>NC_070564.1:2160416-2469047 GCF_026914185.1 Puccinia triticina | reverse complement strand
GAGAGGCTACTTGACTGACTTCCTCTCAGGGGTTTTCCGGCAAAATCCTTGAGGGAAATTGACAAGTTATCCTATAGCCTCTTTTCACAAATTCTTGACAATTTGGGGTTGAGAATTGCAGCCTCTCTTATAATCCTGGACAGTTTAACTTTTATTGTCCAAAAACAAACCCAGGAAAGATATTAAGTTTTATATCAATTTTATCATCTTGCTGAACTCTCTCATCTGTGAATCTTCTTCAGGGTTGTGCAACTTTGTCAAAATGTAATTTCTTATTTTCTCAAACCAGTTGAACAATAACATCAGATTCACAAAAATTAATGTTTACAGGCTAGAAATACTAATCAGAGGCCTGCTGATGCTGTTGATCTGACTTTTTCTCCTCTGCCTCATGCAAATTCCATCAGATAGGGAGAGCTTTCTAAGGATCTTGACAAAGTGAGATTAGCTGGAAGATCTAACCAAGAACACACATATCACACTGGATTATGTTAGCTCTGCTAAAAATTAAATGTAGCTAATAGTTTTCAAGCTTTCAGGCTGTTAGATTTAGCTGTAATGTCAAACCGCTAAGCTCCTCTAACACTAAATTACAGATAATTAGCTGACTGCTACAGCTAATTAGTTGTCATTTGCAGCTAAAGATGCACTTGTTTTTCAAACACTTTGTAGCTGTAATTGTAGCTGCAGGTAGAGATGGCCCCAACAAACCCGTCGCAGGTACCTGCTATCCGCTGGCCGGTACCCGCCCATGGTTGGCGGGTACCCGCCAGCGTGTGCGTGTTTGGGTGCGGATGCTGGATTTCTGGGAGAAATTAAGTGGGTACCCGGGTATTCTATCGGGTACCTGCTCTTGTTTGGGCAGGTGGCGGCTGCCATGACGACAAGAAGGACTGGGAAAGCCTTCCTTCCGGTTAAAGAGGTTTTGTAACCTCTTTGACTAGAAGGATTCAACCTCTTCGACTAGAAGGATTCCTTCCGGTCAAAGATGTTTTGAAACTCTTCAACTGGAAGGCTTGCCCTCTGCTCACAAGCTGAGGAGGGTGCTGTGAACCTCAAAATCTGTGGAGTTAGGTAAGCAAAGCAAACCCTTTCTTGAGTTTCTGACCAGTAACAACAATCAACAGAGGTTTTCTGTTTTGGCAATCTTGCTGCCCTTCCAGTTGAAGAGGTTATAAAACCTCTTTGACCAGAAGGATTCCTTCCAGTCAAAGAGACAAAACCTCTTTGACCGGAAGGATTCCTTCCAGTCAAAGAGACAAAACCTCTTTGACCGGAAGGATTCCTTCTAGTCAAAGAGACAAAACCTCTTTGACCGGAAGGATTCCTTCCAGTCAAAGAGGCTACAGAACCCCTTTTACCAGAAGGAATCCCTCCGGTCAAAGAGGTTTTTTGACCTCTTTGACTGGAAGGGATCCTTCCGGTCAATTTTGAGGGGCAGGTACCTGCAGGTACCCGCTCTGGAGTCTGACCCTGTTAGATTTGGGTATGCACTTATGCAAAAACTTGACTTTAGTATCTATGTACTTCACCATTATGTACATAGATTCCAACCTAGTTGGTGACAGGTACCAACCTTAACTGTCACCGACGCGCACATATAGTTCCGGCCTCATGTGCCCGGTGTCCTCTCTCTTTCCTCAACAAGATTGGAGACCCGGGACCGACACGTGAGAGCTGACCCACCGCCGGACTGTATTGTGCAGTTTAGTCAGCATGATTAGCAATTCACACCAAGATTGGAGACCCGGGACCAACACGTGAGAGCTGACCCACCGCCGGACTGTAATGTGCAGATTCAGTGCCTCTTACAGACCCACTCCGCGGGTGCGGGTGCGGGTGCGGGTGTCTGATTTTGCCAAAAAAAAAGGTGCGGGTACCCAGGTGTGGCGGGGCCATTTCTAGCTGCAGGTGTACTACAATGTGCTGAAATGTTGTAATCCTCAGTGGTCAAAATCAACACATCAGGCATGGACTTGGGAGCCTAGTTGGTAAAGGCAGCACGTCTAGTATAGTGTCTTAGCTTCAAGCTAAGGTTGCTGGTTCAAATCCTGCCCAAGTCAATCATTTTCTGCTAAGTGTCTGCAAAATGCATTGTTAGTTTTAACACAATGTATGATAGTGTAGCGGCCACAAAAACTGCTAAATTCCAAAGCTACAAATCTAACTGTAGTGTAATATGTGCAGCCTTGAACTAACCATGCTTGTTAAAAATTTACACCAATATATGTAATTTCTTGCTAGGTGTATGCCTCAGGCTGCCACATGCTACCCAAGGGTATTTTAATTTTTCAATCTCAAACATCCAAAAAGGATTTGAGGCACACAAGTATCATATCTTCTTTCCACCCCCAATCTAACATGTATCTAGCCATCTGCACCAGCAACATTTCTAAAAAAAATCACTTTTTGCTATGTACTACACAAGCAGGCTTAGTAGAGACTTGCCTGGGTCCTGCCAAGTGTAGGTCCACAAACTTGCATGAGAATTGTAAGTGAAACAGTACAAGTGTCAGCCTCAGTGATGCCAAGAGCTACGCTCCTCTAGCTACACTGGGTGATAATATGGAAAAAGGAATATGTTTTGTTTGTTTTGTTTCTAAGAAATAAAATTGAAAGAAATATTTTTAAGGAGGGGCCTGCAAGCAGGTGTTGTTTAGATCCCTCCAAGGATAACTGGGGCCTGCTGTGCAGGGATAGTTTGGTTCCCAGTGAAATATAGGAAAAGGGCGATGAATAACAGAAGGGTAATTACTTACTAGTAAGAAACCTTCCCAATATTGGATCACACTTAGAGTCAGAGCTGGCTAGAGATGGCAAAGATATGACAACTTGATCAATTGGAATCTGATGATGGTTTGAGTCAAAGAAGTAGTTAGAATCTTGTTGGGTTGTCTTAAGCTGAGGAGAAAGAAAAATGAGTCAAGACTGACCTCTTTAAATATCTTATCCTCAGTGGCTAGTGTTTTCAGTTTGTCTTGATATCTATTTTTTATGGGGCGGCAGTCGATTTCAATAGTTTATTACTCGCGAGCTCTGATGGGGCGGATAATATCGAGATGCTTGCAAAATCAGATGGGACAGTAGTTGTTGAGAAGATCTTAATTGGGGAGAATCTCTTGGTTCTCAAAAGTTATCGGACATTTGACACCTGTCACTTAAATGTCCGTGACAGGTGTAACTCGCGCACGCGGGTGAATTTTATTATTCACCCGGAGTATATTTCCAATACTCATTAGTTTAAAGATTAATATCAATATTAAAATATATGTACTTTATATTTTTGGATTTACTTTGCGCACGGCGTAAAACTCGTTGCGCACGGGAATCCCTGTTGACTCAACATCGCCTGACATCGAACCCCCCTCCGCAACACTGGGTCGCTACGCTAACCATAGCGGTTAGCGTAGCGTAGCGCAGCGCAAATGCGCTATTTTTTAGCGTAGCGTTAGCGCAATTGCACGCATATGCGCTAACGCTACGCGCACGCGGTGCGCAGCTATTTTAGCTGATAGCGTAGCGTTAGCGCAGATGCGCGCAATTGCGCTAACGCTACACATGCAGGGCGCAAAAGAGCGCGCGCTACGCTGCGCTACAGCGCCTTTAGCGGGAAAAAAGGGCATTTTTCCGCTAAAAGCGCTGTAGCGCAGCGCAGCGTAGCGTAGCGACTGTAGCGGCGCGCTAACGCTAACAAAGAATTGGTGCGCTGTTAGCGCCGCTGAAAATTAGCGCAGCGTAGCGGCGCTAACAGCGCGCTAACGCTATGCAAAATAGAGGGGCGCTTTTTGCCGCTACGCTAACGCGTAGCGCTGAAATAGCGTAGCGTAGCGTAGCGTAGCGTAGCGTAGCGACCCAGTGTTGCGGCCTCCGTGCGCACCACAAGCTTCCCCCAAAAACACTTTGCACACGGGGTCCCCCATAACAATAATTTCCTGTGCGCAGGTGATTGTGGCCCGCTATCACTTTGCGCACCTGACTAGTAAAGAGAATTTTTTCCAGACTTGTCCATCAAAACATCCAAAGACAACAAGCCCATCCAAAAAAGACCAACCAGAACAAAACCCCAACCCCAGCCCCTCTAGAAACACCACCAGCAATTTCGACCACTCTGAATCCGACAGCTGTTGCGGAGACTCCCATGGCAGTTCCGGCTACCGCAATTGAGGATAATATACAAGATACATTTCCGATCATTGCTCCTCCTCCCGAACAGACCTGCCAAAGCAAGGAAGAGCTGAAGGAAAGTATACAGAACTGGGCCTTTCACCACGGCTTTGCGATTGCAACCGCTAACTCTGCTTTTTCTCAAGGCAAGATGAAAATCACGTTCCAATGTGATTGCTCTGGAAAGTACCGTGGTCACCGCGCCAACGTTCCTGCGAAGGCCCAAACTATGAGTTCCACGAAGATCAGCTGTCCTTTCAGATTGACTGCAACTCTAGAATCGTCTGGCTTGTGGGCCTTGAAAGTGAAGAACCCCCAGCACAACCACGGTCCTTCTGATACCCCGTTACACCAAAGATCAGGCCTCGGAGATATCAAAGCTTACCGCCGCCGGTGTCAGGCCTTTGAAAATACAGACCGCTCTTCGTAACAGCAGTTCAACTCCGTTTCACGTCCCCTTGACCGCAATCTATAACAAGAATTATCGCGACAATAAAGCATCTCTTGGAGCTAAACCTGCAATGGAATCTGTGATTGAGTGCCTCAAGAAAAAGGAGTTCGAATACCGAGTCAAAGCTGATAAAGACGGGCACCTCAATTCACTCTTCTTTGCGCTTCCGGGATCGATCGAGCTCGCCAAGAAGCATCCCTGGATGATCCAAATGGACGCAACATATAAAACAAACAGGTACAAGATGCCTTTGTTACATATTGTGGGAATCAACTCTTCAAATAAATCCTTTACATTTGCTTTCTGCTTTGTTTCCCAAGAGCAAGAAGACGATTATCACTGGGCTATGCAGCAGCTGAAGATTTCCCTGGCGCCGCATATCCCGTCCGTTATTCTGACCGACAAAGAACAAGCGTTGATGACTGCAATCCAAGATGTATTCCCTACCGCGAGGAACCTCCTTTGTCAGTGGCACATCGGAAAGAACCTGCGAGCAAACTGTCAGTCGAAACTTGGCAATGAAGTTTACCCGGCATTCACCAAAGTCTGGAACTTTCTAATTGCGTCGAAATCAGCGGCCCAGTATCAACATAACTTTGCCAATCTGGCAAAGCTATGTCCTCCTGAGGTCATGGACTACTTGACCAAGAATTGGATCCCCTTGAAGAATTGTTTTGTGTGATATCTTCTCAATGATACTCTTTACTTTGGAAACCTGAACACTTCCCGATGCGAAAGTCTCCATGCAGCCATCAAGAGATTCCTCCGAGGTTCAACACAAGCAATGTCGACAACAATCTCTGATATGTACGATGCGGTTTAACACCAACTTCATGAAATGTTAATCAGCACTGCCACGCAGAAGACCGTCTACCTCAACAACCTGCCTAATGTGTTAGACCAACTCTCGGGCCAGATATCACATCACGCATTGAAGGAAGCCCTATGCAACTATTTCTCGCCAACGAAGACAAATGAGTGTGTCAACTGCAGTTACGAGTCATACATGGGAATCCCCTGTGTCCACAAGCTGAAAGCGCTGGAAGCAGCTGGTGATGTTGTGAAGAAAGAAGACTTCCACCTACAGTGGCACCTAATTGATCTTCCGGTAAGCTTCGTTTGAAGTTCATTTTTTGTTTCAGACAGTTAATAATTGGCAATTATTTGTTTTGGTTCTTCTAGGGGATTGAACCTCTGCCGCAATTAACCTCACCGGACCTAAGCAAGCCCTGTGATGAAGATTATGAGACTGAGTTTCTCGGAACGGTCTTCGAACGATTCCAGAAGCTCCCCACAAGCGAGAAAGCTCGTTACATTTCAATTTTTGGCAAGCTGCTTGATCAGAGCCATGTTCTCAAGCGACTTGAAGATCCGGTAAAACAACCTCACAAAGGACGTCCCAAAGGAAGTAAAAACAAACCAAAACAGCCCGAAAAGTCTATGAAGCGCGATCCCTCGGCATGGGAGCATCAACTACCCCCGAAGAAACGAGGTTGACCTGCAAAGTCTAAGGCAGTTAACCCTCTTTCCCAAAAGAAGAGAGGTAGGCCTGTAAAAGTTCCGGTGAAGCAAAACCCAAAGGTGAAGTCTGTTTTTTAGCTATTCTACAGGGTTGTCTCTCTATTGCCACTGACCTGTTGTATCTGTGAATATAGAGAACCACAAAGACAAAGGTTCAGATTGATACATCCGAGGACAAAAGCACCTCAGAATCTACTGACTATGGCTCTGATGCAAGTCTCACGGATCTAGACAACCTTATAACCAAGCAAGCCACCACCATCAAAAAGGAGGTCTCACCGGCCCCAATTGAAAAGGATGGATCACCGGTCCCGTTCAAGGGGAATCCTGACATCCAGCCTTGTGATGCTGACGGAGATCTAGAAAACAGCTCTGGATTTGAATGGATGAAATTCAATCAGGTAAGAATTTCTTTCTAACATTGTAAATCAATGTGATCTTCACTGATGCTTTTGTAACTTTTTTTAGGCACACAGACACTGGAGAACTGTTCCAGCCCCAGTAAGACAACTAATAGCAAAAACACACAATGTCAATGGTGATGGACACTACGGTTTTCAAGCAGCAGCAATAAGCATGGGCTGCAAGAGTGGCGATTGGCGCGATATTCAACTTGAAATGATAACCGAGATGGAAAACCAGCCAATCTATGATAATTCAAAATACCTCAATTTGATCGCTGATGGGATCTCTCACAAAAAACTGAAGGATAAGCTGAACTTCTTGGAGTCGCCGGCACCAGTCCCTTATTGGATGACCTTCCCGCGACATGGAGATCTCATGGCAGATACTTTTTCCCGGCCGGTAATCCACATCTCTCATCAGATGAAAGTAACTTTCCTCCCACTCTCACATCCCCCGACTACAAACCCCCCAATCTTTATGCTGTTCTTAGAAGAAGAAGCAAACTATCATACATTTATATTCGACGGCAGTATCTATCCAGCTCCTGACATAGCGACTTCGTATAAGTACAGATCGGAAGCTGCCAAAGGGTGGGAAGAGGTAATCCAAATCAACCGCGACCAATGGATTGCAAAGGTACCCAGGAGAACTACCAGAAAGACGGTCATTGATTTAGAATAGTACATTAATAAATTTTGAGTCATTGTCAGCTTGTTTTTTTTACTTTCTTTTCATATACACAATTGTTCCTTCATTTTTTTGAGATATCTTTTTTCTCAGAGCCCATAAGCTCCCAACTGCAAATTTCTGCCAAAAAAATGCAATACATTGCAGTGCAATATTTTCTATTTTTTCAATGCACGGATTAGACATTTGTTTTTTTGTTTTTTTGCGAGTACTTATTTTACCAGAGCCCACAAGGCCCCAGCTGTTGATTACATGAAGAGAATCCAATATAAATCCAGGCAGAACTGCCCGTGCGCAAACAGGATAAGTGGTTGTATCCTGCTTGCGCACGGAGGGGGGTTTGATGTCAGGCGACGTCAAGTCAACGGGGATTCCCGTGCGCAACGAGTTTTACGCCGTGCGCAAAGTAAATCCGTATATTTTTATGTATTTATTATATATTTATATTATATGTGACAGATTACATAGATATCTGTCACAAGAAAACGTGAAATATTAATTTAGTATTATTTATAATTATTCTTATAAGTGTTACGCTGGCTTGCGCTGCGTAGCCAGCTGACAACAAGTGGCTTTGGGGATGAAACTGTGCCTTGAAAATCACATGTCCTACAAATTTTGGTTGTTAGAATCCTTGCGGTGTTTACCCTACGGTTCTTGTCACGGCGCGCAAAGACTTGGTTGATGACGTCAAGAGTAACCGGTGTCAATGCTTCATTTTTGAGAGCAGTTGACCGTCCTCCCTTCACCACTCAGTTTACCACTCAATATTCTCCTTTCCTCATCTTGACCACGTCTCCCGACACGCAGCGCATCAAGACAAGTCGTCATTTCTGTGGTCTAATTGTCAAGGTCACCAGTCTAGGCCGGCTACATCATAGGTTCTTAATTTTTCTTTTATTTCATTCCTGTTGACCATGTATCTGTCGTCCTAATCATCTTTTACCTTGTTAGCCTTTTTAAGTCCTAGTGTGAGGGGTTATTATTATTCCTTTGTTCTCATCTAAAACCTAGTTCCTGTTTTATTTAGGTAAAAACCTTTCTATTTTTCATTGTTCTTTCTCTAAAAACTGAAATACATTTTATTTAGCCCAAAATTATCATTGGTCACAATCCCAAGAGACAAGGTTAAAATTATGATCAGGGTTGTTGTATTGACACACTTCATTTTGTGGAATGGTTAACTTCAAATGGCTCATATTGAACCCAGGGCTGTTGGAGTTGATGAGGTGGAGTTAGAGCACTGGCAAGAAGAGATAGTTTGCAGAAGTTGGTGATTGTTGCATCAGAAATGAACCAGAAATCAGAGAAAGAAACAGAAATAGATATGTGAAGATGGGGCCTAACTGAGAGCAGCAGCAAATTCAATTGGTGTTGATTTTTTGGAGAATGAGGAAAGCTATCCTTTCATAAGCTTTCTCAAGCTGTCTCAGTTATAGAGGAAAAATGTGAAATGGCTGTGACAAATCAAAATACAGATGTAGGCACGTATGCAGGAGACAGAGAGAAAAGTAAATAATCATTATAAACCCAACAGCAGTCATCTGGAGAAGTATTTGGATGAGCTTGTTGTGAGAAAACAGCATCTTATCTCTCTTTTTCACTTTGGATAATGGAGGACTGGAGGACTTCCCGTCAACTTTGAATAAATCTGGAATTCCAGATTTCGCAGGGGAATCTGGAATCTGGAACTCTGGAGCCCTTTGGGGAGCTTCGGGGACCGAGATTTCCCTGCGAAATCTGAAATCTGGCGGCTCAGATCTGGATTTCCAGATTGACGGGAAGTCCTCCACTTTCTGTCAATCTGCAGCCCCCTGCAGAACCAGATCTTCAGCCGGAAATCCTTAATTTTTGCGGGGAAATGCTGTCCCAGGGGCTGCAGATCTGGTTCTGCAGGGTCTGTAGATCTTGACAGGAACTGGAGGACTTCCCGTCAATCTGGAAATCCAGATCTGAGCCGACAGATTTCAGATTTCGCAGTGAAATCTTGGTCCCCGAAGCTCCCCGAAGGGGTCCAGAGTTCCAGATTCCAGATTCCCCTGCGAAATCTGGAATTCCAGATTTATTCAAAGTTGACGGGAAGTCCTCCAGTCCTCCAATTATCCCAACAGCTGCAAAAAAATGAGTTTTTTCAAATACATTACATGCTCCACCCCTTTGACTTAAGAACCCAATCCGGAATCCTCAAGCCGATGTTCTTTTAAGAATTTCCTTTTTGGCTGGACCTAGCCATTTTGAGAACTTCCTTTTAGCTGTACAGTGCCCAGAAGAAAGTTTTCATGAAATTTCTTTTGACTAGAAAACATACAAACCATGCCTGTTGAGTTCTGATTTATTGGGAGGATGGACAGAAAGGTTTCAAAAGAATGAATGTAAGTAATGATTTTGGAAAAAATAAGTGCATACTAGCTGAAAATATTTTTTTTAATAAATGACAATTTTGGAAAATCTTTAATACTATTCCAAAAAAACCATGAATAATCAGAATCAATAGACTGACATGTGACGTGAATGATAATAAATGAAAAAAATGAATCCCAAAATCCATCCTAAATTTTAGTTGACAGTGAAAACACCCCAGACACTGTTTTTTTGTTACCTGCAGTGCAAATTTGAAATTTTGGATGTCCTTTCCCTGCCCACAAAAATTTGGGATGGATTTTGGGATTCATTTTTTTCATTTATTATCATTCACGTCACATGTCAGTCTATTGATTCTGATTATTCATGGTTTTTTTGGAATAGTATTAAAGATTTTCCAAAATTGTCATTTAATGAAAAAAAAAAAATCAGCTAGTATGCACTTATTTTTTCCAAAAACATTACTTATGTTCATTCTTTTGAAACCTTTCTGTCCATCCTCCCAGTAAATCAGAACTCAACAGGCATGGTTTGTATGTTTTCTAGTCAAAAGAAATTTCATGAAAACTTTCTTCTGGGCACTGTACCTCGCCATGTCCTCCAAAAAGCGAAATTAGGCCAAATGCCTTCAGCCCGGCCAACTGAGCGCGGGGGGCTCCACTCGGGGCCACCACGGCTGGTGCGCTTCCCGTGACAGCAGGCCCTGACAGCAGGGAAGGAGGTTGTGTAACGAACCACCACCGATCGAGACTCACAGAACCAGCAGGAGCAGATATAGCAGAAACATTGAAAACCGGAGTAGAATGTCGCGGCCCCAAGATGGAGACAGGAATCAGGAAGCAACTGTTTACATGGTTCGTCTACCACCGTCAATTCTAGACGAGCTTGCTGCTGATTGATTCATTGTGTCCTCAGGGAAATTTAGACGAAAGATGTACAGACGCGTTGGTTTGGGAACTGATGCTCCAGGCGGGTCCAGTGGGTGTGTGTCTTCGATCATCGACTGATGCCCGATCGTTTTCACCAACCGCTCGCCAAACCTCTCTTCCTCTCCTCTCCTCCCCATCAAACGCATAGTTAATGTCCATCTACCGAAGGACCGGGTCTCAATGTCCCACCAGGGATACGGTTTCTGCGAGTTTCTGACCGAGGATGATGCAGATTATGCCTGCAAGATCATGAACCAAATCAAGCTCTATGGCAAGCCGATCCGGGTCAACAAGGTCCTTCATCTTCCTCTTCTCTTCAACCCTCTTTGTCTCGTTTTCTGAATGCGTTTCTTTTGTTGTCGCAGGCCTCTTCGGATCGGAAACAGGTCGATATTGGCGCGAATCTTTTTATTGGTAATCTCGATCCGAACGTCGATGAACGAATGTTATATGATACCTTTAGTACATTTGGAACCCTAGTCCAGACGGCCAAAGTGAATCCGTTTTTCTCTTTGAGTGTACTTTGAACAATGGGCCAAGTCGCGAAATGAATAACTGAGGTTTTTTTTTAAAAAAAAAAATCAAATAAATTCCAGATCGCACGGAATCCGACGACCGGCCAGTCGAACGGGTACGGCTTTGTAGCCTACGAGTCATTCGAGGCAGCGGACACGGCGATCGAGTCGATGAACGGCCAGTTTCTGATGAACAAGGCTATCACCGTCCAGTATGCTTTCAAGAAGGACGGCAAGGGTGAGCGACACGGGACGCCCGCAGAACGACTACTTGCAGCCCAGGCACGGAAGAACAATGCTTTGCCGAGTGCCACCGGGGCTAACCTGCCGGCACCTCCACCTAGCGCACCCAATCCGATGGTCAGAATTTGTTTCGCTTCCCTTTAGGAAAACCCATCTTTTTTTTCTTGAGGTGGTATGCTTATCCAGCCGAAGTGTCCTTCTTAAACAGCGTTATAATGCCGCTAACGTGCAATCGACCCCATCGAGTCATCCGGGCAACAACCCATCATCCAACGGCGCACCCGGCCAGTATGCACCGCCCGGTGCCGGCGGACACCATCCGCACCAGCAGTACCACGGAGGTGGGGGGCAAGGTGGGGGACACCATAATCCAGCAATGAGCTACCATAAGCCACCGGGGCCAACCCACCATGGCGCATACCCAGGTCCACCCCCATCGACAGTCCCAATGGGCTACCGACCTGCACCACCAACCTCTTTCCAGCAACCCCCTTCGAGGAACTTCCCCCCTCCTCCCGCCGGTTTCGCGCCCAATAACAACGGCCACTCACCCTTCCCGCCCGCTCAAATTCCTCCTCCTCCCGCGAACTTCGCACCTCCTATTTCTAATGGAGCCCCTGCTCCGCATTCTTTCCCTCATCCTTCTTCTCAAACTCAACCATCTGTTGGAATTCCCCAAGCCAATCAGTCTATCCCTCCTCCTCCTCCCGGTTTTGCCCCTCGATAACCCTATTTTTTGTTTTCAATTCATCACGATGATTAGCAACAAGACGACAAAATAACGGTCAAATAACAGCATAGAATAGACTAAAGAGTGAACCTATTAAAAAGAGGATTCTGGGAAGTCTCATTCTTCCTGACTTGAGCCGTAACCACACTTCCGCTTGAGCAGTTACTACCTGCAAAACAAGCTTTTGAGGGCAGCCACATGGCCATTCCATGGAGTGGGTAAATATATTCATTCCCATCACGTAAGCACAAAACGAATTGATTGGCAAGTTGGCAAACGCCTCGGCACTGGGGAAGCAAAATGGAAACTTGGTTGAGGGATCCGCCCCACTCGGAACTTTGGACAAGATGGTCATAAATTATTCTTATCTTCACTTGCGCGAATTGAAATGTTCGTATCCTGCAGTCTCCTGCAGCTTTTTGGCGCCACCGCAGTTTACACAAGCATCTGATTCGACGACACCCACTTGGATGCTTTTGCAGATGGTGAGATGGATTCAAACAGAGCATGGGACCAGTGTGTAGAAGTCCGAGTGCCTAATTGGCGTCATACTCGACCAGCGTCCATCCACTCCCTTACCGCCATTGTTTGTCTTGCATCTCTACCCCCTCCCCCCCCCCCTCGAGTTCTCATCCTCGTTTTCACCATCATGCGTCTCACGCAGAACGCCGGCGGGCAAGACGAGCTAGTCATACCGCTTGCAGTCAAAGATGTGCATGGATCGGTCTGCTGAAGCGGCAGAACCTTACGGCAGCCTGGCAGGAGTTGGATGTTCGCTGAAAAGGCCGGATTGCTACCAACCGCTTCACCTGCAGCATGAAATACAATTTCCTCTCGGCGACATGGCCAAATGCCTACTGCACGCCGAACAGAATGGCTTCTCGTATAACGGTGCAGCGCAGGCCAATGCGGTTGGCGGTCTAAGTCTGCCCTTGAACGGTCAATGAACCTTATGACTATTTAACTATTTTGTGGTTTTATCGTATATCAGTTTCTCCCATTTGATACGTGGCAACAGTTTCAATTCATTCCCTTGTTCTTACAAACCCCTAAATCCAGTGAGGTGAAGCCACTGGAGACTCCTGCTCGGCCTCCCCAAAGATTCGAGGTCAGAAAAACGGGACGCCCGAAATTCGAATCCTCATCCGGAAACCCACAGTGATGTCTCTAGAGTAGACTCATGCCGTGGACACATCGACTCCGGAAGTTCAAAAAGAGGGTCCCGGGACGAACGTGCTGCTTGGGGTGCACTCTGGTGCACTTTCCAATCGACTGCTCATTTTGGGACGAACGTTAACTGGGAAGTATTGACACATTCCCTACAACAAACGTATAAATAAATAGGAGAGAACCTTAAAACAGCTCATTCTTCGGCATCCGCATGTACATAGATGTGAAGCGGTACATGGAATGTGAAGGAGGCGGTTGAAAAATATATAATCGTCATCGATGATCGACTAGTGAGTGTCATCCTGGTACGCAATGGATCTGTTATGAGGTGTGTTCACGTCGTCGAGTTCACTGTGGGTAGCATCCAACCTGCTGCCCCCGGCCAAGCACAGTAGATCAACCGACCAGCGGATCACCACGCTAACTGCTAGCTGAAGACACCTGAGAACCGGCGAGAAGTATCAATGCCCGTCCTGAGTGGAACAGAGCAGCCGGAAAGGTATAAAACCAAGGCCTTCCGGGGTGGTTTGGGAAGTCATCAGCTCACTCAGCCATCAGCATCGCATCCGAGAAGCACTCAGCCAACCTCTCCAGCTTTGCGACGTTACCAGCTGTTATCACCAAACACAAACGAAACGACATGCAGGCCCGAAAGACCTTGTTCGCTTTCATCTTAGTTGTCTCGGCGCTTGCTGGACTTGCGTCGGCCGCCCCAACCCCCGACAGTGACACTCCCAACAATCCAGATGTAAGCCCTCTTAACAGGCCAGGCGTCGCCGCCCATGTCTCCAGGTCCCCTATGCAAATCCGAAACTGACCAGAATTCCTAATTTTCAGTCTAAGCCCCATGCCGTGAATCAGCTCGCCTGCAACGACCAAGAAAAGCCACCTCCGAAAAAGCGAGGTGAAGAAGGGACTCCCGAGGTAAGCCCCCTTTCAAATGGCACCCTAGGCGTCGCCATCCATGTCCCCAAGTCCTTCATGCACATCCGAAACTGACCAGAATTCCTAATTTTCAGGCTAAGCCCCATGCCGTGAATCAGCTCGAGTGCGGAGATAAGCCACCTCCGAAAAAGCGAGGTGAAGAAGGGACTCCTGATGTAAGACCCCTTTTAAATGCCCCCCTAGTCGTCGCCGCCCATGTCTCCATCTCCCGCATGGACATCCAAGAGTAAGACTGACCAGATCTCCTCACTTTCAGGCTAAGCCCCATGCCGCGAATCAGCTCGCCTGCAACGACCAAGAAAAGCCACCTCCGAAAAAGCGAGGTGAAGAAGGGACTCCCGAGGTAAGCCCCCTTTCAAATGGCACCCTAGGCGTCGCCGTACATGTCTCCAGTTACCTCATGCAAATCCGAGACTGACCAAAATTTCTTATTTTCAGCCCAAGCCCCATGCCGTGAATCAGCTTGCCTGTGGCGGTGATGCCAAAACTGACAACGCCGCCGCTCCCACCACCAACACTTAGACCACTGTGATCCCTAGCAGGCTCCAAGAGAGCGTGCCTCAGATCCCACCCTCCAGTCTCAGAAACAGTCGCGTTCTTATGTACAGTTGTCCACGATGTACCCAAATCTTTCCTATTTATCTATTTATCTATTCCTCTCTTTATTTATCTATTCCTCTCTTTATTTATTTATGTTTCTCATGATTTGTCTGGGATGAAGAGCATGAAGAAGCTGTAAAATGGTTTCAGCACAAATGAGTTATCTAGTCATCGTTTAGATGATGTCTCTTGTTTCACTTGAGTTGCCCAAGGCCGCCCGACAGAAAGAACGGTGGTGCTTGAGGAAACCAGCCACGGGCACCGAACCGAACTTTACACGCCTTCCAACTTCAATCAACTGTCTCATGCATTCCTTGCCTAATCAAGCGGCAAATGTCCTCTTCTTTTGCTGTTTGAAATATTCATATGACTGAATTCTGATACCAATGATCTCTGCCAGATCAGTCTCTTCATTTTTACGCGGGGTGCATGGCTGCCCCATCTTTATCATTAGAAATTGAACAGTTTCCCTTCCTTGGTTCCACGTTTTTTTTCTTCTTACTTTTGCAGTTCAAGTCGAGAGTTTTGGTTCATGAAGAAACCGGGAGCTTATTTAGTCGGAGGTCTTTACTGTATCCAGAACCCAAATCAAAACGCACACACAAAAAAACCCAGTGCATGTAAAGCCTTTTCACTACAGCGTTTCCATGAACTCCGGTAGCTGCCATCATACAGGCACTCGTCAGGCCTGCACCTTCCTCGACTTCCTCGACGCGGCCAATCGAAGTCTGTATGCACCTTTTTATAGAAAGAGCGACGTAAGTTGAAAAAGATAAAAAACAACCAACAGTCAGGGACAGCCAATACACATATCCACGCAGTCATCATGTTGGCCTCTGAGTCTGACTCTGACTCAGAAGGTGTAAGTTTCGACGTCATATGTCTCTTGGTTTTTGCGGGGCCTCGCTCTGGTTTGTCCGAAAAATCATGGCCTCCATGGTTCGTGGCAGTGAATAAATAGCCGCAGGTATCTCTTGGCCTCAGGACAATCGGATATTTCTCGCTCACATCTCTTTCCAACACTGTTCGATCGTTTTTCTTGTAGCCTTATATAACTACCCGTGTTACTAGAGCCTACATTCGTTTTTGCGCCCATTACTACAACGAAGATGAAAAGCTTGATCATTACCATCAGCCTAGCTCTCATGATAGGTGGATCCGCCTGCCAATCGTCGCCCACTCTTAGTCCAACTGGCCAGCAGTCCACAAATGAGAACGGGGAACCTACACCCGTTCCGGCCATGAACGCTAACGGAGCCAACTCTACGATCGGCACTCAAGCCGCCGGCGTGAATGCGACCGCAGCGTTGAACGCCACCGCCGTGCCCTTGAACGGCACATCTGTCTCGGCATCCACCAATGGCACATCATCCACAGCCGGAAATAACTTCTTGCTCAACTCGACCGCCTCCTCCGTCTTCGTCATGGAACAAAACATCGACTGGAGCAGCTCCAACTTCAGCGTCTACGATAAGAACGGAACGGTTGCTTACCAGATCACAAACCATTACGCGGGCGTCAACCTGACCGCCAAAGAGTTCGTGGTTCAGGATGCCATTACTGGCCAGAAGAAATTGAAAATCGATGCCGTGAGTCATTTCCTGTGATCTAACAGTCGGTTTTTTTCACCCCCGAATGATCCCAATGTTTAACCTTCTTTTTTTGTGTTTGGATTTCTATATACAGCGTATCAAAGCATGCGGGTTTGGACAAACTTATGAGGCCGATGATGGCACCACCTTCACCTTGGACCCCCGCGCATTCCTCCCTGATCGATGGTACATCAAAAACGAAGATTCCGATTACACTTACAAGCGATCTGCCTTGAGCATGGAAGGCAAGATCCTAGAGAATGAGAGGGTTGTTGCGCTGATTACTAGTGAGTCCGCAATTGATTATCTCGTGGTGATCATTGATAGCAGATTGCTGAATTTATCGCGATTGGTATCATGATCACAGCCCGTGGCAATTTGACCTCAACATCGAGCTCGACCAAGCAGCTGACTGTGACCTCAGACGGAAGCATCCGTCCCGTAAGCTCTCCACTCAAAAACATGTCTTTATTAAGCTGACATTTGGAATGAATTGCCTTTCAGTGGGACTTGATTGCTTTGATGGCAGTCGTTAAAACCCGAATTGCTACCTGTGGCTATTAGATTAACCCCTTTTGAGTACCAGTCCATCTCAAGTTTCGAGGGAGAACCCCCCTATCCACTCATTTTTCTGTACTTATGCTCCTATCATTCCTGGTCCATGTTTATCACATTTATCAACAAAAAAAAGAAAAACTTGGAAAAGCCATGTGGCTTATAGCTTTGGGTTTTGTGTTGGGATGATTTTTATTTGATTATGATTATTTCTGTCGCTCTCACTCTTTTCGCAATAGAATATAGAACATGTATAGCTGTTATTAGTGCATCTTACCTTAGCTTGCTGAGGATGCTCCATCTCCGCCAAGCCTATAAAAGCTGTAACAGCCGAGTCCTTGGCAGCTCGGCGAAAGCTTGATGGACAAAAGAAACACTCAGATTGGTGTGAATAAACATACTTTGATCATGTCTGTTCCTGCAATTCCTTGGGAGGTTGTTTAATCAACTCCTTACAACGAGTGAGTCCGACTGGAACTTGAAGTTCGTGAGTTTCGGTCCTTCGAAGCTCGAAGCTCGGGGGGCTGAGAGTGGAGTGATGTCATGGGCTGGTTTGCTGTGCACCACCACCACCACCTCCGAGGATGGCCACCCTCGACAGCCTCCCAGTGGACATCATCCACCACATCCTCACCCATCTCGACCTGCGCTCGACCAGCCGGCTCTCCCGGGCATCCCGCTCGCTGCACAGACTCACCCGCTCGGACTCGCTCTGGAGGAGGATCGCCAAGACGCTGGTCGGCCCATGGACACACAGAGCCCGGCTCACCGCTGTCCAGAAGCCGCCGCCCGACTGGACAACCGACCCCAACTGCTTCCCCCTCTCCCAGTTCTCCCCGCCGAACCCCTCGCACCACGCTCAGGAGCTGCCGATCAACTCCTGGTACCAGTTCTGCACCCGCTTCCTGATCCCCCACTTCCACTTCCTGGGTCAGTCGATCTGCGCATTCTCGCCGTGGAACAAGAAAAAAGCAAGAATAACTTGCTGATAAATTGATATTCCTTTCACAGGCTGGCACGTTTCAAATATACTTCCCCATGGCCAGCTCATCCTGGTCACCTACGATACATCTTCTGGGCGATTGCGAGCAGAAGAGATCAAGTGTCGGAACCTCTACAGCACCCATCCGGACCCCTTCTTCATCCACCCATTCGGTCTGGGTCGGCCAGAGCCCAGCGCAAGCGCCCATCCCTCTGCTCAGCAGGCCCAAGCACCGGTCTGGCCATCATGGCTGCCCCTGAGCCAAATCCATCTGGACTCGAACCGGGTCCAGTACAGTCTTGCGCCAGGGGTGGAGTCGCCAGAGGCCAGTCGATACACCTTCGATATCTTTGCGCCCCTCTACGTCGCCTCGCCGCTCTTCTCGATCTTCCCCTTCGAGCCGCACTATCGACTGGCCTGTGTGCCGAGTTCGTACCAGCAGATCACCATCCAGAAGCCCTCGCTGATCGTCAAGCCGTGGAGCGCGCTGGTGCTTGAAGACGCGCCCACCCCGCTCTGCCACCCCACTCAAATCATCGCCCGGCGTGCCAACATCCTCTCCCGTGAGGTCCTGGCGCACGAACAGATGGACATGGTCAGTGACCCGGGCCCGGACGCCGCCGAGTTCCATTCGCTCACTCTGGCCTCATCGCCCGAGACCCCGGCCGGCCGAGTCGACACCGCCGCGCCGAACAACGACCCCCGGATCCGATACCAAGGCGGCGCTCGTCAGCAGCAGGCGGTACGTGCCTCGAACATCCTGCTTGGCGGGCGGACGTACACGACCAATGGCGCGGGTCTTCTGCGCCCCGTCGTCCACTTCCCGGTCTGGTCCATCGAATACTATCCGCTCATCGGCCCTCCCCCGCTCCATCCGTCCGGCGGTGGTCATGGGGGGCCCCATGGGCTCTGGGTCGGCTGCTACGGTAGCCATGGCACCGAGTTCGGCCACATCATAGTCGAGCCCGACTTGATCTCCTTCGTCAAACTCACCGGCGATCCCAACATCCCCGCCGGCCAGCTTAGCTGGAAGGTCCGCTCCGACCGGATCCAGTCAATCAACCCTATCCCGCTCACTCAAGCTATATCTATCGATCTGGGCACTAGTCAGGCCGATCCTGGCTGGCTCAAAGGTCTCGGTCAAGGTAGACTCCGCTTTCTTAACTTCTCTCTTTGAACGAGGAAATCTTACTGACGTATCTTCTCTGTTTTGTTGCTCAGTGGCTAATACTAACTACGAAGAGCCTGGATGGATCAATACCGAGGTCCAGTTCATCTCGAATCACCAACATACTCCGCACCCTGCTCATCTCTCTTCAGACCATCATCTATTAAGAGACGTCGAACAGATTCGCGTCAAGTGGATCGAGCTTGGCCGGGTCTCGACTTTCTTTAAAGTCGTCTTTCCTTAGTCTCTCTCTCCATTTCCTCTGTCCTCCCCCACTATAAATGTAACAATGCTTCGATTTTTTTCTTTTTCGTTTTGATTAGTTACACTCGCATTTTGTTCTGTTCAGCTTGTACATATAGAGATAGTATTTGGGCTATGGATATAAATACAACACTAAAAAGGGTTTTGAACAAGCAGATTCCCAAATCAGCACGTCACGCGTGCAGTGACAAACAAGAATGTCTCCAATAAGCAAAGGACACCGTTCGAGTGTGAAGCTATTGGACACATTCTAATGAGGAAAGTGATTTGTGAAAGATTGGAAGATCAAGACGGCTATTGGTTAGGATTGGACGGATTGAGACAAGTAAACTCAAGTGTGTTGGTCATTCTGAAAAACTGTCAGATTCGTTTGCAGTGTGCCCTCATCATACTCATTTTGGTTTTCTCTCTCAGGGCCCGCGGTTCCTCAGCCATTCAAGGAAAGAAGAAATGTCATCTGAAGGGAAGATAGATATGTATCTTATCATGTTCTAAATTAGAATTCATTCCAGACAAATCATGAGTACACTCTCGGATGCTGCTAGGGATTGCATTGGTCTTGGGGGTAGCCCATGTTGCCAGCGCAGGCAGGCTCCGCAGGCGAGTTGATTCACGCCATGGGGGTTTCCTGCACCAAGGTCCTTCTGGTCAGTCTCCGATTTGATTGAGACATTGGAGACATGAAAGGCAACACCAAGCAAAAAATGGGAGGGCTTACCTCAGAACCATCGTTTACACTTCGCTGTTTGAATGGTCCCCAGGGGTTACTCCAGCATGTGCCCGGATCACCACCACATACGTACCCCTGGAGTAGGACGCAAGAATCAGCGTACCGCCCGCTTCGCCTCCAAACCGCAGAGGAATCGGTCGGGGACCAAGAAAAAATGGCTTACCGGGTTGCTGGCGCCAACAGCAACTGGGGAAGAAGACGCGAGTCCGGCAAGCACCGAGAGGACCACAATGAAAGCAAACAGGGTTTTGCGGGCTGGAATGTCGACTTCGTTTATTTATTTAGTGATAACAGGTGGGAGCGTCGCAAAACTGGAAGGGCTGGCTGACGGTTTGGTAGATGTGATGGGCGGGGGGAAGCTGATGAACTGCCATAATGGCAGGGAAGGCCTGGCTTTAACTAGCTTTAACTTTTGCGGAAGGATGGCAGTCTGGGAAAAAAATCGAGGGCTCCTCCAAAAAGCTACATAGCCCACGTCATGTGCCCGAATGACACCGCATTGGAATAGGAAGCCCCAAATATCGGATGTGATTTGCACTGATTTGCAATCCTCAATTCATCTTGGCCCCGGCCGACTGCCATATCACGCAATAAGATATGTATTTGTCTGGTCGGGGGCGTCCGGCTAGCCGGCTGGACCGCTGGCTCAAGCTCCGCTTGGCCCACCGGGTACGTACCACTTGCCCCACGGAAAGTAGCGGGTGGGTCCGCAAGACGAGAGGTCGACATGTGGGCTATGGCCAGGAAAATAGGTTACATACCTTGGCCATGAGGCCATGACATCATGCCCCCTCCATGACTAATTTTTGGCGCCTGGGGTGGACATCGGCACCCAGTCCGCTGGACCTCACAACCGTCCAAGAGGACGGCCAACAGCGGCGAGGTCCAGCCCTCATGTTTGTGCTGCCCGTGTATTGTGTGCGCGTGTATATCAAACTCTCTTCATTTTTACAACTCAAACAGCTTCCTTGTTGTTAGTCGGCAGAGTTTCGTTCATCTGTGCGCGTATAGAGTCTTTTTCAACAGGCGAATTGTTTTACACATAGACCTTTTGAGTGTTGAATAAGACGGGTGTTGCACATTGGTTAAGAATGGATTAGACCTTTGATTGCGACAGGCAAGCTTGGGTTCAATAGTCCTCGGGGCCTTGCTTGGGCCTTCACGTACCCTCCAACTTTTAGTTGCACTCACAGTCGTCTTTTTCTCTCTCAGGAGGCCTTGGGTGACTCAGGACATCAGAAGGGGAAAACGAGATAACTTGCTCGTGTTGAGACCATTTTACACCTTTTTCATCCCGGACAAATCATGATAAACATATATAGGGAAAGAGATAAATAGGAAAGATTTCGGTACATCGTGGACAACTGTACATAAGAACATGACTGTTTCTGAGGCGATCCGAGGGACGCTCTCTTGGAGCCTGCTAGGGACCACAATGGTCTAAGTGTTGGTGGTGGGAGCGGCGGTGTTGTCAGTTTTGGCATCACCGCCACAGGCAAGCTGATTCACGGCATGGGGCTTAGGCTGAAAATAAGAAATTCTGGTCAGTCTCGGATTTGCATGAGGGACCTGGAGACATGTACGGCGACGCCTAGGGTGCCATTTAAAGGGGCTTACATCAGGAGTCCCTTCTTCACCTCGCTTTGTCGGAGGTGGCTTTTCTGGGTCGTTGCAGGCGAGCTGATTCGCGGCATGGGGCTTAGCCTGAAAGTGAGGAGATCTGGTCAGTCTCAGATTTGGATGAGGGACATGGGCGGGGCGACGCCTACATAGGGTGCCATTCAAAAGGGGGCTTACATCAGAAACGCCTTCTTCACGTCGCAATTTAGGTGGCTTATCTCCGCTATCCAGCTGATTCACGGCATGGGGCTTAGGCTGAAAATTAGGAATTCTGGTCAGTGTCGGATTTGCGTGAGGGACCTGGAGGCATGTACGGCGACGCCTAGGGTGCCATTTAAAGGGGTTTACCTCGGGAGTCCCTTCTTCACCTCGCTTTTTCGGAGGTGGCTTTTCTGGGTCGTTGCAGGCGAGCTGATTCACGGCATGGGGCTTAGGCTGAAAATTAGGAATTCTGGTCAGTGTCGGATTTGCGTGAGGGACCTGGAGGCATGTACGGCGACGCCTAGGGTGCCATTTAAAGGGGCTTACATCAGGAGTCCCTTCTTCACCTCGCTTTGTCGGAGGTGGCTTTTCTGGGTCGTTGCAGGCGAGCTGATTCACGGCATTGCCATGGGCCTGCAATAAAGAGTACTTCTGGTTAGTCTCGGATTCTTAACGACAGACATGGAAGCATGAACGGCAAGCCGCAACACCAAGAGAGGGCTTACTGAAGGGGGATTGCTGGAATTGTCGGGGGGGTTCGCAGGAGCTGGGGCGGCCGACGCAAGTCCAGCAAGCGCCGAGACAACTAAGACGAAAGCGAACAGGGTCTTTCGGGCCGGCATGTCGATTTCGTTTGTGTTTGGTGATAAGAGGTGGTAACGTCGCAAAGCTGGCGAGGTTGGCTGAGTGCTTGTCGGATGCGATGCTGATGGCTGAGTGAGCTGAGGAATCTCCAAAATTGCCAGGGGAGGCCTTGCTTATATACCTTTCCGACTGCTCCGCTCGACACACGAGGAAATGTGCCTCCTTCTCGCCGGCCCTCAGGTGTTCTCATCTTGGCCTTAGCGTGGTAATCCGCTGGTTGGTTGATCTACTGTTGATTTGGTTTGGAGACCTTACATAATTTGGATGCTACCCAGGTCCCACACCAATAACTCGACAACGAACATCACTAGCAGATCCATGGATTGGTGCAGTGATCACCGATGATATCATGGATCTATCGATCAGTAGAGATCAGTAAACACATCTATGTATTTCTCAAAACGTATCCTTCACATTCCACCGCTTCTCATCGAGTAACCTCAAGCGCTCTACATAGCATCGGTCTATGTGCGAGCTCATTGAAATGATGCAATCCACTCTGTCACAATGATAGCTCTTGATGTCATGTTTTTTTAGATTCTTTGCAAAATGTCCTTTCGTTTCAAGTTTCAACTTGCTTAGAATTGTCAAAGATGGAAGTCTCCAGGTGTAAAACCTCTATGAGACTTTCATCACAAGCGTCCGTAACCTAGGGTTATGAACAGGGAGACGTTTGTCCTTGATGTGGTTTGAAGTGATGATCATCATTTCACGACAAACACGCACAATCTAGATATGTCACCAAGCCCATTTCCCCTCCGGCAGCCCTCGATCTGAAGTGTTAAGATAAAAAAGAGAAGCCGTTCTCTTCGGCGCCCGGTGCTCATGCCACGTCGTTGAACTTGAAGGGAAGGTCACTTGGCTAATGGAGCCAATTATCCCCGCACCCCGGGGGCATCGGCAGGCCAAATGAGCGTGACGTCTGCCGCTTCATCTTGGAACAGGCTGGTGGACGCCGGCAGACGAGAGAGAAAGGAGAATCAAATTAGAACCACCGCAACGGGAAGCCCAAAACTGGCCACGAGGCCCATCAATTCTTTTTGCTGATAAATATAATAAACATGGAACAGGGAAGACAGGCGCATAAATATAGACGAATGAAAGAATAGAGGCGTCCTCCATCGAAGCTTGACACGGCCGGGTACTCAAAACGGGGTCACCTAATAGCCACAGGTAGCAATTCGGGTCTTAACGACCGCCATCAAAGCAATCAAGTCCCACTGAACGGCAAGTCATTCCAAATGTCAGCTTCGGAAGGACATACGAAGAATCGGATGGGTTTAGAGTGCAGAACTCACGGGACGAATGCTTCCGTCTGAGGTCACGGTCAGCTGCTTGGTCGAGCTTGATGTTGAGGTGGAATTCGCACGGGCTGTGAGAATACCCATCGCAATGGAAGGATGAGTTTGGTACCTCTGTCCACACAACCCATCAAACAATCGATTGCAGACTCACCGGTGATCTGCGCAACCATCCTCTCATTCTCCAGGATCTTGCCCTCCATGCTCAAGGCAGCCCGCTTGAAAGTGTAATCGGAGCTTTCGTTTTTGATGTACCATCTGTCAGAGAGGAATGCGCGCGGGTCCAGGGTGAAGGTGGTGCCGTCATCAGCCTCGTAAACTTGTCCGAACCCGCAAGCTTTAACACGCTGTATCCAAGCAAACAAAAGGTCAATCATTCTGGGGTGGGGGGAAAAAACTGACTGTGCAAGATGACGGCAAATGACTCACGGCATCGATTTTGAGTTTCTTCTCGCCAGTCATGGCATCTTGAACCACGAACTCTTTCGCAGTCAGGTTGACGCCGGCGTAATGGTTTGTGATCTGGTAAGCGACCGTGCCGTTTTTGTCGTAGATGCTGAAGTTAGAGTTGCTCCAGTTGATGTTCTGTTCCATGACGAAGACAGAGGCGGTCGAGTTGAGCAAGAAGCCATTCGCCGTTGTGGATGTACTGTTGGTGCTTCCGACGACAGCCGTGCCGTTCACCGCTGCGGTGGCATTCACGCCGGCTGCTGGGACGCCGACGGTCGGGGTGGTTGCTCCGCTAGGGCTCATGGCCGGGACGGGTGTAGGCGCCCCGTTCATGATTGCATCATTTGCGGACTGCTGGCCAGTAGGATCAAGAGTAGGCGACGATTGACCGGCGGATCTGCCGACGATGAGAGCTAGACTGATGGCAAGGATCAAGCTGTTCATCTTCGTTATAGAGAGTTGTAATTGGCGCCAAAACGAATGTAGGCTCTAGTAATACGGGGAATTATATGGGCTAGAAGAAGAACGATTGGCTGGTATTGGAAAGAGATGTGGGCGAGAGAATGGTCGGAGGTCAAGAGATCCCTGCGGCTATTTATTCAGTGAAATGGAGGCCATGACTGTCGGGACAAGCCAGAGCAAATCCCCGCAAAAACCAAGAGGCATATGAAGTTGAAACTTTCGTCTTTGGAGCCCGAGCCAAACCCAGAGGCCAACATGATCACTGCGTGTATCTGTGCCTGGCTGCTACGTGTTTATTGATCTTCTCTCGACCTACGTCGCTCTTTCTCTTATAAACACATACAGCTGGCTTCGATTAGCCGCGCCGAGGAGGGTGCAGGCATGAAGAGGGTCTGTATGATGACAGCTCCCAGAAACGCACTGCTGATTTGCGTGAGGGATTGTGATTACAGCCCCGAGGGAGCGCTTCAGGTCGAGGAAGTCGGCCGCTGGTTCTCCTCAGGAATAAGGGCTGTATGCCCCTATAGCGCAGGTGGGCGCCGAATACGAAACAAAGCGTTTGCGACATATTCCTTGGCCAGACACCTCAATACGTCCAATCAGCTTTACATCCTTTTTCGGGCCTCGGTCAATCGTGCCAAGAACCGTCTGTGACGATGTATGTCGAGGGATCTTGTCGAGTCTCGTTGCTGAACCTTGAAAGACCAGTACAAAGCTCGTTGCGAGTACGTAGATTCCCAGCAGGACCTCAGGAAACCACTGCACCGTTCCGTGTGGCCGGCAGATATCGCTGTATACAGCCACCAGGGCTGGTCGTTGCCCGGTCAAACAGCCAAGGCCTTTACGCGCTGGCCGCGAACGAGCCTCGAAGCTTGCCAGCCCACCCGGCTCCTTCCGTTCCGGCGGTGCGTGGACCAAATGTCTGGGCCTCGATCCTGCACTGTCCACGAATAAGCGCTTTTATGGCGGGTGTTCTCGGGCATAAAACCCTGTCGTCGGGCAATCCACACGGCAAAGGAAACAGGGATGAGATGTGGAATGTGTGGAGCCTTCGCTGATGCTGCAATATAAGAGCCCGGCAGACGCTCGCCACTTGCCAGCCTGCTCTCGGGCCAATGTGCCCATGTGCAGCCAGTCGCGGCAAGCACAGCATGCTCCGAGCACCGCCAAAAGCCTCCCGGCGCTAGTCTAAGCCTTTACCGATGTACAATACTCGGGCCAGGAACTCTTCCGCGAGCTAGCCAGACCGGAGAGGCTGCTGATAGTCGCGAGAACTGCGCGTGACGGGCCGGGACGCTGTGAAGCTTGGCATTCGATAGGGTCCAGTGCCGCTTATAACATTTCTCTCCCGCCGACCCGTTCTCCCGTTCTCCCGCAGACTCAGGAGCAGCTCCGCCGGCTGCCCCTGACTTAACTAAGCCTCCTGGGACTGGGGGTGCGGAGCACCCCGATGCGAAGCATCTCCCATTCCCAATGGGAGGCTTATGAGTTATCGGCTTTTTGTTGTGATGCCAACGGAAGATAACAGAAGATCAAGATTACATAAACTAAGTATAACATAATCATGTACTTAGTCTGTAACCTAGTTAGTAATATTCAGGGTAGTTCAACCGGTTAGGGCTAGAATCATGTATTTAGTCTAACTGATCTCGCGCTCCGGCTCCAGTCTCTTTCCTCACCGAGATTGGAGACCGGATCCGCGAGTGCCGATAGCTAACCCGCGACGGGACTATTTCGTCTAGGTTAGTATGCTCTTTCACTATCTTGATACTATGCAATGTACCGAGATTGGAGACCGGATCCGCGAGTGCTGATAGCTAACCCGCGACGGGACTATTTCGTCTAGCTCCCATTTGCCTGAGGCATCTAATAGGTTAAAAGCCGGCTTTACGTGCACTGCGTCAATTCCTTGGTACTCCCGATGGTCGCTTGATGAACTTTCTGGATAAACGAAAAGAAAGACTCAAGCAAATTGAAGAAGATCAGAAGAAGAAGAATAGAGAGAAGCACATCGATCAATGAAGATCTGATATTCTCAACTCACCCAACATTCCACCACAACCCACTCCAGAACCACAACCCTAACCCTCTTCCTCTAACTCCTACACCATCCCTCCGTCACCGTCTTCCAGTCAAGCAATGGAAGACAACCTGACCCCGGCCCAAGCGCGGCAAATCTTCGTCGACCTACGCAAAGAAATAGCAGTGCTTAGGAACCACCAACTCCACAACCAAATTGCACCCGCCCCTGTCATCCAACATCGTCAGCGTACTCGGCAGGAACTGATCATGGAGAATTTTGTCAAGAACCCCCTCCAGGTCCACTATCAGCTCAACCCCAAGAAGCCAGTTCTGCTTTACGAAGGAACGAACTTCCCCGCCTGGGAGGCCGCACTTGACCGAACCCTTCACCACATCCTTGTCCGGCAAGAGCCATTCACCGATAAACCGGCAAATTTCTACACCTTGACCATTGATGAAGGCTCCACAGTGTCAAGTCTCATTCGTAACACTGTGGCGGACGGCTTGGGCGACATATTGGACTCCTCAAAGCTATCGTCCCCAAAGGAAATCTTTGTTTTGTTACAGACCAAGTGCTCCAGGTCCGATTGACGTTGCAAGATTGAACTCCTGAACGAAGTCGTGGCACTCATTGTCAACAAGTCTCCGGCGACGGACATCACCTCATCTGTCTGGGCTAAGTTGAAATCCGAGCTTGCTCAACTTAAGTTAACATGGGATGAAGCTTTTGGGATCTTCTTGCAGTCGTATTTTGTTCCCCCAATCAACGTTGAGCCAATGACTTTTGAGTTCTCCATCAATCAACAACTCAACAACAAGGAAGCGCCAGCCTTTGAAGATGTCTCAACCATCATCCAGTTTGCTGCCAACCAACTGCAACACAAGACCATCGGCTCCGGCGTTGATGTTGTTGGCTCCCCCTGTTGATCCAATGGCGATGGACCTCGACTGCATCCAAGCTGTCCAATCACATCCCCGATACGTCGCCCCCCAACGCCAAACACAACAAGCGACCCGCAAACAGCCCAACTTGTCAATTGAGAAGGCTGCTCACTTCAAAGGGAAGGGTCAATCCAATACGCTTGTGAAGAAGCATGGGACTCACTGCATCTACTGCGGTGAAGATGGTCATTGGTACCCGGACTGTGCGGAATTCTGGCAAGATGTGGCGCTCAAACGCATCAATCCACCAGATGCTGACTACAAGATGAAGGGCTTGAAATACCGACCGCTACCTTGGCCTGAAAACTCTGGCAACCGTCTTTGACAGGTCAACATTCCAGAAGTGACCAATGGCGTTCTCCTTGATTCTGGCGCATCAGCACACGTAAGTGGCACCTCGTCTCTCTTCAAGGTCACCAAGAAGCTGACAAGGCCCCGCACTTTCTACCTTGCTGTGTCCGATTGCAATGTGACTGTCTGAAATCGGCAGAGTGACGATCCCGACTCCGACGGGTCCCCTGACAATTTAGGATGTGTATCACTGCCCAGGAGTAGACGGAATCATTCTTTCCACGGGACGGTTGTTATCAAGCGGATGGCACCTAATTTATGACGGCACCCAGGCTAGACTCTATGACCCTTGTAATAATGTTTATGATACAATTTTTCATAATTTCTGCTGGTCCCTCAAAACCAGTGCATTATTAAAATGTAAAAAAGTCTCCAAAGTTCCATCCTTCAATCCTTACACATGGCATCTTTGCCTCAGCCACGTCTCTGACCAAGCGGTTAAGAACTTTCTCAGGATTAATTACCCAGATAAGAAGATCACCTGGAGAGATTTCTTTTGCAAACAATGTGCAAAATCCAAAAGCATGGATAAGAAGGCTCTCGGGATGGAAACTCAGATTCCTCGTGATGATCCCCTCAACTTCTGCGTGTTGGACGTCATTGGCCCATTGAATCTGGACATCAACGGTTGTCAATATCTAGTCATGCTGCGTGATCACGCTAGCACTTACAACTTCTGTGCTCCAATGGTGAATCGCAGTGAAGTCCCGGCAAAGATTATTGTGTGGATTCAACACCTGAAGACAGCCATTGAGAAGGCTCCCTCCCACCTCCGGTGTGACAATGCTCTCAAATACACTAAAAGTCTCAAGGCGCAACTTGAATCTGTTGGGACAGTGCTGGCGCCCGTTACCCCATATTCTCCATCTCAGAACGGCGAGGCGGAGCGAGTTAACAGGACTCTGGGTGACATGGCGAGAACCATGCTTCATGCCAGCAGCCTGCCCAGCATCTGGTGGAGTTTTGCGTATTCAACAGCGGCGTATATTCACAACCGGCTCCCTAACACCCGAACAGGAGATAAGTCCCCTCTTGAACTTCTGTACAAAACCAAACCGCTCCCGGAAACTCTTTACCCGTTTGGTGCCCGCGCTATTATCCACATCCCTAAGTAGAAGCATCGGAAGCTTGATGAAAGAGCGCGCGAGGGACAACTGCTCGGTTATCCAGTGTCAGGTGCTGGATGGCTGTTCTGGGTACCTAGCAAAAACAGAATGGTCCACTCGGCAGCCGTAAAATTCCCTGATTTCCAACGCCTGCCAGTCAAGAAAGCCAAAGCAACCCCTGCTCCGGACCTGATTGCTCAGCCAGACCAGGTGAATGAATCTCAAGTAGACCTCATTCTCAAGCAGATCATGTTAAAGCTTGGAGAAGAGAAAACTTCAGAACAAGCTGAAGAAGAAAGACGTCAAATGGGCTTAATATTGACAGATGAAGAGCACAACCTTCCAAAGACAATCAAGCAGGCTTTGTCTGGTCCTGATTCCCATCTATGGTGCGCAGCTGCGGAATACAAAATGCTGAAGTTCGATCAACTTGAGGTCTGGGTCCCGACTGTCGCGCCGAAAGGTTCCAAGGCCCTTGGAGCCAGGTGGGTGTTTTCAATCAAAAGAAAGCCGGACGGGACTGTCGACAAATACCGTGCTTGGTACGTTGCCAAGGGTTTTGGACAGCAGATGGGTCTTGACTACAACAAGACGTATGCTCCAACCGCGTCACTTAACACTCTGCGACTTCTGATCTCAATCAGCATTTCTCACAACCTCCCAACGGCAACCTTTGACGTGAGCTCGGCGTATTTGTACTCTCCAATTGAGGAGGAGGTGTATATCCAACCTCCGGTTGAGATCACTCCCTCACTCAAGGGGAGAGTCATGCGCCTTAAAAAAGCTCTTTACGGGACGAAGCAGGCGGCCCGCTGCTGGTGGAAGTTCTTCCACAAGACGGTTCAAGACCTGGGATTTGATGCAAGCGAGATTGAGCCCTCTTTATATCTCTTTCGCCGTAATGGACACTTCATCATCATCTGGCTCCACGTCGACGATGGATTTGCTCTCTCGTCAGATAGGTCCTTACTCAATGAACTACGCCAAGGAATGGAAGCTCAGCTGGAAATCAAATGGTCGGACAGTGTGCAACGCCTTGTGGGCATCGATTTCAAGTGGGATGGTCCAAGATTGAAGCTGAACCAATCCATAATGGCGAAGCAAATAGTTGAAACTTATCACAGATCTTTCTACAAACATGATTACCCGCTCCCGGAAGCTGATCTGGAGTCATACTCAGGAGACCCTATTGACCAAACTGAATTCAGATCAGTGATTGGCTCTTTAATGTACCTAGCTTGCGGAACTCGACCGGACATTTCATACGCAGTTAACCTTCTAGCTAGATTTTGTGCGGCACCCTCGTCCTCTCACTGGTTGGTGCTAGATTGGTTGATTGGTTACTTGGCAAAAACAACGGAAAAGGCACTTGTATACAAGGCAAGGCAAGGGGGATAGGCGCTTTGGACGGATGCAAATTGGGGCGGAGAGCAGGAAAGGTTGACAACGGGGTACTTGTTGACACACAACGGAAACAGCATCGCGTGGGGGTCAAAAAGGCAAACTGTGGTGGCAATGTCAACATGTGCGGCGGAATACCTAGCTTTATCGGAAGGGGCACAACAATTGGCACATCTACTCAATATTTTCGAAGAACTGGGATCTCAACCACGACTGATAATGCATTGTGACAATGAAGCAGCGGTCACCAGGGGAGATATGGTCCCACTCCCCAGGGAGTGCCTTACTGTAACTTTTTCCCATAACTGTGCTGGAGACCTTTGGTAAAGAAAAATTGAATAGGTATGAACAAGACTGGAAGTCAGCTTGAAATCAGTTGGAAATCATCCTGAAATAAACCATAACTTGCCAAGGAATAATCCAGAACTCATCTAGAATTCATCCAGAACTCATCCAAAATATAGGCCTTTCTTGGCTCTATGACCAGTGTGTCCTTTTTGTGGGGATGTGAAAGGCGCAGTATGTCATATTGTCCCCCTCATGTACTCGCGTACATCAGGGGGAAAATTGGTGTCTCAACACAAAGTTTCTACTTTTCATGTGGCTGTGAAAGGCCCATCCTGTGATATTCCCACCTCGATGTATGCGTGTACATTAGGGTGACTATTAGCAAAGTGCAAAAAAGTTCACTTGCATGTGCACATGTGGATTTTGAAAAGCAAAAAAAAAAAAAATTCACACAATTATTTTTGTGAAGAGGCCAGGATATGTGGCCAAACTGGGGTGGCACTGCAATCCAGCCTTGACTTACCTCAGACTTTCACCCCAATACAATAGTTTATCACCATTTTTTTTAGCCAAATTCAAATTAATTACAGCATTTCCAAGAAAATGGGTTTCACTAATTTTACTGCAACATTACCACATTCCGAAATTCTAAACCCAATAATACCAAGTTGACTTTTACTTTAATTTTGTACATGAGGGCATATAATGTGAATTACAAGAAACTCATTTTTTTTACAGGAATTACATTCAAGAATTGCAATTTTGCTTTCCTATCCTTTGACATCATCAAACAGGAGCAATTGATGAGTTGGACTTGGGTGAAATATCATTTCATCATATTTTTTCCTCTAGTTGTACCTAGAAAACAAAAGAATTCTACACAACATTGTGTTGACTCCCAAATCAATTCTGACTGACTTTTGACTCACTTCTGCATCCACTTCAATTCATTTAGGGATGAGTTACTGATGCACATCAGGCTCCCATCTGACCAAAACTCACATCAAATTCAGCTCTGGCACTCCCTGGGGAGTGGGAACATATCTCCCCTGGTGGGTACTCATTGCAACGGACAACACCTCGAAGAAAAAGACCAAATATCTGCGGTGTGCATTTTATTTTGTTAATGATTTGATAAGAGAAAACAAAATTGATGTCAAGTGGACAAGTACGCGAAATCAACTAGCAGATGTCTTAACCAAACGGCTTGGACCAACAAAAATGCTAGGAGCGCTGGATCAACTTGGCGTCAACGGGTAGTTTTTGTAATCTTGGGGGGGGGGTGTTGTGATGCCAACAGAAGATAACAGAAGATCAAGATTAAATAAACTAAGTATAAAATAATCATGTACTTAGTCTGTAACCTAGTTAGTGATATTCAGGGTAGTTCAACCGGTTAGGGCTAGAATCATGTATTTAGTCTAACTGATCTCGCGCTCCGGCTCCAGTCTCTTTCCTCACCGAGATTGGAGACCGGATCCGCGAGTGCCGATAGCTAACCCGCAACGGGACTATTTTGTCTAGGTTAGTATGCTCTTTCACTATCTTGATACTATGCAATGTACCGAGATTGGAGACCGGATCCGCAAGTGCCAATAGCTAACCCGCGACGGGACTATTTCGTCTAGCTCCCATTTGTCTGAGGCATCTAATACTTTTTTCCGTGTGAGAGCTTCAGGAAATTTCCAACTTTTTGAATCAAATTTACATTACACAGCGCGCACTCATTGTGAGTCAGCAAGCTGAAGTACACGGGATAGCTGAGCATCTCAGCTTCAATGTAGTGTCATTTTGTGATATCTACACTTGAAGGAGAGTGTTGCCCTTGCTCAGCAGTCAAGCTGGATGGATGATGGAGTTCTGTATTTAAATTGAGTCCCAATGGATCTTCTCGGAATTTGCATACACACTTCTGTCTGAACACAAAAAAACCACAAACTTCAAAGGGGGATGGAAGGAGTTTGTGAAGGGGGAAAAAGTGGTGATTGACACCAAAAGAAAGAGAAAAATCAGGCCTTTAATCTGGCACCACAGGCAATAGGAATACACAAGGAGAAGACCCCTGAAAGGGGAGCGGGAAAAAACTCCCACCAAAACACTGAAAGCTCTCAAGCCAAATTCTTGGCTTTACCTGCAAGTCCCTCCTTCGGAGGCCGCGCTTCGCGCGAGGGTGCTTTGCGCCAGCCCAGGCTGTACCAGGGCCCTCTGAAGCGAGGGACTTGTGATAAGTCAGGGCTGCCCAGAGACTGTACCAGGGCGCGGGTGTGTTGTAGCAGGAGCGCTCACCAATCCCACCGCTGTCCCATCGGAGACAATCCCCCCTGGCCCCTGAATGGAACTGCCTCAGGCGGGACTGCCGATGGGCATCGCCAGGGTAATCAACATGCCCGCGCTCCTGGGATGAGCCGTGGGATCGGATCGTCGGCGGTGCTTTCCGGGGGACGGTGCTTGCCACTTGGGCCTGGCCGGGCGGGGTTTGGCTGGATCGGGTGGAAGCTGGCTGGCTGATTATGTAAGCCGAGTGCGAGTGGCGCTGCTTATACTGAAACTGCCCGACTTCTCTTCTCCTTCCTCCTCCCAACGTGAACGGATACATATAACCACCGACCATCTTACCAGCACCCACCCCCCCAAGAACACCCACCCCAGCACGCCCGAGGATGGACAATCTCCGGCGGACGACGCAGATGGCCGGCCTCAGCAGCAGTCTGAGCGAGGCCCTGCTCCGCAAGATCGAGCCCACCCAGCTCGCCTTCCCCTCCTACCACTTCCAGCGGAACGAGATCATCCCCGGGCTGAGCGACCCGGCGCTGACGGTCCTGGTGCCCCTGCTGGCCTACTGGCTCGTCGCGATCTTCTTCACCCTCCTCGACCATCTCGAGCTGCCCTGGATCGAGAAGTACCGGCTCCACGAGCCCGCCGAGATCGCCAAGCGCAACAAGGTCTCCCCCGCCCAGGTCGTCAAGGCCGTCATCCTCCAGCAACTCATCCAGACCGCCCTCGGCATCTTCTATCTCGACTCCGCCCCCTCCAACGTCCTCGCCCGCGACTATCTCGCTGAAATGAAGCAGTATGCCCCCCTCGTCTCTACCCTCGTTCACATCCTCCTTCCCCCTCAGCACGCCCGCTGGCTGCTCCTCAACTACGGCCAATCACTCGTTCAATGGTCGTACTGGTGGGGACTACCCATCCTCCAATTCCTTTGGGCCTCGTCAGTCTCTCTTTCTCTCTCTCTCTCCTCTTCTACTTATCCGCATCTAAACTTCCCCCCCTCCTTTTTTCTTATAGGTTTGTCCTCGATACCTGGCAATACTTCTGGCACAGAGCCTTCCACATCAACCAGTTCCTCTACAAGCACATCCACTCCGTCCACCACCGTCTATACTGTCCTTATTCCTACGGTGCGCTCTACAACCACCCTGTCGAGGGCTTCATCCTCGACACCTTGGGCGCCGTCATCGCCCATTGGGCCTCGGCCATGTCCGTCAGACAGGCCACCTTCCTCTTCGGCATCTCGACGGCCAAGACGGTCGACGACCATTGCGGCCTCGCTCTCCCCTTCGATCCGCTCCAGCACCTCTTTGGTCCGTCCCCCTTCCGCCTCCCCCCACCTCCCAAACATCCAAACTGATTTTGTTTTGTTTTTTGTCTGTATACAGGGAATAATGCTGCTTATCACGACATCCATCACCAACAGTTCGGGATCAAGAAGAACTTCTCCCAGCCGTATTTCGTGCATTGGGATGTGCTCATGGGCACGCGAATGACGGCCGAAGAGGCCCAAGTCCGCCGCGACAAGCTCGCCTTCGCCCGCGCCTCGCCCGCCTCTCCCTCCCAATCTTCCTCATCGTCGGCTTCCGAGAAACCCGAGCTCGTCGTCCTGGACTCCGAGGATAGCGATTTGGATAACAAGTCTTCCTCCAAACTTAAAACCCGCTAAACCCTTTTTCTTTTCGTTTTCTCTTTCCTTACCCCTTCTGCGTACAAGATCCTCAATCCACATGTAAATCTTTCACATCGTTTGTTAGCTCTTTTTCTTTGGCCTCGATACTCTTGCCCTGCTGTGTGAACAAACTGCCCGCCATTCCGGTCTTCTTTTTGCCTCCCTTTTGTCGCTCATCCATACACACTTCTCTTACTTCTGTAAACATATACACACAGGTAGCCGTTTATCTCTTTAGCCTTTGTTGAATCGCATAATACGTAAATGCTTTTTTAATCACCTGCAGATATGGAAGATTGAACTCCCCTTTTTGACCTTGAAATTCTGGATCTCTTGCATTGAAGTACATTTCTTCTTCAGAACTATGTATCTAAATACTTGAGAGTTCTTGTAAGTTTTGGCCGTTGCTCTCAGTCCTAAATCACTGATGCCACATGAGTCACCTTCGGACTTCGAACTTGGTAGCCAGCTCCATCACATTTTCCTGTGCACTATCCAAGAGCATCATTTGGATCAGTGGATTGGTGCGCACAGTGACCGGGGCCTGGAACAGGTTGTGGCAAGCCAAACCACTCTTATGTGCAACAAGTTCTATCTACGAAATTGGATGGATCAAACATCTGCAAGGTACAAGGGGCACTCGGTACTTTTCTCTTGTATTGCCTTGAGGCGATGCGGTGCGGTGCTTTACACAAACGTTTTACAGCCGTCGACCAAACGCTTGTCATCAGTTCCTTGCAAACGATCCAATGTTTTAGGGCCCATCATACGCTCCGACATACAATTCAGGCTCTTACATAATTTTCTTTTGCACATTGACTTCAAGCTCAACAGACGAAATGATTGGATCGATACGCTCTTTTATTTTCACCGCTCTTTACATACTTATAAGCGCTGGCCAGCTTGCACTCTGCATGGAGGTTGGGGCAGCTTCAAAACTAGGTTGGCAGAGCACGCACGCACGATTTATTTTTTTGCTCTTGAAACAAGTTTGCCGACTTCCATGACTGAAAGGTGCATTTCTGACTCTCTTTACTTGGATGTCATGGAAGCTGAGGCACCACAGATGATTGGAAAAACCGCCACTGGCGCAGCGATGGATGTGCCTGTCGTGCCGCGAAAATTCGGGGGGGGGACCAGATGGGCGGAGCTGGACTAGCAAGCAACCATCCAGGACCAAAAGCGCACCGTACAACAAATGGAGCTTCTGGTCCCTCTTAAATTTCAATACATATCTGCTCTCCAGGAGCTAGCTCAAAACGGGTTCAAAGATTCTAAACTGAAAAAAGCTGTAACTAACCAAGAAAAACTTCTCCTGGATGCATGTGGACTTACAAGAGAAATGAAGGAATCTACAAAAAGATGGATCAAGCATGTTTACTCATTGGTTTATAAGACTAGAAATTAGGTTGTGATTATTTTGGTGGAACAAATTTTGATCAATACTTTCAATTGAATCTTCCAATTTATAACCACATCTGCCATCCAGCTAGCTTACAATATTTAGTTCATCTTTTTCTTGATGAGCAATAGTCAAAGCCTGAAGAACATACCAATATAAATGCCTTTTTATGATTGTTTGATTCTTTCTTCTGTGTATATCCATTCCTTGAATCCGGAGATTTATATCTCACATTTTCTGGTAGCCTTGTGGCTGAACTCAAAGTCACTACAAGAAAAATTCACTCAACTGCTAGCAGTTGACATGCAAGTTACTGCTGCAGAAATGTTGTTCTAGCTCATAAATCTTTTCTGCACAGTCACTGTGCCTGATGCGCAGTGAATTTCCAGTGAAGCTTGGTCAAAATTAAGCCTGGAAAAAGGTGTGCGTAATACCACAAGCTTGCTTAGATTTCTTGCATGTCAACTGCTTGCAGTTGATTGAATTCTTCTGGCAGTGAGTGGAGCACTTCCAATGGTCTAAAATTGCTAATCTAGAGGGAAGAGCTAAGCCTTAGTTGCTGGGGAAATGTGATCAGATGAAGTTTTGTGCCCCCTCTCAATCATGTCACTTAGACATAAGGAAGTGCTGCACAGTTCACACTGTACTTAAGATGTATTCAATGCCTGGCATGGTTTCCTGGATTATCATTTTTATAGAGCATGCACACCCTTTTTACTATGTGCACAATACTTGCTTTGATGTTTCTGTAAGGGCCAAATTTTGCATGCCTGAGATTTGTGAATTTCTAAAAAAACACTTCCTCAAGCTTTTTTTACCCAAAACTATTCATATACTTTTTCTGAAGCAAAGTTAGGCTCAATTGCGTGTACATATCCTTACTGTTGGTTGATCTGGATGGAACCCCTCAAGAGCCAAATATGTTACAGCCTTATTAGTATCAGCAAGGACAGCTTATCGTCAAAACATGGGGTGCAAGTTTCAAAGTGCAGCACAAGCCACATTACATTGCCTTGGGATTCTGTACTTCCTGTTGAATAAGTAAATCTCACATGTTCAGAAGCATGATCAAATCTTCAAATGGGCTGTTTCGTAGCCAAAACCACCAATACAGTCATGGTCCTTTGTTTACCTTGTTGTATGTGGCTCTAAACATGTTTTGTCTCCTTTATTCTAGTCCCAGCCTATTTATCTCGTGGTTATAAGAACCCTTGATCTCTCCTTTGTGTTTATCTCCCCAGCTCACTGCAATTTCATTTCATTGCCTGATAGTTATAGTTTTTCTTGCTACTTTTGCTTTCCAAACAGGGTTTATACCATATAAATTGAGTCGCTGTAGTCAGCTATCCCTCTGGTCACACAGTGCTATTACCAACCCTTCTTTGATTGCAAAAATTTCAAGTTCTTTCATTACCTGACCTACCTTTCAAACACTGTGCTCCATAAAGTAAATTTTGACATACCACCAATTCCATTTTGAAACTTTAAATATTCACTTTGGGCTCAGTAGACAGGATGATCAAATCATTATGCTCCTTTATTTTGACTATTTTTTACATATCAAAAGCTGGTCAACTTGTATTTGCCATGGATTTGCGCATGGAAATAGGTGAGCAGGGCAGAGAATGCAAATAATCATACTTAATTCAATTCTCTGCTTATTAGAAATCTAGATAAATTCCTTGACTCATGCTTCTCAATCTTTCTACTTCACAACTCACCAAAGATGCTATACCAAATGCAATGGGAACATCTACCAATTCTGTTCATGTGGATGCTCCAATAATAGGGGCTGGAAACAGTAACAATTGGGTGGGGACTGAAATATCAAGAATCCATAAAGAACCAGCTTCAGAAAATCAATGTATGTATTTTATTTCTGTCTTTCTACACACTTCCAATTTACCAGTATGAATGTCTTGGTCTCAATTCTAGATCCAACTCATGACTTGATTGGGTTGAGAATCAAGGAACTACAGCAATCTTCAAGAATGCAGAGCCAGGGAAACTTGGAAGAAATTGCTAACCATCTGGAACAAATATACAAATATCTCGCCCCATCTGAAGAAAAATTTAATACTGCCACCAAAGAGACTCCAAATCCAATCAAAATTTCAATAACATCCTCAGCCCTCAGTCGTCCAAGTTTATTGAAAAAAAAATCCCAATCTTCAGAAGAAAATTGAACTGGCATCAATTATAACTTATGATCAGTTAGATAGCATCACTACTCAATTGGTTCCCATTTGGAAATATCTTCAAGAAAATTTCATCAAGCTGAAATGTAAAACTCTTGATGAACCTGAAATCAAGTTGGAATATCTGAAATCACTGTTTCTCTTAGGAGATTACATTCATACAAGAAACTTGCTGCCACCAGTGGAAATGAGAGACATAGAAATCTTTAATTCAGAAAATGTAGTCAGCTTGGTCAATTTCCATGTTACTCTTTTGATCAAAAGCAAGGGTGCTAAATTCTTTGGAAGTCCTGAGTGGGTCAACCCCGAGATTTATCTCATGCTTTGCAATCCATCTCTGGGGCATTTCCACAGGTCTATCAGAGGTGAGATTCCTCTTATTTTTGTTATTTTTCCTTGAATTTGTGCCTCTGATCTAAATGAACACAATTTTGATCTGCTTTTCTACTGAAAAATGAAATAAATACAGCTCTTCAAGAGAAACAGAAGAAATGCCTGGTACACCTCACACTATCAAACATAATAGTCCAAACTGAATCACTATTCCCAAACAGGTTTCCATGGCATGACACCTTTATCAGAATCCGCCAAGATTTCATGGGTCCAATTTTTCACCCATCTACAGGCTTTGATGAAAGCAAATATCTTATCAATCCAGAAAATCTTATAAAATATGCTGTATCATTTCAATCAATGGGTTTGGTACATCGGTACTTATTTGACACTCCAACTGACGTAATACCAGCAATAATATCATCACATTCAGATATCTATCAGATTGTAACACTTTATTGTATGAGAAGGTTTTTCAGGAATCATCTTCCATTATTCAATGTTTCATTCACCAATTCAGATATAGAGAAACAGTTGGTTGCTGAACAAGATCAATTCATATTTGCTTACCTTGACTTGGCTCAGAATGGATTCAAAGGTAAGTACCTCAAATCAGCTGTAAAGGATCAAGAAAAATGTATTCTTCAAATTTCTAAAAAGCAACCAGGATTGACTGAATCATCAAAAAAATGGATCAAAGATATCAAGGAGTTACTTCACAAACTCAAAAATTAGATTTTGATTATTGTCACATAATTCTCCATCATTATATTTGTGGTTGAATCTTCAACTCAATTATAACTCACATATCCACATTTTATTCTTACAATATTCTGTTCATCTTTCCTGCATTTATACACAATCACCAACACACTTGAAGAAAATTCCAACATAAATGGTTTGCTTAGAGCCTGAGATGAATGTGCTCTGCTGTGAAAGTATTTATTTCAGAAATCTAGCTTGTCTTTCCACACACTAGGGGGGTTCACAATTGAATTTTATAAAACTTTGGAGGGCAATTTAAGGCCTTTATGAACATAATTTTGAAATTTTGGCAAGATGTCCAGAAAAAGGCATGACCAATCAATCAGTGCAATTTATCAACTTTTTAAAAATATGTTCATAAATAGGTTAAAATGGGTCCTAAAGTTTTACAAATTTCAATTGTGAACCCCCCTACTTTGATTGAATTTGAGTTTCTTTCAGAATTTTAAAGCATATCTTGAAATCACAGCTAGCTGTTCCTTCAAAGACCATGGGATGAACAGCCTGAAGTTCACCTGACACAGACTCAAAGTCTGGTGAATCTTTGGAGTGAGAAAAATGAAGTTCTGATTCACTAGAGAAGGAAACCCCAGAAGCAATCTTGTGTAGACTATATAAGTACAAGATTTTTTGGTGTTATGGTTGAAACATACTAAGCGTACTAATTCAACACTTCCTGGTGCCAAAATGGCTTGGTTTGCTATACCTTGTTCTGGATAAAACTCAACCCCAATCAATTATTGCCAGCAAGTAAGGTTGATCCTTTTCGTCTAAACTAAAGCCAGGTGAAAGTCATCCACTGAGCTTGAGTTAGTCACAAACCTAAGCCCTCCCCCCCCCCCCCCCCCCCCCCAAAAAAAAAAACAGACCATAATCCAACAACTTCAAATCACAAGTCAACACAAGGCAAAATCTACTCGTAGGAGGCTTTACAATTGCAACTACAGTTGCAGGCTTCACAATAACCCTGCTCCAGGCAATGTTAACCACGAGTAGGTTGTGGCACTGCTACTTGGTGTGCGAGTCTCCTAGTCAAGAAAATACATCATGGCATGTGACCATGTCCCGGGAGTAGGCCCTTCACTGATAGTCGCTCTTGGCTGGGGGGGGGGGGGGGGGGGGGGGGTATGTATTGTAAGCATAAGAGAATAGGACGATCAGCAGTCAAAAAAACGACCAGTTCTGTTTTTGAGATGGCTGTTTTCTTCTTGAATCTGCACGATGGAGGTCAGACATGGTGGCGTGGTTTATGATGAATTGTCAACAAGAGGAAGAAGGGAGAAAGAGAGGAACAAGAGGTGCTATGATACAAGTTACATGCTACTAGCGATCTCACGCTCTCCGACGGATGAGTTAGCTTCATCAGCTGGTCTGGGAAGCGCGGCCCTGGCTGCCTCGGCGCCGTTCTTCTTAGGCTTAGAGCGACCCCAGCGGACGAGGACGTCTTTCCCGGCGATCTGGACGCGGACACTGCAACGACTAGCGGCATCTTCGGCGATTGACCGGCTGGCGAAATTAACAAAGGCACACTTCGACGTCGGTACCACGACGACAGACTTGATCTTCGGAGACTCGATCCCGATCGAGTTGAAGAAATGTCGGATCAACGACTCGTTTGTCGCTTCTGGCGGCAACGATGACAAGAATAATGACACTACATTCTCGTCTTCTGGTGGCGTAAGGCCCGTCGTCTGTGCATAGGCTGAGAGTATCTTCCGGGCAACCGGATCATTGCGTCCATGGTCTATTTGTATGCAAGTTAGGAAGCCCGTCTCAGAACATCAGCTGGATTGATTTGTACATATGGACTAGGATTAAGTTTGATGGTGGAGGAAAGCAAATCAGGGAGCTTACATCGGTCTTGGATGTTTTGTTTACTCAACTCGTTCTCAACAGGCACCTCGTGACGATATGGGCATCCATCACCGCGAGCGCATTCACCTTTGGCGTAAAACGAACAAATGTGCGGCCTGTTTCGCTTCTAAAATTTCCGTAGAAGTCGGCAATATTGGGATCAGCGTTTCTCCGTTCATGGACCTGGCCTGGAGCTGAACTACATTGGCGGAGGTTTGCTTCTTGTTGTCACGACTCACATAGTACGGGTCAGTTCGAGCTAGTCTTTTCAGTACATCTTTTCCGCCAGCATCTTGTCGATCATAGTTAATCAAATCTGAGGATCCTTCTAATTTGCTTTCCATCTTGATAGCGAAATAATAATAAACAATAGAGTAATTTTCAGCAGAAAGTTTGCGGGGAATACGGAGATTAAGAACGAAAGATAACGTACGTTCTGAGCATGATATTCGCGGTTGATATTACTAATAGGAGCTTTTGAGTTGATACCGAGGGCGGTATCCCTAACTTGGGTGGGTAAACCATACTGAAGATCGAGCAAACAGGTCTGACAGACGTTCTTAAGTTTAGCACAGGTCTGACAGATCTCCGTTTTCTTGTACCTCATCCCTGCTCCCGGTAGCCAGCGGAAGATCGTAAACGGTCGTGTACAAATCTTGCATTCTTTCCCTAACGCTTGCTTCGACATCCGTACGTATGGATTATCCCCCAAACAGGTCTCGCATAGGATCGGAAAATCCGAGTCTTCTTGCCCCGCCTCTGTCGTGGGTTAAAATTGCACATCAAGCGGTTCCGTTTTTCGAGATGTTTTTTTAACCAGGGAGAATAAAATCAAATCAATTAAGCACCTCTGGCATTCCCTACGTAGATTTTTTTTCATGATTTCGTTACTGATCGGGCGGGTAAACGGAATGACATACTGTTAAGATCATCTAAAAGAGAGACGTTAACAGAAAGAAAAAGACAGTCGTCAGGATCGCTTCAGTCAACACAAGGGGGTTGGGCAGTTGAGGATAAGGTGGTGGGATAGAAAACTGTTACGCAACGTTTAGGTGGCATCGTCTGAATTTGATAGCCTAATGAACAGCTGATTTATGGAGAGTTCGGCTCGTGGGTCGGCTTGGTTGAACTTGAGAAGGATGATTTTGGGCAGGAGAGAGCGCCGATGCGTCAATGACTGAACTTCGGTCCGGGCTGGGGAGGTGCGACAAAGTTCCGACGGAGCAAGAGCCCATCCGGATCACCCCACGGTGGTCAGGCAGCGTGGCCCCCGACCCCTGCATCTGCTCAACCAACAAACCGGACCAAAAAAGAATATCGACGAACCGGTTGAATCAAAGCCCCGCAACAACCATGCCAGACAACGCTAACCCTATCCTGAAGTCGAACTCGGCACAATCAAAGCCAGCCACCTCAGCCCTATCCCAACCATCATCCGTGTCGACAGACCGACAGAGGAGGACGTTCTTGAGTCGAGTACAGCAAGCATCCGTCCAGGAGGACCCATACTATCTTGATTCGGTTGACCTACTGGACGAAGAGGATTCTGAGGAAGGTCGAGAGAAAGCCAATGCGAATGGCGGCAAAGCCGAAGAAGAAGAAGAGAGGATCAACTCCGAGGAGATTTTTGGTACGTGATAACCATCTATGCGTAGATTCCGTTTGAGAACTAATGGCCTGTCCTCTTCGGATAGACCTTATTCGCTCGATCACCGATCCCGAACACCCTCTCACGCTCGAAGACCTCTCCGTCGTCTCGCCCGACCAAATCACCGTCTCCTATCCCCTCGACGATCCTGATCGATCTGACAGCCCTCACGTCATGGTCCGGTTCACACCCACCATCCCTCATTGCTCCATGGCCACCCTCATCGGTATATTTTTCCCCTCTTCATTTATTTACAAGAAATAATGCTTTGCTTAAAGTCAAGGGGCTCTATCTCTTCTGCAATATCCCTAGGTTTGACTTTGAGGGTTCGTTTATTACGCTCCCTACCTGAACGATTCAAAGTGGACATCAAGATTAAAGAAGGTACACATCAATCGGAGAATTCGGTCAACAAAGTAAGCAACTCGCCCGGCCTTTCTCACACATAAATAATCATCTATATCTTGTTTCTTGCCGAGAATGCTTATGCGTTTATTCATAACTTAGCAATTGAACGATAAGGAACGAGTCGCAGCTGCCCTCGAAAATAACCATCTGTTGGGTGTCGTGCAACAGTGCTTGAGCACCGCCCATCTTCGTGGCGCCAAACCTGGAACCAATTAGTCCGGCCCATCTGGTGCATTTTTGCTTTATTGTTTTCCCCAGATCTTTCCATGGATTGTACTTTTATAACATCGTTATCCCAACCATCTACAGCATGTACACCTTAAACTCCTCATTTCGTACAGCGCTTCTCTTGTTGTCTTCACGAAGGCCGTGCCTTGAACAATTTACCACGACACTTGTTTGTCCAGCCATTTACATGTTGATGTCTGACAAGAACCTTTCCAGCCGAAGCCAAGGCCCGATTATTTGCACCGGCGCGGGCCTCGCGTCAATCATCAGGTTCCAATCAAGAATCAATGAAGGACTCAAATGTAAGATGTGTGGGTCCCGGCAAATCGACTCCAAAGCATCATATTGACAAAGTCATTTTTGCGGCTGAATAATATGAGGAAGAACAAAACAGACAATAAAAGGAGACAAATGCAACATTATGGTGAGATGAAGCAGAAGAATGTCAAATAATCTACAGAGTGAAAAAGATGGAACTGAGTTCCTCTGACGTGTACAACGTCGGTCGGCAGAACTGGTCTCATCCACTCGTAACCAAATTATTTGCTGCAAATACATGACAGTTTAATCTTTACCATCCCGATCACCCATTTATCCGAGTTTAATTAATTTGGTCGGATGGATGGAGTGTTCCTCCACTAAACTGGGACGGCGAGAAGTTGATCTACATACGCCTTCCAGAGCCCATCGATCAAGGCTTTGTAGAAGATCTCCCCTCGGCCAGCTTGTGGTCCGCAACATTATGGTTTCATGCATGTATAATGAATATTCAAAATGAGAGATGCTGGCAGCGGAACCAATTTGGTTATTGCGACTTCGCAAAACTGAGAAGAAAACACAACAATGTGAATACATGACACAATCGATGAGAGGTAACGAAGGCGATAGAAGGGAGAGTTGAAGGAGGAATGTCAAATAATTTGATTAGAGTGGAGAAGATGGAGTCATGTTCCTCTGACGTGGCAACCACGTCGGTCGGCAGAACAGGTCTCATCCACTCATGCCCAAATTATTCGCTGCAGATTAACCACAGTTGATCCTTACCGTCCAGATCACCCACCTATCCGAGTTGTGGGAATGATGGAAATGTTCGGCTGCGAACTTGGACGGCGGTTTGTTGTGGACGCAGCACTCACCAATCGGGCGTGATTTTGTAGGCGACCTGCCTTCGGCCAGCCTGTGGTCCGCAACATCATAGTTTCATTCACAATGAATATTCAAAATGAGATCATTCGAGTCCAGGATCACTCCAGATTCCCCCACATCCTCCTCACACTTTCAGGAGTGGGATAGGTTTAAAGCCCAGTGCACCGTCTGGGTATTTATGTCACTGTACAATGGCGAAAGTTACTATGGTATGATAGAAAAAACGCAGGAGGGAGGATCATGGATAGTAGAGCTCGACCGGTCTTGAAGCTTGATCGACATTAAATCTGCAAAGCCATCCACTCTTGCCGGTCCGGAAGGTACTTTCGTATGCCCGTCTGACTACCTAGGCCCTTCACTGGTTTGAGTCCCATAGTCTACAGTTGACATTTTGATTTCAATCAGTTGAACCCATGTTATTCTCTGGGAACACTCGGGGAAAAGGAAATTTACAGTGCTTCACATACCCAGAGCCCAACTTGACACAAGCTTGCTCAGGGGTATCTGGTGCCATTTGGCTCCTGAAATTCCACCCCCCGGCATAGCCCAGCCATACATCTGAGATCATGGGTTAGAGCATTCACATTTGGTTGGTTAATTTCTGGGTCAAGTAAGCCCGGGTTTGTGGGCAGGGTAACTGACCAAGGCTATTTTGAGTGGGCAGACACATTCATTGGTCAGTTTCAGGCTGACTTGACTTCAGAAATGCCCTAGCCTGAGGCTAAATTTCAGGTTTAGGCTACCTAAATTTAGCAAACACCTGAAATCAAGCCTGAGGTTTGTTGACCTGGGGTGCCTGGACCAATCCAATTACCAACCGGGTCAAGTTCCCCAAAAGTTTCAACTTAACCCAATGAACGTGAATGCTCTCACTTGGTACCCCAAGCTCTGGAAACTGTTTAGATAAGATAACATCCCCTCAGCTGCTGTTTGGGTGTTTGGGTGACCCAACAAAAACCTGGTCAGCACATAATTATTGTGTGAGGTTCACCAGGCCTCACATTATCTATTATGTCAAAAGCACCCAGGGTATACTATTACATTGGGCAGGTTGGCGGCTCCTTTTGCATTTTTGCCTGCTGTAACTGATGTTGAAGTGCGTTGGGGAGCTGGGTTGGATGTGTTTAGGAAAGTTCTCTCTAAGACTCAAGAGCAAGCCCTTTTGTGGGCTCCAGGGTGATGTTGAGTGCCCCAATCAACATAACCATTATACAGCTTTCAGATGTGTAGCTCAGATCAGAGGTTGTTGTTGGGTCACCCAAACACCCAAATAGCAGCTGAGGGGATGTTATCTTATCCAAACAGTTTCCAGAGCTTGGGTGACCAAGTAACCCATGATACTTGCTGTATGGTTGGGCTAAGCCAGGGGTGGAATTTCTGGAGCCAATTGGCACCAAATGCTCCTGAGCAAGCTGGTGTCAAGTTGGGTTCTGGTCATGTGGTGTCTTTGCTTGGTTCATCTCTGGTTGATTTGATCATCATATTTGATCATCATTCAAGTCTTTGCGCAGCAGACAATAAGCCCTCCAATTACTCCTCAGCAAACTCATGTCAGATTAAGTTCTTGGTGACGTATGTGAAGTCCGATGGAAAACCCAAACATGAATCAGAAATCCTGACGGCCAGGATGTAGGCTGTAAAGGCTCGGAACTGGGTGATGAAGCAGTGGAAGTCCAGGAGGGCCAACAGTCATACATTGTATGTGAATGCAAATTATTCAGCTCAAGGACAGAGTCAAAGGCTCAGAGGAAAAGATTAATCTGCGAAATTTACAAAGAGTAGAAATACAACATCGTCTAGCGCTGCTTAGCGCACACCAGTGCTGAGACTCCTGGCAGCAATCAGGTATCGGCCCTCTCAACCAAACACCAGAGCTCAGCTGGGTTTGGTCCACACCGATCAACGAGACCTTCTTCTTGAAGTTTCTTTAAGTGCTGGTGGATCCCGCGCAGGGCGGCGGGATAAACCGCTTTGGGTAACTCGGCGGGGTACATCAATTCGATCAATCTGTTACGATTTTTTTGGAGAGGTGGGGGATCGTTTCGAAAAAGAACCCCTCAATAAATGTGTTCGTTGGAATCAAGAAGAAGCTCCGAGACAAAAAAAATAGGGCGTACTTTTCAGGGGTCAAACAGCGAGCAGCCGGGTCAGCCGACGACGAAATGAGACGGCCGTGCTGACGGAAGCAGTCCAAGATCTGCCTTTCACGAGCCAAGCGATGGTCGATGAACTGGCGAATGACAGCGGGGCCATCGAGGATGATATGGCCGTGGGCAGGATAGAGACGGACGGGCAGGTCTGTTCGCGTTGCTCTGTTGGAGATATCCAGCAGCTTTTGCAAGGATTGGAGGTAGACGAGCAGGTCCTCAAAGGCGGACGAGCTTCCACCAAGGATCGTATCGCCCACGAAGATCGCTGAAAGTACTTCTTCCTTCCTCGAGTCAAGTGTATCTCCTCTTGCTTCTTCTCCATCAACTTGCACATGTGGGTCCTCAAGCAGTAAGCAGCTAATCGAATCTTCCGTATGGCCTGGAGTGTGTGTGATTTGCAGCTTTGCAACTGATGATAGGCGGAATTCTTGGTGCTCCGACAGGAAATTTAATTCTGGCGTCTCGGAGGCGTCGCAGCCCGGCTTCGAACGAATATCCGAGGAATTGGAGGAGCTGGCTTCGAAGTGTTGGACTAGGACCTCCTGAATATCGCGGTCATAACTGGCTCCATCCGACCGGAATTTCCAGACTTTTGGCATCCGGCGGACAGGTGGAGATGTGCATGGACCGCCGAGGGATGAAAGGAGGTTTAAGACTGATGGTAATCCGCCAACATGGTCTCGATGCCGATGAGTCAAAATGATATCTGAGACAGGTGGGTTCGATCTGAGGACGGGCTCCAAGAGGCCCAAGTAGGAATCCTTTCCCTCGCCGGTATCGATCAAAACGCTGCTTTGCTCGCCAGCGATGAGGTAAGTGTTGGTACCTGTTCGGATCAAGCGGCCGAGGCTTCCGATCGTCAGTATCCATTGCAGTTAAGTGCTTTCTTCTCGCATGTTGAGCGATGATACCTTGGAGAGTATAGGGGCCTGGATTCTGACCCAGGATCCTAGTGATCCCTGAGCCAACCTGTTGAGCGTAATGGAAGATGGCAAACGCGACATGAGTGGGTACACAGTAAGACTTATTTTGAAGAGGGTACTGAAAGAAAAGGTTACTCGACTTTTGAGACGTTAGGGATCTGAGTGGCTTCCATCGAACCAGCCCTTACGAAGTGCGTAGCATTGTGCCTGCGAGTACCAGGAATCCAGCCTTTCTTGATGAAAATCGGCTTTGACCAACAGAGCGTACCATGGGGGCCCGTTCTTACTAAGCCAGCAAACAAGGTTTTCATGGTCTCAGCCATCTGTAGTCAACCCCTAAACTTGAAATTTGAAGGGGGCACCCGGGACCCCGGACGTCGTCCCGGGGTGAGAAGTCTTTCCAAGGAGGCCGAAGGAGAGACAGTTGGATCCCGGTGGGACCTTCCGAAGAAAGCATCCGACTGATTCTTCTCTTTTCCTTCACCATGGCACTTCATCACTTCATCACTCCATGGGGTGCCAATCTCTCGCCGCGTCAGTGCAGCATTTTTGCGGGGTGATGTTTTGGACTTTCTTGTTTTCCTATGGGCAACGGTGGGCCTTTACTTTACTTTACTATAACCAGGCCCTTCCAGTAGAGTATAGATGTTTTTATCATCTCCAGTACTTTACTGGTTATAGTAAAGGAATTTTTTCTGATGGGTGATATAGTAGAGAGCCCTATTAATCATGTTTCAACTAAAGGTGTAACCCGGGGTTCGGGACGGGTGGTCATACCCATCCCGACGCCCGTATCCGAATTCACCCAGGTGGACACCCGAACTTAACACAAGCGTACCCTCCTCGGGGGAGCGTAGCGACCTCCGAAGGAGGGACTTGCCTCTAAAGTCGCATGTCTCACCCTACAGGATCGAGACAAATGGCAGGGAGGACCCTACGCTCCCCCATTTTCCCCAATACCTCCCTGTTTCCTCTTGATTCATCCCGCGCCCTTTGCACCATTGGAATGGCAAGCTTCTTAGCTTATTTTCCCCCACTTCAAACTCCCCCGTATCCATCCCCCCTTGAAAGAAACGTCCTGTAAATGTTGTTACATGGTGGATTTCTGTACCCAATCCCCCCCTTCTAGCCCGCGCGGGCTCAGGGAATTTCAAATTTTGAGCTCAAAAACCGCTGGATCACCTCTCCAGGACCACTTCACAGTAGGTGGAGTGGGCTAGTAATTATGTGTGTCAGCTAGGTAAAAAACTGTAAAATGGAAGCTGAGATTGCAGGCTACAAGTCCGTCTACTCAGATTTTTTTTTAAATAAGAACTACATTTTTAAAAACATTTTGAAAATAAAATATGTGTTTTTTTGCCAGAAATTCTCGAGTCTGTAGGGCCAACGGTGTGACTTTAGAGGTAAGCCTCTCCTTTGGAGACGCTCCGCTCCTCCTCGGAGAGGCTTTGTTAAGCTTGGTGGACACCAAACCACCCGGGTGATTAGGTTTTTTTTGTCAGTGACAACCACCAACCGGAGTCCAGTGGCATCATTGTCTGAAACCTCCAAACATCACCAGCATGAAGAGAAAGTGGAACATGAATGGAAGCCACGGGAAGAGCCCAATCACGCCAGACCCAATACCAAGCCCTGTCATTGAAGTTGAGGACAACAGCAACGCAGGAAATGCCGGTGAAATATCAAAAACGGATAATCTACGCTGTAGCTGGGTATGGAATCATCTGAAAGTCCAGGACAACATTGCTATCCGTCAAGTCATCCTCAAGAACGGCAAGATATGTGGTTCCAAGTTGAAGAGGGATAAAAGTGCCAGTACCAAGAAATTCCACGAGCATCTGAAGAAAATACATTGTCTTGCCGACCCAAAGCTTGTGAAAAAAGCTGGGAACTCACAGATCAATATGGAGAAATGGGTCAAGAACTTGAAGTTTGTGCCAAAAGTAAGATACCAATAGGATTTTTCAACAAAAGCTTCATGAATGATGAGTGGCTCATTTGATTTTTATAGGTCCAGCTGAACAACAATACCCTTAAAACTGCCCTGGTATACTTCATTGCAGATTGTGATATTTATTTTTCCGTTGTTGAAAAGAAGTCGTTCCACAATCTCATGCGACTTATGAATGAAGAGACAATGCCCTTGCTGGACAACACCTGCCAAACTGGGATTTCGAACCATCTCTCTCGGATGCATATGGCATCACAGGAGAATATCAGGATGCAATACATAGCAAAACAGGATTATCTTTTGTTTACCAAGGATGCTTGGACGGCCCCAAATTACTGTGCCTACATGGCAATAACAGCACACTTCATCGATGAGAGCTTTGAGATGGTAGATATAACCATTGCAATTCCCAATGTGCAAGGTATGTTGTGTTTTAAAGTTCTTTTTCCTGGTTAGTAATGGTTTAATAATTTTCTTTTTTCTAGGCAGTCATAGTGGAAAGTCGTTTGCTGAATTGTTCTATGAAGTGGCCAAGAAATACGGGTGTAGCAACAAGATACACACCATCACAGCTGACAACGCAAGTACAAACACCACGATGGCAAAAGATCTTGAGCTTCAATTTCCGGGCTTCAACACTAAGAAGCAGCTCCTTGGATGTATTGCACACGTCATTAATCTTGGAGCTCAGGCAGGATTAAAGGTCCTAGGAACTGGCCTTGAGGACAAAAACATTGAAGAACTCTCAACCTCGGTGATGGATTTGGGTGCAACTGTAGATGAATCGGAGAACTTAGAGCCTGAGGAACAACAACCAGCTTGGTCTGTCATGAGGATCACCAACTTAACCACTTGACCTGATGGAATTGGCATCAATATGAAAACCATACTCAAGTGAATCCACGGGATGTGTAACTTTGTCCAATTCTCTACAAAACAATGTGAATGGTTTCAAGAAGTTGTTAATTTTATACAACCAGAGCTTCACAAAAACGGTGCAAAATCCGACTGCCTTGAGATTGATGTAGCTACAAGGTGGAACTCAACCTTCAAAATGTTTGAACAAGCAATCATTCTTCAGAGCTCATGTGACCATTTCTGCAAAACTACTAAGGAAGCAACCTCTTACCTTTTGACATTGGCTGAATGGAATCAAGCCCAAAAGTTCATGAAGTTCCTCGCACCTCTTAGCGATGCAACCAAAAAGCTCTGAGGATCAAAGTATCCCACTTTGAACACTGCCTTACCGGTATACATGGTGCTGATGAAACATCTCAAGCTGTTCAAACAAGGTCTTTATGACCAGTCTCAACTCATCAAACATGTGGTGCTGAGGAAGAGAAACCGCCAGATATGGGAATGGAGGGAGCTGTGATAGTAAGAAAAGAAAATTGATTTTTATGTTTGCAACGCACTCACCAAACCAGCCTACTTCTGTGCGATGATCCTTGACCCAACTTTCAAGCTTATGTTCTGGAAAAAACACGCCAACTTCATTGATGAACACTACAACATCTCAGCTGACGAAGTCCTCCAAATTTCTTGGATACTGCTAAAGAGTTCAATACCAAGTACAAGAAAGACTCACCTTCCAAAAATCAAACTAACCAGACTAGCAAAGCTCCAGAAAGGGGAAGCAAGATCGATTTCTTCAATTCCGAGTTCTATGAACCTACCAGTCTGGTCAACACAATTGAGGCTGAGATCAAGCGGTATCTCAAAGAAGACCCCAAGCCTAGGGGAACAGAGCTTCTTCCTTACTGGCAAAGTCAACAGCAATCTTTCCCCATCTTGGCCAGAATGGCTAGATGTTACCTAGCCATCCCCACGACAAGTGCTTTGTCGGAGAGGGTATTTTCCAAAGGCCGGCGGGTCTGTTTGTGGTCGTGCTTGTCACTTGGCCCCGGAACCGTGGAACAGCTTCTTTGTATTAAAGACTGATACCAGTCTTTTGATGGGCTTGTTTAATTTCTTTTCTTGTTTCATCTCCTGCCTCACTCGACTGCCCAGCACCAGCAATCCCCCCACACAATGAAAACCAACAATATAGGTTGTAATTAGGATACAATACAGCAGTATAACCTCCATATACACCTCACAATCCAATAAAGATGAGCTTGTTCATCCCCTTTCCTCCCCCAATATATGTTGCTCAACCACCCGGGTGTTTGGGTGGTTCCAAAGGCTCATCCCGTGGACCAATACCCGGGTGGTACCACCCATGAAAACACCTGGGGCACGGGGTTTGGGTTACACCTTTAGTTTCAACCCTAGTTATTGTGGTGACAAATCAAAGCTCCTTTTTGCAAATTGTATATTTATTTTCAGCCAGTAGTAGTATTTTGTGTACTAACACAAACAAAGATAATGATGAAAAATAAGATGAGTAACCACTAAAATATCACAACCAAAGACCATCCACAAAAAGAGAAACACACTAACAGGATAAAGAAGCTATCTATACTGAGAAACTGAACACGATGTCAACAAGAACTTTGACAAACAAGAACAATAACTAGAAACAACAAAACAACTGAAGAAAACAAAGGTTTTAGTGAGTTTAATATAAAAACAATTACATGACGGTGACTAGACAAAAACAAACGCTGAGACTCCAAATGTATGTTTGATTAAGCTCCTCCTGAAACGCTACTGTCTTCAGATTCTGGATCTAGAGTTGTTGAATCAAAATTAGTCGATGAACAATGTGATTGTGTTTGACAGTTGTGATGTTTGATCTTCTTTACCTGAACGTTACTTCTTCATTGATTTGGCCTTCTTGAGTCTTGAGGGGTTGAAGAGTGAGAACGTCCCAAAAGTGACTCAATGGTAAACCAGAAGCTGAGAAGGCAAGAATAAAACTTTTTCACAGAGCGCCCAAACTTCAAGTTGTACTTTCCACGTGTACATATGAATATTGAATATGCAAAAACTAGTTTTCATCAAATTACACTCAACAGTTATTGCAATGACCAGGGGTAAAAGCGGGTTTAAATGTACTTTTACCCCTTATTATTGGAATAAAAAGGGGCAAAAATAGGTGCAAATGCCTTGTTGTGGTTATAAGGAGCCTTTTGCAAGCTCCCATCAAGAAAATAAAACAAATTACAGCAGTTCCAAGAAAGCTTGCGCTTCTGGACCTGCAATTTTGCCCCCCGAACTCGACTTCAGCCACCTGTATTGCCTCCTGTATGGCCATTGCCATACAGGAACATGCATTTGGTGCAAAAGCTATCTTTGTGATAGCTAGCTTTTAGCTTTGGAGAGTGGCACTGTTGGACTCCTTGTCAAATTTTGAGTCCAGCGGTCCTCCGCTCCCCTGCGCCCGTTGGGCATGACCAGGCACCAGGCTGCCCAGTCAGGCCCCACAGCCCTGTATAACCCGGGCTGTCCAGAATACAGGGGGGATGTGGCTGAAGTTGAAGTCAAGTTTGGGGGGCAGAATTGCAGGTCCGGAAACGCAAGCTTTCTCGTAACTGCTGTACTTTAACTGATACCATTCCTGTATAAAAAAATCAAAAAATCAAATATGTGTTATAGTAAAGAAAAAATCTTTACTGATTGCAGTGCTATCTGTTATAGTATTGAGCCAAAAACCTCTGCTATATCTTTACTTTACCAATAACCGTAAAGTAAAGGCCCATTGTTGCTATGGGTCACAAAGTCTTGGAAATTTGGTGAGTTTGATTTCCCGGGGATGAGTAACAAGGGGACAAGCCTCTGACTCGAGGAGCAAGACATGCAAACGGACAGACAGCCATATGCACACAACAGACAGACAGGCTGCCTCAGGAGTGGATCTTTGCAGATCAGCCTGGGCAGATAACTGTTATAACAAGCAGACAGAAGTCGCCAAGGGCAGGCTCATAAGAGACAAAAACGGCAGGGAGCTACATAATGGACTGAGAAAGGAATCCAGATTGGACGGCAAAAGATTAAGTAGGCACATAAACATTCACTTCCTGGCAACATGGCACACCAATCGTCGAACACTTTCCAAGAACAAGCGGGCGGTCCCCAAGGGGAAGCCCCTGGCGGATACATAATTAGTCTTCGAAAGATGATCGAAAACAGATCAAGGCTTCCTACCGTTAAGATTCATACGAGGGCAGGACATTTCTTCATTAGGGCCAAGGTGGGCAAGTGCGAGGTAGATGTTGATATCTATGCCGTGTGGCAATGGTGGTAGGGCATGAGGCTGCATCTTCTTCGGCAGCTCTTTTCTTGGCGGGATCTAGGACCCAGACAGATGAGCTCGATTAAGACCGGAAAGATCTGAGCCGGCGGAGGGGCAGTCCAATTAGCCAGATCTTGTCGTCATCAAGGGCGGGGGGTCCATGGCCCAGCAGCCTTGTTTGCCTATCCTCGAAACTTGCACTGGGCCCATCACCCCGTTGCGTTCTTCGGCGACTCGCTTCGCAGGTTGGGCTGTCCCCGCCTTCTTACAAACCCGGGCCGAGGGAATGGCCAGAAGAGAATACGGAGCTCAGTCAGACTCGGTGTGCTCTGGGGTGATTTGAGAAGGCGATGATTGATTCGGCTAAATAAATAACTTGGGGCGGCAGAGCTTGAATGGGGGGTGACGCGCTATTCTGGAAAGCACGAAATGCCAATTGCAAGGCAATCTGGCTCTATGCATGCTTGAGTGAGATGGTTGCTGGCAGACAAGAAATTTCCACCGGTGGGCGGAAAATGTGTTTGGCGACAGGCGGGCCGAGGGAGAGGTTGCTTTCGTCGGATCGATATGAACAAGTATCCAGAAGGAAAGCACCCCGGAAGAAAGGGACGTACACAGTCGCTTCACCAGGGCTCGTCCGACCGGCCGGATATCGCTGATCGATCTTCCTATTTTATATATCCATCGCTGTCGAAAGGCATGAGGAGACTGGAGTCAGGCGGAACCGGATGACGAGGGGACGCGGGTGGTGCGCTGACAAGTCATGCGCGACTGACGTGCCGCAGCTCGACGATCTCCAAGGATTTACGGCCCGGATCCTCGCGGAGTTCAACCAGAAAGATGCAAGCAAAATGTCCAACCTTAACGGGAAAGAGTCAGGTGCGAAGCCTGCGGGCGACTGCGGGGGGAGATACATGATTTTGGGGTTCAAGATCGGGTGCTATCGGGTGGGTAAATGGCGGATAGCCACCCGATTCCGGTCGCGAGGTGCACAAGTCAGTAGTTCAGAGGGGCCGGAACCAAAGTGACCTTTCCTTGCGAGGCAGTGAGGTCGCGGGCAGCGCCTCTCGCGCCTCCTCAGGCGCGGCTCCGTTTAGTTCGGGCGTTCTTGGCCACACAGCTTTCTCCAATTTTACAATGTTGAATTCAGGGATGGCGCGCCTCCCAGAGAAGGTCTGTTGCAAGCTTCTGGCGTCTTGGCGGCGGCGTCACAGCGAACACATCGTGTGTGTCCGGCCGCGCGTCATAGCCCCAAGGCCAAGCTGGTGTCCGGTCGGGCCCAAGGCCTGCCGCCGAGCGCAGTCTGCAGGGAACCCGCATGGCCATTGAGTTTTCCGGCCATCTGAGCATGACGACGATGGCGGTGGATGCGATACAGATTATATGTGCGCATGTCTTGGGGGCTGCAGCCTTCTCCGCTCGGAATCTCCACCGGTCGTTAAGCTTCGAGTCGAGATCCACTGGCCGTTGGTATGTACGATATGGACCACTGCCCCCTGCAGCTGAGTGGAATACATGTGTGGGTGGCGGAGTCGTCTCGAGCAGTCTCGAGCAGTCGGCGCAATCCGCAGACAGAGCTAGAAGGCCACGACGGCTTGCATTTAGGTCTATAAATAGGCGCCCTTCGAGGGCGGGAAAAGTCCCTCATCCCACCAATCCATCCACCTTCTCCAGCGCCCATCCACACCTTGAAAAACCCCATCGATCAACACTCGTCCACTCTTCACAAAAACCGCCTCCACAATGAAAGCTACCGTCGTGGGCATCCTGCTGGCCGCTTTTGCGCTTGCCTGCGTGAAGGCAGACAACGAGCACACCCAATGCTACAAATACTTCTTGAACAAAGACCATTGTGTCCAGGCTACCGGCGTTGAGGCCGACAGATGTACTAAGAAGGAGTCGCACGAACTGGAATCAGTCCGACTGGTCAGTCGGGCCTTTCTTATAATTGAATCATGTCATGGAAGTCATCCATTCATCCTTTATTCGCCTCCCTTTCGTACATAGATGACGATACAGTCTGGAGGTAGCGGGCGCTTGCAGCGTCGTTACAACGGGCCGGCCACGGTTTGTCGCTTTATTTGTTTCAGCCCGTTCGCAGCAAGCAGTTCACACTGTGCTTTTTGTGTGTTGCTCCTTCTTGTTGTTCTTTCTGGCAGGTTGCCGAGCACGCTACGCAGATCTACGTAAGTCGGACTCTCCCCTTGACCGATCATTGCGCCTAAACTTGTCCGCCGGATTAACTGATTTGCAATATAAACGCCGGATTGCGCAGTCATGTCCCGGCCTGAAGCCCGACCCTAATGGGTATGAAGTGTGTGTCTGGGCTGGGGATGGAAATGGGTCCAAGAACACTGGTTGGCTCGACAAGTGCGTTATACCAGCTCTGAGTTGATATTCACATCCCAACTATCCACAAACTGATCACATCTTTTGCATCCATCAGGGCCAACAAGGTCAACTGCGGGAAGCAAGTGTGAGCGATGATTTAACTATTTTATTGTGTGTCCGTTTGCCGCGACTGATCGATTAAAACTGCAATGTAGTTACATCCAACGAAAAGATGACAAAAAGAGTGTCCAATATGCCACGATTACCGGTGGTACGTCCACCGCTCTCAAAACCCTCGGGCCACACAGTCGCGTCGGGTTGCTGATGAATGACCCTTATTCCGCTGAACCGCAGGCTGTGATTTCGGGAATGTGAAGCCCGAGTCGGGATGTTTCCAGATCGGGATCAACCAGCCGGTATGCCAAGTTTGATTGATACCCCGAGCAGCGGGTCAAGACTGAATGACTGATACACTTTTCCCAGCTCTTCGAGTCATTCAAGCCCTCGCAGGGCGAAAAGGACAAAAAACTAATCGCTTCAATGACCTGGGACTTGTGCGTCCACAAACCTGCCTCTGCTCCCTTCCGCTCGTCTTTTTCTCCTTTTCTGACGCTTTGTTTTTTCTTCTTTGCACGAACAGCAACAACCTCAACTTCGACAACCCAAAGAACGCAGCCTACTGAGCACGTTCTCGCAAGCCGCCGACTGGCACTTGAGCCCCTCTCACTTTCCCCTCCCTTTTCTTATCAACCTTGTGATCTTATTAAAATAAACCAAAAAAAGAGTCTCCAAGTCAGTTATTATCATGTGTCCTTTCAACTTGTGGACCTCGGAATGGCAAGGACACAGTCTATGTATCTGTTTTAGGCCAAGTATCATTTATCTTTCTATACGAAATATATAAATGTTATGGACCATTCCATTGAAAAGAGTTATTTCAAGTGCATAGGCAACGTGTTGCCAGCCAGGCACGCTGGTGAATCTTGATGCTCTACATGTTCATCCCGAGCTTGACTAAGTCCCGCCTGAGGCTTCCCTCCGGCAAAGCCTCACGCGGGGGAGGGACTTGGTCAAGTTCGTGTTCGCCCAAAGCTTCTTGGTCCATTATTCTGAGCCTGCAGGATGGCAGCAAGGCCTTGGGCGGAAGCGGATATGCCAACGCAAGCAAGCAGCCATCCGATTCCTCTCACAAGGGAAACGAAACCGGTGATGTCTTGATCCTCCGGCAAGTCAGGCCGACCAATCTGTGCGTGCGTGTGGGGCCGACTGGCCCAAAGTGCCTGATCCGTGCATGGGCACGGCCACAGACCCGACCGCGAGGCTCTTTTCCCCCGTTTCCAGCAGGGCACCGATAACTTGACCCAAGTCACCCCTGGTGGGCGCTGGGGGGAGGCAGGCAGTGGCTGCGGGCAGGGCCCTGCGGCGCCAGCGGGCGAGAGAGCCAACGGGCGGCTGCCGAGGCCGGGACCTTGGCGACAAAGCTCTGCGACGCGCGGGCCGGTGGCCGCTCCCCAGGTTCCCGAGACCCGGGGCAGCGGCTGGCCCCAAGAGCATCCACATTTGGCCGCTAGAGCCGCTAGCTTTGCAGGCTGAGAGTGAGCCCGAAATGGGCCGGAGCCCGGCCTAGGGGCCCAGCCTGAGGCCAGATCCCCGAAGGCCGGCTCAATGCAGCTGCCCTTTGGCCAGGAACCAAACCTGAGGCTTGGGGACCCGGGGTGTCAGCCCGGCCCGAGGGGATTGCGCAGTGCCCCAGACCCGTCGCCTTAGCCAGCCGAATGCGAATGGTCTAATTAGCCGGGACCAATGCGATTGTCGGCGGGGTCAAGCCCTCGACCCGCCGAACGCGGATGCTCAGGCACGCCGAGTGCAGCCCTCCGTCGGCCGGCACCCGTCCACACTCACCACGCAACCACGCCTTGCCCACGCCTTGACCACGCCTTGAAACACGCCTGAAAAACACCCCTTGCCCGCGCCTTAAAACCACACCTTGAAAACACGCCTTAGAAACACGCCTTAAAAACACGCCTTAGAAACACACCTTAAAAACACGCCTTAGAAACACGACTTAAACACGGCTTAAAATATGCATATATATATGTTATGGGTAGGGCTAAAAAGAGGGGGGAGGGGAGGGGAAAACAAGACGCGGGCGGCCGTATGCAATTGTGGCGAGACGGGGGCGGACGAGCGGGCGGGGATTATGGACGTCGGAAGAGGAGGCCGGGGGGGCTGGGGCGTACATATATATAAAAACTAGAAGCACATTAACTAGTACATCGACGGTAACAATGACAACAACGAGGGTAAGGGAGAACAAGGATGGGGATGGGGATGGGGACGAGAGCCAGGACAAGGGGAGCGAGGATGAGAAGAGGACAAGAGATAGAGAGAGGGCAAGAGAAAGAGAGAGCAAGAGAAAGAGAGCAGGAAATAGGGCGAGGACAGAGATAGGAGAAGGCAGCAGGGCGCGAAAAGGGCGCCATCGTGGGGGAGTCCATCGGGGGGAGTCCGTCGGGGGGAGAGACCATCGCGAGCGTAGTTCCAACGACAGACGGGGGAGGGGGGGAGGGAGTCATCCGGACTCGTCGGTGAGCGAGGGCGACTGGGGCGTGACGAGGCCGGATGCGAAGCACGCGAACGGGGGCGGGGACTGTCGGGGACAGCGGGTGTCCTGTCTGGCGAGAGCGGCAAAGGCGGGATCGGGTTGCTGTTCGGGGGCGGGGGAGTGGGGGGGGTCTTGAGGGGGGGAGGGGGGGAGGAGGAGGGGGCTTGCGACTCTGCCGGTGGACCAGCGTTTAGCAGCTGGGGAGGGATTAGCAAGGGTGTCGAGGAAGGCGGCGGGGGATGGAGAGGAGGCGAGGCCGATCCATTCGCTGGGCACGGACGTGCGAGTCGGGGTGGGGACCATGGGGACGAACCGGGCCGGCTTGTGGGCGCCGGTGGAGGCGGCCTGTTTGAGGGAGAGGCCGAAGTCGTAGCGCGCGGAGAGGCCGGCACCGTTGCGCAGCTGGGCGCCCGCGACAAGCGCGTCGAGCCGGGAGGCGCCGGAGAACGAGGCGGCGTGCTGGTGGTGGGGCTTCTTGCGGGGCAGGCCGACGGGCGGGGGGATGCCGAGGTCGTCGCCGACGAGCCGGTCGAGCTCGGCGCGGAGGGTGACGGCCCATGCGCACGGCTCGCCCTGTCCTGTAGCCGGCGGGGGAGGGGCAGGAGGGACGGAGGAGGAGGCGGGCCCGGAGCGCAGGGTCTTGAAGCGGACGCGGTAGTTGGCGCCGCCGTTGTTGTCCCAGAACTCGTGGCCGTTGGCCCGGTAGCGGACGGCGACCTCCATCTGGCGCTCGTTGATCCGGGCGAGCACGTCCTGGAGCTTGATGTTGAAGGCGAACAGGTCTGCTGCGGGGGGAGCCGACGAGGAGGAGGGGGAGGAGGAGGGGAGACGGGGGGGCGGGGGGAGGGAGCGGAGGTAGTCGGCGGTGACCTCGGAGACGGTCTGCCAGGCATCGAAGGTGAACCGGACGGCGACGCGTTTCTCGAAGCTGATGTTCTCGACGAGCACGGTGCCCTTGAGGGTCTTCGCGTCGGGGGCGAGTTCGAGTGTGGAGAGACAGAGCTTGTGTGCGGGGGAGAGGCGGGGCTGGAGGGGCATGTTGGGCAGCTCGATGACGAGCTTGGTTGGCGGCGGCTGCTGTACTGTGGCCATGGGCGGGAAGGGGTACTCCTCCTCGCCCTCGGTCTCTGTCTCGATGGGCGAGCCGTCCCTGCTGACGGCGATGGGCCGTTGCTGGGAGAGGAAGTGGCGGACGTGCTCGAGGTGGGCGTCGAAGTGGACGGCCTTGGGGCCGGCCTGCTGGGTGGGGGTGGAGGGTGCGCTGCGCGAGGGCAGGTTGGCGTAGGAGCTTGATCTGGAGGAGGAGGCGGTGGTGGTGGTGGTGGTGGTTGTGGATGATGCGGAGGGGGTGAGTTTGAGGGAGGAGCGGACGAGCTCGCCGGACTTCTTGCGCAGCATGGGGATGTTGTCGAGCGAGGCTGTGGGGGAGTGTGGCAGCTGGAGACGCATGAGCGACTCGGACTGGGCCTTCTGGTGGAGCGGGCGGGTTGGCTTGGCGAAGTAGTCTGCGGTCCGTTCGGCTGCAGTGGGCGGCGTGGGTGCGTTGAAGTGGACTGTTGGGAACTGGTAGTCGGAGTAGCTCTTGCAGTGTGAGGGGGTGGATGAGGGTGGCGAGGGCTGTTCGGGTGGCGGCTGGAGGGAGAACATTGTGGTGGTTTTTTTTTTCTTGTTGAGGATGGAGTATGTAGTGTTGTGAGTTTCTGGATGGATGGGTGGGTTCCTGGGGATGATATGTAGTTACCGAGCTCGCCATGTACGGACAGTGGCTTATTTATATACATATTGCAACTGACTCCAGCCACTTTCTCAACCCAACCGACCCCTCCCCACTCCGATGACGTCATCGCCCACTGCGGAGACTGTCCATCTATCTTATCAACCTCCGCCAGCCAATCCCCACTCAGCCGACCTCATCCCGACAGACAAACACCAATATGTATCTCACAGCACATTACATACGCCGAACAAGCAACAATATGTACACACACACACACACACACACACAAACAAACAAACACTTTATTTTTCAGACACATTTCGTACATATGCGGCTGAGAAAGCTGGGCAGCTCAGAGCGCATCGAAGCTAAGCCGGCGCGGACGGGTAAGCACACGAGCAGAAGAGGCAAGAGAGAGAGAGAGAGCGGACGGACTTGATAGTGTGGGCCTTGCGTCTGCGCTCGCGCTCGTCCTCGCGCTACAGCCAGGAAAGGTTAGCGAGGGGGCGCAGAGAGAGGCAAGAGAGAGACGGACCTTTTCGTTGAGATGGAGGACGAGGACGATGGCGGCGAGGAGGAGGGCGGCGGCGGCGACGGAGAAGGAGACCCAGGGGATCCAGTCGGCCGGGTGGAGATAGAGCTCCTTCTTCCAGCTCGCCGGCGACCCCCTGCCGGCGCCGGGCTGGAAGGGGATCACGACCAGCTGCGAGTTGGGCAGCAGCCCCTCGATGGCCAGCCAATGCCCCGTCTGGTGCCGCGTGCTCCCCACATACATCTTCTCCACGTAGTTGTTCGTCCGCCCGAGCCCGAAAAAACTGTACGGCGTCGTCGCCGAGGCGTAGCTGTTGAACGGCACCTGTCCCACTAACAGTCCTGCCCTCATCAGCCCCTCTTTTTCCATGGCATTATACGCAGCCACTTCTTACCCGCCGTCGCACGCCGCTCTCCATACGTATCCTGGATCGTAAACTTGTACGAAGCCCCCGCGTAATTCACCCCATAAGGCTGTAGAAAAAAAAACCGAATTAATCGCGAGGGGCACGCAGGCGGGAAGGGGAGACGACTGACCCTGTAGTCGGGCCGGCCGTCCCTGCCGGGGCATCTGGACCCGCAGGCGCCGTTGAGCATGATAGCCTTGAGGAAGAAGGCGTCGTTGAAGAAGTTGTTTTTGAACACCGAGAGCGTGCGTGCGGCGGGGCGGGAGCGGGAGGGCGAGGGGGGCGCGCGTTGGACGACGATGTCGAGGCTTCCGTCCTCGTTGATGTCCACAAAGAACGCGCTCTTCGCGTCGTCGATCGCGCTCAGCGCACCCGCTCCACTCGAGAGCGGGGCGAACGTCCGACGGTGGGCCCGGGTCTCGGCCTCCGAGCAGGCCGAGCCGCAGCCGGCGCTCTCCAGAAGCCACGGCACCCCCCGCGTCTCCCCTGACGAGGCGCCCATCGGCGCCACGATCAGCAGCAGGTCCGGGTACCCGTCCAGGTTGTAGTCGCCCGTCTGGATACCCACCGGGCTCGGGCCCTGAAAGTCGGCGCTCGTCAGCGCGGTCACCAGCCGGAAGCCCGGGAACATCTGGCCCACATCCAGCGTCGTAAAGCCCTGCAAACACCACCACCACCTCAGTTCAGTCTCTCCCCCCGCATAAATAACGGAAAGCACTCACGCCGTCGGCGCTGTCGAACGAGAACCGGAAGTCGGCGTCCGGCGTGCACAGGCTCTGCGGATCCCGACACTGGCGCCCCGGCTGCCCGGTCGTGCACAGCGGGATCTGTTGGTTGTAGGCCACATTGACCGTGCACGTGTTCGGCGTGGGACAGACGGCGAGGACCATGTCGATCGTCCCGTCCCGATCTGCCCGTCCAACCCAAACAAAATCAACAGACTGAGAGCGGCCTTCCGCGCTGGATCTTCCGGACTGACCCATGTCTGCAAACGTCACTTGCTTCGTGCCGTAGGGCAGCCGGCCCGTCCGGGCTAACGCGAACCCAGCAGCTTTGTTGTTCAGCCAGATCTGGTAGCTCTGTTCGCCCCCTCCGTCCTCACAAACCAAGAAAATATCTGAGGGGGGTAAGAAAGCGCAGAGGAGAGAGACTGAGTGAGTATGACAGATGTGTTGGACGAGGATGGGGCGCGGCTGACCAGCGAGACAGTCACCGTCCAAGTCGATAAACGAGCTGCTGTGCGGGTGAGGGAGCTTGCAGTTGATGGGCGAGGTGAACGGGGGATCGGCACTGCAAGAGAGCAGGACGGCTGTCAGTGGCTGGGTGGGCAAAGCCAGGAGACGAGCGGGGACGGCGGACATGAGGAAGGGCGTAGAGGAGTTCGAGACGCGGGGGCCGGAGGCCATGTTCTTCCAGACCTTGAACACCGACGGCAGGCTCGAGGGCAGCCCCAGCAGATCCATGGCCATCGTGCCTTGCGAGTCAAACACCAGCGGGTGGGCCGCAAGCGACGACGGAATCGGCACCCCGTCCGCTTTTCCACCACCACAAAAAAAAACACCCTCCAAGAGTCAGTTCGAAATTTCCGTGGGCGAGAGAGAGAAGGGGGCCCACCGAACGTCGTCCCGTCCAGCCCGTACCACACCTCCATCTTCAGCGTGCCTTCCTGGTCGGTCGGGTCGCTGGACCCCATGGCCAGGATGTCGAGTCTCTGTGCGCGAGAACGGCTTAGCAACGGGCGACCACGCAAGCCCAGCGAGGGAGGGGAGCACTCACCCCGTCGTAATTGATGTCGGTGGCGATGATGTTGGTGATCACGAAGCCGGCGACCGTCCGCGGAATCACCGGGTTGTTCGGGACCGAGACGAATCGATAGAGGTCTGGATCACAAAAGAACAGTGAGGCGAGGACGGGCGGTGGGGGGCTTGAGATGGGGGGGGGGGGGGCACGCACGGTGGTCCCACAGATGCAAGCTGACCGAGCGTTGGTCGCTGCTGAGCGTGAAGAGATCGCGACTGCAGAGCCGCAGAGGGTCAGACTTCCGACGAAGAAGGTGGTAAGGATGGGAGTGGACGGACAACTGGTCGGCGTTGGAGTCTCCAATCGCAATGATCATGCCGTCCAGCTGGTCGAGGCCGAGGTCGCCCATATCGAACAGGCCCTGCGCCTTGAACTTCTTCTCCTTCGCGCCCGCCACGCCCGGCCATCCTTGGGTGATCGCGAGGAGCGCTGTGCGCAGGAGACGGGGCATCAGGCTCGCCGTCCGTCGTCGGTTTCGTCGGTCGGTCATCTATAAGTCCTCGCTCTCTTGGTTCATCCTCTGTCCTTCGATGTAGGCGGCTTCGGCTTCGATCTTCGGTCAGCTCGGTTCCGGGTCGTCTGTTGTTTGTTTTTTGGCGGGAGGGGGGTGGCGGTCTTGGTGTGGCAAGAGGCTTTGTGTGGGGGTTGACCCCGGCCGGCCCCGGGGATCGGGGGCCGGGGCCGTGAAGCGGGTGGATCTGGGTCGGGGTCTTTCGCGAGATTAACCCCCGGCCGGGATCGGCAACGGAAGCACACTTGCCCGTGCCGGTTTCCGTTTTGATCCCAAAGCTATTGTGTAGCTCTGGGGCAATGGATCACCCAAACATCGAAGGAATTTAAACGCGGCTCAACTGTGGGGTCTCAAATAGCCGGGACGCCTCAAAACCTTGCAATCCGATATAACTGTACTATGTAATTGTGTTTTTCATTATCAGAACACTTTTAAAGATGAGAATAGGAATCATGATACAAGGTATGGACTACAAAGGAGACATAAATGGAAATAAAATGAAGTTCAAGCTGCGTGCTCCGCTACGATCGTTCTCCCCTTAGTCTGCGAGCCAGCTGCATGTCCTTGGGCTGGATGGTAACTCGTTTGGCATGGATAGCGGCCAAGTTGGTGTCCTCAAACAGTCTATGGTGCACCAACAGTGGGAATCAGAAACGGTTCAACACCGGCAATGGGATAGACAGCCGGCAAGGCTTACCCGACGAGATAGGCTTCCGCGGACTCCTGCAGTGCCATCACCGCCGAGGACTGGAAGCGCAAGTCGGTCTTGAAGTCCTGGGCGATCTCACGGACCAGACGCTGGAAGCTGTTCAAGTCAGCAGCGACTATGTCAGCAACCGGACATCGAGCGACATGTAGGTACATATGGGAGGGCGCGGGAAGACTGACGGTAGTTTGCGGATGAGGAGTTCGGTAGATTTTTGGTACCGACGGATTTCTCGAAGGGCTACTGTGCCGGGACTGGTTCGATGCACGAGGTACACAGTCAGCCCATGTGCGACGATGGATGAAGAAGGGTGCTTACCGGTAGCGGTGAGGCTTCTTGACGCCTCCGGTGGCCGGCGCCGATTTCCGGGCAGCCTTGGCGGCCAGCTGTTTCCGAGGAGCTTTGCCGCCGGTCGACTTGCGGGCGGTTTGCTTGGTGCGGGCCATTGCTGGGATGCTTTGGAGATGGGGGTGGATGTGGTGGGTGAGTAGGATGGTTGGGTGGGGTGGGAGTGATGTGTGCTAGTGGTGAGGCAGTGGGCCGGGGCTGGGTTTTAAGGCAGAGAGCCGCGGTCTCTCTCGGCAGACAATCGAGTGGAGCAATATCGGCGCGTACACAAACCGGCGAGCTTGATCCCGTGAGGTCTGACCAATAGGGTGCTGGCATTGGGCGGGGGCGGCCTCGGGATCAGAGCTCGCGACCGAGGCTTGCGAATCTCAATTGCTCTGGCACTTCGACCCAGGCTCGCAACCGGGACTGCTATATAAAGAGGCTCTACGCCCGCCCCTCTTCCCTTCCTCCTTACCCAACCAAGCACACCACTGCACCCCCACCACAGCCGCCCATATTCACCCCACTTCAACCCACCTCAACCCACCTCAACCCAACAACTTACCAAGATGTCCGGACGTGGTAAAAGCGGCGGCAAAGGTCTCGGAAAGGGCGGTGCCAAACGTGAGTCGGCCTCACTCTCCTCCGCGTGCAATCTCACTATGTCTCCTAACATAGTCCGCTTTTGTAAATTCTTCCAGGTCACCGTAAAATCCTGCGAGACAACATCCAGGGTATCACCAAGCCTGCCATCCGACGACTTGCTCGACGAGGAGGCGTCAAGCGTATCTCCGGCCTGATCTATGAGGAGACCCGAGGCGTACTGAAAGTCAGCGGCTCTTTGTCTTTCTCTGCAACCAAACATCTTGAGTTTATCGTTCTTGCAGAGCAGCCTAGCTAACCAGATGTCTCCCCAATACGCCATGTAGATTTTCCTCGAGAACGTCATCAGGGACTCTGTCACTTACACCGAACATGCCAAAAGGAAAACGGTCACCTCGCTCGATGTCGTCTATGCCCTCAAACGACAAGGCCGAACACTCTACGGATTCGGAGCTTAACCCGGTCCTTCCCTCACCCTTGGCCAAAACTCTTCTCCTACATAATATGTAATCCTTTGCTTCTACAGTTGTATTATTATTTAGGCCTTTGCTTGAACTTTTCCGGATAATATGAAACTCACCAGATCATTTGGTAAAGAATTTCCTGGGTGAGATGAGCTCTTTTATTCCAATCATTGCCACATGTGAAAGCTTTCGGGGGGCCCAGAACCCATAATCGAACCCCTGCGATATGTAAGCTGGAAGCAACCCGTCCTTAAGAGCATCCTTACCGGTGACTAGTTTAGCTCGAAATTAGCTATGTAGTTTAGCCACCAATCTCAACCACACCGGGTGTAGCTAAGCCCAAGCTAAATTAGTGAGAAGCTTGAATTTCAGCTAACCGTCACTACATTTAGTGACGGAACTGCCATTTCCCGCGCCCACCACTCAGCTCCACCCCGCGCAAGCCGAACCGATACGGCTGAATCGCTGTCGCTAAGTTAGTTTGCAACAGCTGCGAGTCAAAACTCGCGCCAACATAGCTCGACCGGTAAGGATGCTCTAACCCGTCCAATCATGCTGCCGGTGGCGCTGGTGCAAAACAGCGCCGGCTGCGCTGCTCCACAGCACTTGTTAGCGGGGGTCTGATGCTATATGCGCTGTAACGCAGCAGAGCGAAACAAAACACCAACAGAGTGCTCAACACAATTTTGCCTGTTTTTAGTCTGTTTTATTGCATACTGATAATTGGTTTGGCTTGAAAGTACGCATCGAAATTGGCAAATAGCTGAGAAATAGACCATGTACTATTAGGTAATCTGGGACAAACATTTTTGGAAGAGTTAATGAAATTTATATGAGCATGCTTGACTTATTTCTATGGGGATGAGTTGTGCTTGAAAGTGAGATTGAATGTATGGCGGAGGAAAATTTAAAAGAAGAGATGATTAACATTTACTACAACACAAACTTTGCAGATTTTTTATAGGACTGAGCTTTCCACTGATGCTGAACTCGAGGCGCTGTCTAAATCTAGAAAGAAGCCGATAAAGATGAATAGATACATAATTTGTTGTTGAAGATATAATCAGGGAAAATGGCTAGACTACCGATTTGGATGAATATATCAAGTCTTGATAACGAGGGGAATTCAAAGCACTTTTTAAAATTTTATCCTCGCCAATTTTGGAACAAATTGCTACCATTCGTCACACTACGGCTTTGAGAGTTGCTGAAAGAAGTATGGAGATGTTAGTTGGAACAGACCGTCAGCAATCTAAATACAGGTGACATTTTTGATCCTACTTACTTCTCTCCTAAATAATACGAAATAGCCTGTCACGATGATGAGTTGGCAAATCAACGCGATCCAGAACTGCCAATTTGCCAGAGGGGAATCGAGGTAAGAAAATTTTGGATTCCATAGGGCAAGGTCAGGGAAAACGCCTCCAGGTCCGATGCGGTCAGGCGCTGTCGCTCGGGCGACAAGGACCGCTGTCGAGCCAATGATTTGAGCAAGACATAAGGTCGCCGCGACATGAACCCTGCTCAGCGTTTGAAGCAAGATCATCCCTAAACCTACGCCTTGAACAGCATCCAGAACACCCAGCCATAGCCATAATAAAGCTTTTTTTGAGGAAGAACAAACACGATGTGTGAGTCTCCCCGAATCTGAAAATGGTCTAAGAGTGACAGCAAGAAAGGGTTCCAAGGCTCACTTGCAATGTGCGATCCAGCAGAGCCTCCCCAAGAGATGTAAGAAGCCACACTACTTGTGCCCCACAGCATCTGACACCACCGGGGTGCTCCAAGGCCTATTGCAAAAATGGCAACGATCCATGTATGTGATTTGGATGCCCGGCTGAGTCCCCAGATTGCTAACTAAGGTTTTTTATCAACAAGAAACATTCAGCACCTCCAAACACAAGTGGATTCGAAGTGCCGGACTGACCCCCCAAACCCCGACGAAAAAGAAGAGAAGTAAGAAGAGGGTGACTCCGAATGAGGTCTCTCTTGTCCACAAGAAGTTCCAGTTGCGGCCATAAGGGCCAGATCTGTTAAAAAGATCATCTGTTCAGTGTCTCGTTTCAACCAAAGATCATCCAGTATGTGCAGTACTGAGCTCACAGCCAATAGTTGCGCAAGATCTCCGCAGCCAAATACCAAAGGACTAGCTTTCTCCTGAAAAGTGCTCTGGTAAAGTTGGGAACCGTTCCTGGTACGTTTCTGTAATACTTGGGCTATAAATAGCGGACGAGTTGAGTTTTCAGTGAAAGTAACATCTTCCAAAAGGATCCATCTAGATAGATCAAGTACTCACCAAACCTGTAAAAAGGATGTATGCAATGAAAAAACATCCAGCTCCTAAGCTCAGAGTGATCGCATTGATCCAACCAGGGGGTGCCAAGGCAGCATTCGTCGGATCTACGTTTTGGAGTTTGAATCCCCAATACCAAAGCGCGCCGACCTTGATGACACGAACAGGACAAGAGGATCGGTTAACAAATTCATATTTCCTGGGGTCTTTGCAATAAATCAAACTTACCCAAACTTGTTGTGTGCCTTGAACAATGCATGCTCGTCTGACCCATGAGTCTGTTGTGCCCCCAGCTTCCTCACCAAAGTTGGAGCTGAAGAATACTGGAAAATTCGCATGGGCGAAATGAAGATCAGCTCACGAGCCGCTATGCTCCAGGGAGAAAAGGATAGCTTACAGAAACCTGCGGATGAGGCAAAAGAGTAGAAACCGGACGCAGCCACTGCCAATGAATGGCGACGAGAATATTGTTTGAGATTCTCGGAAAGTGAAGGTAAACCAATGAAGATGAATGCTAAACCGAAGAAAATCCACGGCATAGAAAGAGACCAGGTCGAAGGCTTTTTGCGACTCCATCCATACCACCAGGCAGATCCCAGAATATTGACGGCACCGATCACTGGAAATTTTTTACGGGATGATAGGGAAGGAAAATCAGCTCAACTTCGAAATCTCAGTAGAAACTCTCCTGGTGACATTCTGCGGCACGAACCGTAAAAGTCAAAGCTGCCGTTTGAGCTAGTTCCACTTAGAAGAGAAAGTTGAAAACTAGTCGCGCCAAGAATCTGACCAATGGCCAGCAAAACTGTGTAGACCGGCCAGCCGAAGACCCGTCTCTGCAGTCTTATCTGCCAACGATTCATACTTAATGCGGCCGTCACGTCAACTGTATCATTTTTTTCGTTTTTAACTTGATCAGAAAAATCGTGAAGATCATTGGCATGAGAACTAATTCCTAGCATCGCTCTCGGGATGATGGAAGTGACTGAGAGTGTCGGAGAAGAGCCGTATTTTGTCTTCGCCAAGGCTAATGTACCCTTCCGGACCTGATTGAAATGTGCCTTGTGGGCAGCAACAATGTATCTCGCAATGCATAGTTCTCTCTGCGAGTTAGAGGCATCTAACGTCTGTAACCTACGGACAAACTCTTGGCTTGCTTTGCCGTCCTCATCAGTAAAGTCTTTGACTCCTTGATTCAATGGTGAGTTTCTATCGTCTTGACCGCAATAAGTCCTCTGGAAGTCAGCGGGATTGTGCTCGCCAGCGTTGCCGTTATTTTTGTCTAGAGTAACGACAGAAGTCAAAATCTCTTGATCGTTATTCTGAGGTCTTCCCGAAGGGGTAATAGCACCATCCACGGAAGCTTTGTCCGTTATTCGCCCCGAGAGTCGTGATGGAGGAGTCGAACTTCTATTCTTAGTGATTATCAAACGCTTTACGGCTTCACTTAACTGTACGGCCAGTTGATTAGTTGATGAAAGGATTCGGGATACGTCCGAGGACGGCCGTGTCGGGTTCAAATGTGACCCGAAAGTATTTGATTGATTTCCAGTTGAAGAAGTGCATATTTGTCCAGGCTTGTTTGATTCGGTGGCAGAGAGGTGTGCTTGACGAGGGTTCCCTTGGTCATGGGACGCGGATGACGACTCGTCGGGTTTAATTACTTCATTTTGATTTATGTTCATCGTTAGCCTTCCTGCATATTTGCGAGATGCCTTGACCGAACGGGAATGGATGTCCTCCATTTTCATCCTCCATTCAAGAACCGGAAACCGCTGATGGACACTACGTGCTCGAAGTACGGCGCGTTCCTCCTCAGGGCATTCCAGAGCCGCATTAAGTGTCTTAGCAAATTGAGAATGGAGATGGGCAGTGCTATCACTCTCCACAGGGAACCACCAACCGGGCATCAAACCTAAGCCTCCCAAGCGGCTGCCAACTCCCAATGCACCCTTACGCCCGAATTCGACCGCTACCAATCCAAACGGTTCATCCCTGCTGGGGATCAGAGCGAAATCACCGCCCGAAAATACGAAATCCGGTAAAGCTGTGAACTCCGGCTTAGAATAGACTCTGTCGGGGTAACTTTCCATCAGGCGGTTTAACTTCAAGGCTGCTAATTTACCGTAGAGATCTATCACCGGTCCAATAGCTACAAGTTGAACGTCCTTGCGTGTTTCTAGAAGGAGGGGGAACACATCCGCTATCAAGTCAACTCCTTTTTGGAAAGACCAGCGTCCTACGAAAACAAAAACTTGTGCTTTTGGGTCTTCGTGCAAGCCAGCCCACTCTTGCAGCTTGAGCTTGTTGCCAGGCCTCTTTGCTTCAGCTTCTTGGTCGATCTGTATCCTTCGCATATCAGGAGGGGTAACATCCAACGATTCGACATCGGTTGGATCTGGGTTCGGAAGTGGTTCAATGCTTTTGAGAGTCCAGAGGACAGGATACCGAGCCCAGCTACGCTTGCCGTACTTCTCACTGACTCCTGCGACACCGACACTCTTTTGGTGATGACTGATATAGCTTGCTGCCGAATGGAGTAGATTGAAAACACTTCCATATCGCGCATACTTGGAGCACACCTTGCTGGATATGTTGAATGATCGACAAACTTCATTTTCTTCTTCGGTCGTTCCCAAAGGCCATTGCCCTTGAAACTCGGCGTTGTGTAAGGAAAGCGCAACTGGTATGATCTTCGGCAAGAGGTACAAAGGGGCGAGCGCTCCATGGTAGTCGTTGATGTGGTATATTGTCAAGTCAGGAGTTCTGCGACAGATTTCTGCAATACTTTGATTCCAATAGGAATAAAAGATTGCAGAATCTAAGTCGTCCATTCGAGCGGGATATGGATTCATCTTGGAGTTAGCGCGAAAGATCGGAGAGTCGAGTAAGAAGTAAGTGATATTTTTGAACTTGTGGATTTGCAACTCGACTAGATACGTTTCCCCGAATACAACGACTGGTATGGGTTCGGCACGCTCGGCTTCAGGATATTCCAGACCACTGACTTTAGGTATCACCCATAAAAGATCTAAATCTTCCATCACCTTTCCCATCAATGAAGTCATAACTCCCAACCCCCCAATCTTGACTTTGATTCCCCAATCAATGATTTCGTATTCCAATGTGGCAATCAGCACTTTTCTGCGAGAGTTTATGTTGTCAGGCCATGTATTCGCGAAGCTAGCATGCGGTTTTTCTTTCTTTGAGCCAAGCTGCGGGGTGATCGCATGTTTCAGTGTTGAAGGTATCTGAGAATTTAGCATTGACTTGGGGAGGTGCTGAAAGGGTAGAAAGGAATTCAGCCCAGGTGTTTGGAAGCCGTACTAACAAAGCGGGCCAATCGTTATCAACATTCTGTTCCCAGTGTCATTTTTTGAATGTGTAATCATAACTCACTTGATTATGTTTGATTTTATAAAAGATTCTTTGGTATAACCAGCACGCCAAAAGGGCCGTAGTCGGGGGAATGAAAATTAATAGGATGAGAAGCATTATGACTATTTTCTGATGACCGACTGGCTGCGCTCCCCATGTTAGGTCTCTTGGATTGATCATGATCCGCCAACCCAAATAGGGCTTGGATGGAGGGGGTAAAGATAAGAAGTTTCGAGCCTGGGAATTGGGTGGGAGAAGGTCCAACACGCCATCATTATCCACGTCGCCATAGAAAACCTTGTCCCGCGCTTCAAAGACCGCAAGTTGAAACTCATGAGGCCAGCTGGTAATGACCTACAAGTGCGTGTGAATGGAGGTACGTTGAGGTTACTATTAGCACCCCAGCTGCCATGGAGAAACTTCCTTAAGCTGCCGAATCAGACTAACATCAATCGTCATATTCTCGCTGCGAGGAGAGAGCAGTCCAGGAATACCCTCATCAAAACCCCTGTATCGGTGAAAGAATCAGCGCGAGGTGTTTTCCAAGTCGTAAGATCAGAAATCCTTTGGGTATCAGACTTACCACTTGTTATATGCCCCTCTGAGGATGAGTTGAGGGAACCTGCGCTTGAAACCACCGTCGAAATTGATATCCGCATCAATTGTCGGTGCCGCGGAACCAGTCAGGCGTGACCAATATTGAACTCGAACGTGATCACCATCCCAAAATTTCGAAATGCTAAATGCATTATCCGGAAGAGTCAATTCACTCGAGTATCGTGTCCAATTGGAGTAAGTTTTTCCGAAGTCGACGGAATACCTCATCATGTCGGCGCCGGGCGCGTCGGAGCGAAGTGTATATTTTCCATCTTTATTCTCCAGGAGACTTTCAGAATACGACACGTCAGAAAAGGTAATTGGATTTAGTTTTCGTCCTTTTCTTAAAAGTAAATGATCGATGCTGTTGGTGTGGATTCCATTTTGTCCAGTTGCATTATTCAGGATCAGCTCATAAATGCCATCGGCTGCACCAACGATACTGGCGGACCATTGCCATACAGCAGGAAGTGCAGATTGCGTGGAATTCGATGGAGATTCGATTTTTGAGCAATTAGCATGCTCCAAGTCGATTCGCGGAGAAGCTTTTGAATTAGGGTCAATCGTGTAGCTTAAAGAGAGGGAGGAAGAAACCCCTTCACATGAGAGCTCATCAGAAAATGAAAGGCTGATCGGAATTGTTTCGTTATCATTATCCGCCTGAGATAGAATTCGAGCATCGTGGCCGGGAACGAAGCCAACCAAGCGAGGCTGAGGGGAAACCCAGTTCGAAGCAGGTACCAGAACTTTGTAACTGAGTGGGTCCATCGTAATAGACTTGAGACACCCGAGGAAGGGTGGCGCGTCATCCCAAGTTGAAGAAGTCGACGAGGGGTCCAGATCATAAGTTTCGTAAGGGTAAAATAGGTTTCGGACAGTTGATGGTCCAGGGTATGGAGACGTGATGGCCAGTTTAGATGAGCAATCATAAGAAAATGTCGTTGTTTGATTGACGTTGCTGTATAGTATCCAGACCGGCAGTTGGGAATTGGGGCCGGAAAGATTCTGGGATTTCAACGAGCTTCGGCTTACGCTCCACAAGCCCCACTCCGTGGGCGTGTGACTGGACGCAGGAAGTTCGCCAAAATGTGTCCAATTTCCAAGCTGTGTGAGGTTAAATCCATCTTGGAGAGAGGCATATTGTGAGCGAAGATATGCAAAATGTGCTAGCATGTTGCGAGTATTTGAGGTCGGATCATAGTGGTCTAAGCTGTTCCAATCATCTTTACATCCATTCAGCGCCTTGCCAAGCGGCATGGTGGGATATTTTTTGGATCCGAGTTTGTAGCATCCATGGGTTTGCCAAGCTTTACTCGAGGACATCGGCTGCCGTCCGTAGAGATAGTCGTTGGCTAGAATGCAGAGTACCATTTGAAAAACTTTCAGTAGGAAAAGGCAAGAAAGGGATCATGAGGAGCGTGTCCATACCTTGGGAGTCAAATATGTGCAAGTCTTGTTCTTCGCCGTAAAAGGCGAAAGGAATGCCAGGCATGATCAAGTTGGTCACCAATTGGCCCAAGAGAAACCTCTCTGTTCCATTGATTAATGAGGCCCATCTGAAGTTATCTTGGTTGGTCGTGCCGTAAAGGTGCCGGGGATCAAGCTGCTGAGTTTCCTGGTTGAATAGATCATCTGCAACGATTGTGAAGAGAGCTGGGATTAATAATGTCTCGAAGAATTGGTACCTGTGTGCTCGCCATGAATCGCATGCTCCACTCACTGGTCACAAATATTTGCCTCCATGCTTCAACCCAATTTACCGGTATATCATATGGGGAATCAAGTTCACCATCCATGCCCAAAAAACGCGTCAAAGATCTATAGATTGAATAATGAAAAGCAGCGGAATCCAACGCGTTTTCACCAATAGGACGCATGAAATTTTCAGTCTGATTTGCGGTGACCAGGGCGGCTGTATCAAATTCTAGATTGGCATAATGCGCTGGTTGCCGGCCACGACCAATGTAAAGCGATCCAAAAGTATTGCCGTCGGAGCTGAAGAGAGAAAATAAGTGCTTAGTACAGCAATCATAACATTGCATCGGACACTTGGGTGCGGATTCAAGTTTTACACTCACATTTCACCAGTGATGAAAAAGTTGTTTTTGCCCAAATCTTTGGCGCAAGTCCGCAGGGATCCGCCCCACTTTCCCATGAATTCAAGCGTTTGTTGTGTGGCTTTATCCACACGAAGCGCGTCCATATCCAGGGCTTTGACAGTCATACATGCAAGCTTTTCCAACTTGGCGGCTACTCCGCTATCCCAATCGCGCAAACGATCTTGCACGCCTGAATACTTGGTCAACTGATCCTGCCAGCCAGGAGCTTTTCCAGCGGGAGACGAATCGCCGAATTGGTTGAAATCACCAGCGTAACATCCATCCCAGTCCGTAGGAGGGAGCACATCGGTGCCGTTCGGATTGTAAAATTTGGGCAGGCGACAGCTCTGGTCTCGACTATTTGTGAACTTGAATTCGGCGTACTGATTTATATTCCACGGCTTCTGGACGGTCGTTTTGTATTCAACCTCATAACCATGTAGGTTAAATGGCGCAGCTTTACCAGAATTGCCTTTGAACTCCAGGAAATCGGACAAGGTGGTGGTCGTGGTATCGAGCATGACATACCTAATCGAAGTAGAGGGGCACTTTGAGTACTTGGTCATATTATACGGGGCTACATCAGATGGAAATGTTTTACTCACATGCCTTTTGAATGGATCTTATCTATAGCCGCGCGCCATTCAGATAAAGTGCCGAAATGAGGATCCAAGAGGGTGAAATCCAATGCGGAATATCCATCAGACTGCCATGGCATGTTCAACCAAGGAGTGCCTGCGATATAGATCGTTCGATAACCCATCCCACTACGATAGCGTATCATTATCATTCGAACAATCTTTTCAACCCCCGTAAATGGAAAACTACTCACTATATGTAGTCAAGCACTCTGTCTTGAGCAAAGCCCTCTATGTCACCACCATGCCTCAATTCTTCGATGACAAAACCACAACGGGAGGCATAATTAAATCAATGTTGCATGTTACTAGCTATCAAAGAAAGAAAAATGAGTGAAGGCTCACGATTGGATAGGAAGTCCCATTCAGAACGGCTCTTGTAGAAGTCATTGTTTGATGGGTTCCCATCCATAAACCTGTCCGGCAGAAATATGATTTGATCAGCGAAAATACAAGCGCGCCATTTGAAAGAAAGAAGAATACTCACCTATCAAGAATTACAGTATAGATAGGCAGCTCCCTCCAGTTGGCTGGGCTGGGGGTATATCGACTTCCATTTTGCGATTTTTCCGGCCAGTCAGAGTAATAATCTAGTATGTTGTTTCCAGCACTCGAGTTGATATTTATGTTGTAATCAGAGAAAGCAGGATCGTATGGGTACGAATGGATAAGGCTCAGCTGTAATCCCAATAGGAGAATTGTAAGGCATATCAAACGTGTGCGGGAGGAAATCGTTATGGTGGCCATGGTGCCCATTCGGTATGAAAAATACATCCGGATGCTACTCATGTTAAGACCGATAATTATGTCGGAGAGTGCATTTATTGGACAGCCTTTCCACCAGGGGGTCAGTTCCCCCTGGGGTTAAATTCCTTTCCCAAAAAGAAGGCAGTTTGCCGTAATATTAGAACAGAGAATTCAGTGGAGCAGTGAATTCTTTGAACAGCATTTCCTCCCCAGGGGTGAATTTCCTCCTGTCTCAAAAAAAGTAGCCAAAACCGTTAAGAATCGCCGAAGGGGATTCCGTATACATAGAAGGTGTGCAGGAGCAGGGAGCAAGGGAAAGCAAGTTACGGCGCCCTAACCCTCTTCTCTGTAAGCCCACCTGTGGCCAGTGTGGGCACTGACGAGCCATCCCGTCGACCAGGTCTTGGAGCAGGTTGGAATTCCTTTAGGTACGGTGATGTGTGATCTCCGCTAAGTCCCTCGATCGGAGGTGCGAGCCTGCAGCAATGAAGCAAATTATAGGATGTTAAATTCAACTTTACAATTTTCAACGACAAACAATGAGTTTTTAGGAAATGATTGATGTGAGGATGAACAGCTTAGTACGAGGTGTACTGGTGGGGAAGAAAAATAGAGTCTTAAATTATGGGCGGGTACGTGAAGATTAGAAAGGAAAGTGGATGAATAAATCAAGAAAAGAAAATCCAGGCAGTGTGACACTGTGAGCAGGAGAGTGGGTTTATTTAGCAGTGGTGGCGGCCCGTTTAAGTTTGCTCTGAATCCTGAGGCATTTCTGGAGGTCGACATGGATATCCCTGGCGGAGACCATGACGCGGATAGAGCGATGGGCGACGAAGGGGAGCCGGTGAGGTGGGTGGGCAGCGGGCTGGAGATGAAGAGGTTGACGAGGTTGTTCCAATACTCCAGCTGGACTTTGCCCAGATCCGTCTTGAGGAACGTCTGCACACTCAGCGTCGGCCGGGATTGGGCACGTTTTCTGGCAGCGGATGGACCATCGTGGTCCGCCGGGTTTCGTGCCCGCCTTGTTCTTCTGGCTCGCCTTGTTCTTCTGGCTCGCTGATCACCTTGGTTTCTGGTCCACCGCTGGTCCGGGACAGCTTCCGGAGTACAGATGGGCCACAAGGTTCATAATTGTACCCGGGTTGGAAGTCGAAGCCAAACGTGTCCAACAAGTACATGCGCTGGGTTTTAAAAGGAAGAGGTGAACTCACGCGTGTCTTTCAGCTACTCTCCATATGTCATCGGAATCAGGCTGGGTGGATGGGTCTGACGATGCATCAGAATCCAGCCAATATCTCCGCAAATCAACGTTTAGATAGACGGCAAGTGTTGTGAAGGGACTGATCTACTCGGTTCGGGTATTGGAGAAGTACAGACTCGCCAAACCATTGACGCCTTTGTCACACGCTACAAGTTAATGCTGGCGAACTGATCTTTTAAACAGCAAGTGGCCACCCTCAATTGTCAGAGAGTTAAACAGGATTGACTGATAAACGCCGCGTTTCTTTAATATAACTACAGTCTGAAGTGCACAAAAACGTTGCGATGAGAATCAACCACAGAAGGGGCAGTAGGAAGAATGACGTGATCATTTATCCATCGGGTCAGGGGTGTGAGACTGAGATGAAACAAGGGCACTGTGAAAATCAGCTTGGGCCGGATCAGCGAGGTTGGAGGTGTCCAGCTTGACCTGGCTAGGCGCCTGTTTCTTGCTGAAACAGAGCGGATCGAGGTGATCACGGCGATGCCGGAAACCGGGAGGCCAACGGGTCCCGGGCGATGGCGGGGAAGAGCCGGTGGATAAAAACGGCGAGGTGCAAGAGCGCGACTCGTTCTACGATTTCCGCCAGCGCGTCTCCGAGAACTCGCGCGGCATGGACGGCCAGGTAGAAGAGTCTGACTGATGGATGCGAGGGGGCCGCCTCGTCGGAGGGCTGGGCTATCAGGCTTGACGAAAAACACCTATCGATCGACTTGGCCGCGTACTGCCATCGGCCAAGAACAGATCCATGGCGGAGCTCTGCCAGGGGGGGCAAGACCGGCCAGGTGTCGGGCCAGTTTCTGGGCGAGATGTGGTCCGGCTGTATTTGATGAGGAAATGGAGGTGATTCAGGCAGGCCTTGGGCAACGATGGGTAGCTGAGTAAGACGTGAGGTTGAAGAAGCCCTGTCAGCCCGGTCGACGACAGGAGGAGAGATCTGAAAGAGGCGATGTTTTGCTGCTGGTGGTACTCGTCATTTTTTGTAAATGAATCAGGTAAGGTTGATGACCTGGTTTTGCCGATATTGCGAGGACGGATGGTCTTCTGAAGCTTGCCCGGATATTATTGTAGTGGGATTCGGTTGGGATGAGAGTCGGGCCTGGCTGATGTCCGTATCCGGGGTTCCAAGCGACGCTGGTGAGGCTGGTGGAGATGCTCTGGGGTCTGGAAAACCCGGCCTCGCGCCGCAACCATTCGCCGCGAGAACCTTTGAGAGCATCCTGCCACAAATCTCAAGTTGTCAACCATACCGGGCGTAGCTAAGCCCAAGCTAAATTAGTGGGAAGCTCCGATTTCAGCGACAGCCCCGAAGCGGCAGCCCCCTACTGTACATACACATTCAAGCCAGTCTCTATCGCACGACGCAGACTGGCGGTAAAGGCATTGCCAAGTTGGCTCACTTCTTCAGGCTCGTACATGTCAATAATCACACTGGGGGCGTAGGGCTTGGCTGTCGGCAGCAGTAGAAAAATAGTGCTTCACTCGATCCCAAAGGACGGGATGGTCACTCCTTCCTTTCTCATCCGATCATACCTCCCTCACAAAAACATCTTCCCCACTTCAAGCAGTCCTTGAAGGTTTTTTAGCCTCCCCAACTTCGTCCCACCTCCAGAACTTTCAAGCCCAAGATGCTACTTTTAAAATCATTGATAGCGCTCACCATTACAGCTTATGGGTTAGCAGCTGTGGAAAAACGTGGGATAGCACCTACGATGAAACCTCACTACAAACCTGCGAATACGAAGAAGTGCAATTTTGGTTGCGATCCTCGAGGCGCGAAACCAGTCGGAGTTTGCGCCAAAGTTGTCCGGCGGGACATGTTCAACCAGCCAAGCGGATGGGAAAGTAAGTGTGATTTTGATCTATCAAGGTTTCTGTTTGTGCATAAAACAAGCTGGCAGTTGAAACCTCCAATTGCGCTAACACTACGCTAAAAAATAGTGCATTTGCGCTGTGCTACACTACACCACGGTCAATAGAAGGTGTGCCTGATTTAAATACCTCCTTGGAGCTTATAATGTTTTCTAGAGATTGCATTCTTATAGCAGAAAAAAGTTGGAGCCGTTTGGAGCACCGTAGATAAGGCTTCGGGGGTTTGCCTTAGTAGGAAATCCGCCAAATCCGCCCCCCGGCTACACAGGGTCTCCCTGAGGATTGCTAATGTCATGAAGCTGAACAGATGTTTTAAAGAGCTTATTCATATAGCAGAAAATATTTGGGGCTGTTTGGAGCACCGTAGATAAGGTTTTGGGGGTTTGCCTTAGTAGGAAATCCGCCAAATCCGCCCTCGGCTACACAGGGTCTCCCTGAGGAGTACTAATGCCGTGAAGCTTAAAATATGTTCTCAAGAGTGTATTCTTATAGCTAAAAAAATCTTGGGCCGTTTGGAGCACCGTAGATAAGGTTTCGGGGGTTTGCCTTGGTGGGAAATCCGCCAAATCTGCCCCCGGCTACACAGGGTCTCCCTGAGGAGTAATAATGCCGTGAAGCTCAAATTATTCTCTAAAGAGTGTATTTATATTGCTGTAAAACTTTTAGGGTGTTTGGGTACAACAGCAACAAGATATAATTTTTTTTGTATATTCCATCATTTTTTGTTAAATTAATATATCGACTCCCATCCTCAAGAGGGGAATTAATTAATTGACTCAAATGCTTTTGGGGCCGCGCGAGGTCCTGAGGACCCAGGGGGGATGTCCCGAGACGGTCCGCGCGACGTAAACGGCTTTTGGGAGTCTGTTAAGGTCTGTTCTGTGGAGAGGAAGATGGAGTCTGGGTTCTGGGGTTCTGGGGGTTCTGGATCCAAGATGGTAGATTGCAGGATGAGGAAGAGGCTTGGATCTCCAGCCTCTCGAACCTTGAGTATGGTCCATGACATGTACGTGTAGTCTATGTACATGTGAGTCTGCGCTGCGGAGCCCGCGCTACAGCTCATAACATTATCCCCCCTTTAATGCCCAAGCCGCCCCCTTTTCTGGTTGGTCAATGGGAAAAATAAAAAAATAAGAAAATCCTCCTCTTTTGGCTCTGCATTCTGTCCCCGGGCAGCATTAAAAAACCCAGTGGGAAAAAGCTTGCCCTCTCACTTTCTTCTCCGCGTCCTCCGATGCCTGGCCGCCGCCTCCGGAAATTTTGAGTTAAACTCCGCCAATAGGTCTCCGCTGTTCTTCAAGTTTGCCTCCGGCTCCCAAGAATTTTCCGCCCATCCAAATCCGCGCCAGCTGACAAGGTATTGAGTTGTCCGCCCTCTCCGCCAGCTGTCCAGTATTCCGTCAACCTCCCACTCATCTCCGCCGTTGACTGTTACTGGCTCCGGGGTCCGCCGCTGTCGGTGGGCGATCTCTTCGGGCTTGTGTTTGCGGAGTACTGACACGTGGAAAACTGGGTGGACTCCCTGCATGGAAAGCGGAAGGGTCAGTTTGTAAGCGGAGGTTGGAATTCTGCTAGCTATTGGGAATGGTCCAAGCCAGCGGTGTTCCAATTTGGGGCTGGGGCGTGTTGTTGAGATATTGCGCCCATCTAGCCAAACCTCGTCTCCACTGTTCCATTCCGGTGTTTTCCGCACTCCGCGGTCAAACTGGCTTTTCATGGCCTCCTGCGCCGCTTCTAGACAGTGCTTCAGTTCGTCCTGTACCTCCGCAAGCTGGCGCAGTTGCTCCACCACTGCCGGTACACACTGTCCCGCCGATGGAATTCCGCTGTACAATGGGTTGAAACCATAATTTGCCTTGAATGGTGACACCCCTGTTGACGTTTGATCGTTGTTGTTGTAAGCAAATTCCGCCGTTGCCAGGAGCGGAGCCCAATCGTCCTGTTGATAGCTCACAAAATGGCGGAGATATTGCTCCACCGCTTTGTTTGCGATTTCCGACTGTCCGTCTGTCCTTGGATGGTACGCCGTAGATGGTTGGAGGCGGATGCCAAGTCTGTTGTCCAATTCCCGGGTGATTTGGGATACAAAAATGCTTCCTCGGTCGGAAACAATAGTCTTTGGAGTGCCGTGGAGTTTCCAAACGTGCTCTGCCATCAGGTCCGCTAACTGCTCCGCATTCATGGACTTCCTGCAGGGGATAAAGTGTGCCATCTTTGTCAGACGGTCAACAACAGTCAGTATGCTGTTGTGGGAGCGGGATTCAGGCAGGTCTGTGATGAGGTCATAGCTGATGTCCGTCCACGGCCCCGCCGGAATTGGCAGCGGCTCCAGTTTCCCAAATGGCTGTTGCGTCGAGGCTTTAACTCTTTGACAAGAATCACATCCATCCACGTATTGGTTGACGAACTTCTTCTGGCCATTCCACACAAAACTCCGCCGGACAAGGGCAAGGGTGCGGGATCGGCCTGGGTGGCCCGCCGCTTTGGTGTTGTGTCGGCTCTTCAATATTTCCGTCCGCAGTGCCAGGTCCGCTGGTACCACTATCCGTCCTTTGTTGTATAAGATGCCGTCAACCTCCGCATATCTGTTCCGGTTTCCTGCGGGGGTTTTCAAGGATTCTATCCATCTGGTCAGTTGGGCATCCAGTGGGGTCAATTCCCTGATTCTTGCGATGATCTCTGCATCCGGCATCGCCAGTTCATTCTCCGCTCTATGCTCCGTGTCCATCCCTAGCACGTCGACCTCAAACCAGTGCTCCGCATTCTCCAAATCTACGGACTCATCCTCAAACCAGCTTTCAAATTCCGATATTTCCCCAAACGTCCGCTCCGTGATGTTTTGCGGCTTCAAAAACTGCCCAAAAGTCAGTTTCTCACCAGGAGCGGGGGCCAGGTCCGGTCTTCTCAAAAGGGCATCGGGTTTGGTGGCTTGGCGGCCCGGGCGGAAAATGATTTCAAAGTCAAAGCAACCCATGGTCTCCGCCCACCGCGCCTGTCTCCTAGTGAGCTCCTTGGTGGTAATGAAGCTTTCCAGGTTCCGATGATCTGTATAAACAATGGCGGTCAGGCGGTGCGGGTTTCCTTTGAGGTACTGCCGCCACTCTTTGAAGGCGGTGACAATAGCCAACAGTTCCTTGTCAAAGATCTCGTAGTTCTTTTCCGCCTGCACCAATGATTGGGATAAGTAAGCGACGGGGTGGAGTTCTTTGTCGCAGACCTGAGACAAGACTGCTCCGAGGGCAAAGTCGGAGCAGTCGCATTCCAGGATAAACGGCTTGTACGGGTCCGCAATTTTGAGTATCGGAGCGGAGGTGAAGGCGGTCTTTAGGCATTCAAACGCGGAGTTGCATTTGTTGTCCCAGACGAAGGGGGTTTTTGCTTTGGTCAAGTCGTGTAAAGGTCTGTTCTTCCCCAAGAAGTGGTCAATGAACCGGCGGTAAAAGTTGGAGAATCCAATGAACCGCTGAAGTTCCGTAACATTCCGCGGCGCGGTCCACTCCGTCACTGCCCTCACTTTTGCAGGATCCATTCTAATCCTATTACATGCAATCAAGAGTCCAAGATATTCCACCTCCGGCTTTGAAAATTCACATTTCTCAGGTTTCAGCCATAATTGATGCTTGCTCAGGGTTTCCAGTATTCCGTTGACCGCCGCCGTGTGATCGGAGCCTTTCTGTGTGTACACCATGATGTCATCTAGGTATTCTGCGGTGTCCTTTCCAATTCGTCCAAGGAGAATGTCTTGCATGAAGTATTGGAAGTATCCCGGTGCTCCTGTGGGTCCAAACGGCATGGTGAGCGGAGCAAATTGCCCCACCTTGCAGATGAAAGCTAGTTTATCCTCATCTCCCTCCGCCACTCGGAGGTTTCCGTAAGCGTTGCGGAGGTCCAGCTTTGTGAATGTGTCGGCGTTCAGCAGGCTGTCAACCAGGTCCATGGTCAGTGGGAGGGGGTAGCGGTTCTTCACAGTCAGTGCGTTCAGTTTTCGGTAGTCAAAACAGGGGCGGAGGTTTCCGTCCTTCTTCCTGGTAAATAGAACTGGGGCTGCCCATGGTGACGTTGTCCGCCGTGTTGTTCCGCTGGCCAACCCTTCTGCAATCAGTGTGTCGAGTGCCTGGTTCTCCGCCGGTGAAAGCGGAATGATCCGGCTTGCCTGCAGTGTGGCTCCGGGGATCAGGTCAACACAAAAGTCGTACTTTCTTCGTGGCGGTAGGCTCTTGGCGCTGGATTTTTGGAACATGTCAATGAATCAATGGTAGCACTGCGGGACGAGTTCTTCGGCGGTCCGTGTTGCCATAGCGGCCTTTCCCGCCGCTGCTAGCCGGGCGGAGGTCGACCACGATGTTTTGGCGGCGCTAATCTCTGCGGTGTAGAGTTCTAGGAGAGAAAGGGGCTTGCCAGCTGCTTCAGAGAATGATAGTGGAAAAACTTTATCGGACTCACATTGCGGGGGCGGTAAAATACACACCCCCTCGTCACGAATCCTAGCTTTCCCCATCATGGGCCCTTGGCCCTCTGTTGAGGATGTTTGCGGAGTGGACGATACCGCCGGAGCGGCAGCAAAATTGTCGGCGGGGTTCCATTCCAGCTGCGGGGGGGCGGCATTCCAGTCGGGGTGCGGAGTACTATCTACGGGGAGAAAAAGCTTGCCAGCCGTTTCAGGGAGTATGGAAGAGGGTAGTCTATTGAACTCACATTGCGGGGGCGGTAAAACACACACCCCCTGCTTCGGAGAATGATAGTGGAAAAACTTTATTGGACTCACATTGCGGGGGCGGTAAAACACACACCCCCTCGTCACGAATCCTACCTTTCCCCATCATGGGCCCTTGGCCCTCTGTTGAGGATGTTTTTGGAGTGGACGAAGCTGCGGAGGCAGCTGCAATGTCGGAGTGGTTGGGGCGGAGTGTGCGGGTGGTCCAGTCAATTTGGTGTCCGTGTTTGCGGATCCATGGCATCCCAAGGATGCCGTCATACATGTCTTTCAGTCGGGTGATGATGAATTTTGAAGGGCGGGGTTCTTCATTCAGGGTCAGGTCAATCTCATATGCCGCTCGGGATGTGGATCCATCGAATCCCGACACTGTCTGCCTTGAGGCGGTGGCGTTGCGGAGTAATCCCGCCGCGGCGGCGTAGGACTCGCTCAACACACCATGTGTCAGCCTTAGAGATACATTAAGTATCCAAAAGACTGCAATAACTCAGTAAATAATAATAATTATTGAATTATTATTGCAGAATCAGATTCCTCATCATAAATTAAGGGGGGTCACCCACTCAAAGTACCCCCTTATTCCTACTCCTTCATGTACTAATTGTATAAATAAGAATTGGCCACGGAAAGCGCCCAAAAATAGTATTACATACATAAATTTAGTAAAACAAACAATGTACATAAAATTAAACTGTTGTACATTAATGAGTAATATTACTCGTGTAAAAATACCCCGTGAAAGTATTATGTAGACTTCTACAGAAGCTCTTTCACATGACAATTGGTTATAAATATGTCATGTGACAGAGTCAGGGAAATTAGTCTATTTCAATACAATTAAAATACCCACAGCCAAGCCCTTTTCACGGCTACAACCCAGGATACTCCCATAGGGAGAAAAGGACTCAGTGTTTACGCCCACTGAAGTCCCCTCTATAAATAGAGGCCTATTTGGCCCTCAGGAAAAGATCCCCCAGACCATTCACCGCCCATAAACCGTAAGTCTGCCGTGAATATTCTCCTCTGCTACTATTGTAGCCCCTTTTCCTTTTAAACCATCCCCAGCACGTAAAATCCACTGGATTAAACCTTTAAATATCAAAAATCCCTTATTAGCATATTTACAAGCTTTATCCTTAAAAGTAGTTGCCGTAAGACCCCCGCCTCTGACAAGCAGCCAATCAGCTTAAGCGCTTACCACCTACTTTTTACGCCAAATTTATTCCCTGTAATTAATAATTATATATTATTAATTACATAATAAATTCTCCTCTTTTTAAAGAGTGTTTAAAAACCCTTGTAGTGGCCAAATTACCAAGAAACAAGTTTAGTAATTTACATTACTAGTGTTTACATCAGCACAGTTATAGTGCTAGGGCCCAAAACCCTTATTTTGACGGGTTTTTGCCCTAAGCTTCATAAACAGAGCTGTCATCATGGGTCGCTCCGGAATCAATCAAAAAGGAGGCAGGGGGTAAGGGGTTCTGGGGTGTGGCTCTGGGAGTTGTGATGGTGCGAGAGATGAAACATCTGGGATCAATTTCATTTCTGGTTAAAGTTTGACTAGCACCAATACTACAAGACAACTCCGCCGCGCTCAGGAAAGGCACAACCTTCATTCCTGAGCGCCTCCATTTTTTGACGAGTTGGCCCGGCCTTTTCCACCTTTATCCGCTGGTCCGCCTCCGCCTATCGCCGCCATCCCTTCCACTAATTGACGGATCTGATCCTCCATTGCCGCAATCCTGGCGTTTCCGCGGCCTTTTCCCTTCTTGGTCGGACAGTTGCGGGAAATGTGGCCCTGCGCTCCGCATTGGAAACAGAGTCCTTCTCGGAGTCGGATAGCCGTCCGTTTAACGCCGATAGGTCCATGGCGTTGGGGTCGATCTTCTGTTTAGCCGGCGCTGTTCCGGCCTCCGCTCCGCTCATTGCCGTGTCAAGCTAGCAACTTCATTAATGGCTGTGAATGCGCTGCGGGAAACGATGAGCAACATCTGGATGTCCCGCTTCAGACCTTGGCGGTACTGGCTGAGGAGGGTGGGGATTTCCCATCCCGCTGCGGAGGCGTGCTGGACGAAGGAGTGGGTGTAGTCCGCCACAGAACCGGTCTGCTTCAGCGCTCGGAGGGCTCGTTCCGCCTTTGCCTTCTTTTCCGGGTCGAAAAACATGCCCCGGAAGGCCGCCGTGAACTCCGCGTAGGTCAGGGTGGGTGGGTCCACTGCTGCCTGGTCAAGAAACGGGGCTGCCCACACGCCCGCGGGTCCGTTCATGTACGAGGACACAAAGAGGATTCATGTCGTGTCGTTCGGGAACAAGTGCTTGTTCACAGTCATATAGATGCCAACCTGGCGGGCAAACGTCTCCGCCACCGCTCTGCGTTCTCCATTGAACTTGTCGGGTTGAGCGATCTTGGGGGTCTTGGTTGCGGTTGGGGGAGGGGGTGGATTTGGAGTGCGGAGTGCGTCCTCCAACTTGGCCTCGGCCTGGCGGCGTTTTTCCTCCTCGTTGTTGGCCTTCTTAGTAATGTCCGCCAGTTGTTGTCGGAGTTTGGCGGCTTCGGAGGCATCCATCGTATTGCTGTGTGATGTCGGAGCGGGATATTCAAGGTTTCTAGGAGTGGATTACGGGATATTCAAGGTTTCGGAGTCGGGATGTTCAAGGTTTCGGAGTCGGAGCGATCTGGCTCTTGTTGGTCTGTTGGGTTCTTGGTCTTCGTCTCCGTTAAGTAGATCCTGCAATATGTTAAGGTCTGTTCTGTGGAGAGGAAGATGGAGTCTGGGTTCTGGGGTTCTGGGGGTTCTGGATCCAAGATGGTAGATTGCAGGATGAGGAAGAGGCTTGGATCTCCAGCCTTTCAAACCTTGAGTATGGTCCGTGACATGTACGTGTAGTCTATGTACATGTGAGTCTGCGCTGCGGAGCCCGCGCTATGGCTCATAACAGAGTTGATTTATTAATTCCTGGGAGTCGATTTTTCAACTCCCAAAATTTATGCAAGGATGAGCAAAATGAGCAGGGAAATGAACCTCAATGACCAGAATCCTTCAAGTGAAAAAAACACAAGTAAAAAAGTGGGACCAAAATGAAGTCACCAAAGATTGAATAATTCTAGTCCAAGGGTACCCATCAACAGAAGCTTTCTGCTGTTAATTTATGAGCAAGCTAAATTAGATACATACTACAGTCCCGCTGCCTTGCAGTTTGAAGTCACACAGAAAAACTATATTGTGTTGGCGCAAGAGGGTGAGAGGCACAATTTTTGACTGAAAAATAAAGAGCATGGCTCAGGTAACACTTAGTCAGTGCCTCTTCTGTGAGCCTGTGTCTCCAAAGTGACAAAAGGACATAAGAAAAATGGGAGGAAACTTCTAAGTTTGATTTCTGGGATAAGAAATACAGCTAGAGGTAGAGAGAAAAAGGAAGAGAGAAATAGAGAATGATCTGGTCTGAGAATTTAAAGTCTTTTGATTTAAATATCAGGGCCATGGTTAGGCTAGGAAAGTTTGCTGCCAGCTGTGCTAGACCAATGAGTGCAACAGCCTTCACTCACACCAAGGAAACAGTGTCAGGACAACAGAATTAGTAGAACTAATCTCCCCTAGTTTTCAGACTAAGTCTAGGTTGAAGAGGGTAAAATTTGATCTTTTGATTTTGTTTGAGAAACAGAGATTTGGGAGAGAAAAAATCAAGAGACACAGAGTTTCACTCTGATATCAATGGTGAAACTGCTGTGCTGCACTGACATCAGTGGCACCTTTAGCGCAGCGCAACGGTCTACTGCTGATCCTCCAGCCCAATCAGTGTTAGTGCAGTGGTTAGAGCGCTGTGCAAACACTGAATTCAGCGGTTTGGCTTGGATGCCTGCTGTTGATCAGCGTTAGCGCAGCGCCGCTGAAGGGCGCTAACACTGAAAATCAGTGCAGCGCAGCGGAATGAACACTGAATGACCGATTTTTCAGCGTCAGCACACTGATTTTGCTGCGCCCCACTAGGCGCTGAACATGGCTGCAGTGACAGCGGCGCTGCCAGCGCGTTACCTACATAGTTTCATTCACTCAATCAACCTCCCCACCACCTGTTCGCCCCCCATTGGGCCTCACCTGTTCCTTATGACCATGTTGGGGCACCACAAAATTAGTGCACTGACGCTGAAAAAGTGGTCAGCGGTTGTCAGTGGTCATTCAGCGGTCATTCCGCTGCGCTGTGCTGATTTTCAGAGGTTTTCCGCTGAAAACAGTGTCAGCGCAGCGGTTGACCGCTGATTCAGCGGCACTAGAATCTGCAGGTTTTTGTGGTGAAAATATTCAGCGGTTAGTGCAGTGCTTGTCCCACTGATTTTCAGCGCAGCACAGCACTCCCAAAAACCGCTGCGCTGTTTGCAGAGCGGTGGTTTCCCCGTTGCTGATATAGACAAGCTTCAGTGAAAGAGTTAACTTACTGTCAATATCCTAAATGCCTGTGATGGTAGGTACAGCACGGGGTGCATATCTGGAAATTTGCTGCATCCCGTTAGGGATGCCAATCAGGCGGGTCAGCTGGTGGGCCGCCCGAACCCGGCCGGGTTCAGGCCGGGCTTGGGTCGGCTTATTGAGGAAATTTGTGAAGTCGGCCCCACCCAACAGACCCGCGACTGAAGCCCGGCGGGTTCGGTTAGCCCGCCGGGCGCCTGTTGGGCCGATCCCCGGTCAGCCCCGGCAGCCCCCCGCTCAGCGTTCAGCCATGAGGGGCTGATTTTTTGACCCTGTAGCACCCTCTGGCATCCTCAATTTGAATTCAATGTCTTTGGCGGCCTGTGGACAGGCCACATTCCAATGCCGGGGATATTGGCATTGGTATTAATCCTCAGATATCTGAGTTTATAGGTCATTTGGCGGCGACCCGCGGGCCGCCCGTGGGCTACCCGTGGGCTGCCCGCGGGCAAATTGGGTTCAGGGGCCCGCGGGCTGCCCGCGAGCTAAACAGGTTCGGAGCGGGCGGCAATTTGAGACAAATTGACCCGGCCCGACCCGCCCGTTTATTCTGCGGCCCGACACGGGCTGCCCGTGGGCGGCCCGAACCCGCCCGATTGCCATGCCTACATCCCGTGGACAATTTTGATTGAGAAGCATCCAGAGGATGCCTCGGGAGCATCCAGGAAACGTAAGGTGTGCTGCAAATCACTTGGACACTTCTGCAAGCCTCCAAGTGATGCTTGGCACTCAAAACTGTCTTTTGGACATCAAAAATTTCTGTCCATTCGACAATCCTAATTGAGAGTGTCCAATGGACATCTCGACAGTGCAAAAAGTTCAACATCCATTGTAAACCCCAGCCAGAGTGTCTGATGGAAACCAGACAAAGCTTTCCACCAGAAAACCTTGGTTGGGAGTGTCTGATGGACACCAAATAACCCTGTCACACGGGCATCTGAGCAAGAGTGTCCAAGTTTGGTCAAGTTATGGGGGTGCACACTCGGCCATAGAAGAAGAAGGCTACACGGAAACCACTGTAAAAATCACAATTCTTGATAGAATTTCTTAAAGGGTCAGGCTTTAGGTATGCCAAAAAAATCCCAGATGCACACCACAAATGGAGTGAACACGCGTTCACTCCATCTTTATTGGAATGAACACTAGTTCACTCCAACTTTACTGGAGTGGAAACTAGTTCACTCAAAAACCTGGTCTTTTTTGGAGTGCACAGCCCTGCACTCCAGGTTGGTTTGGAGTGAACAGCTTGGCACTCCAATTACTCCCCTCAATGGCCAGTCTGCGCCGGCCATACCCGCCCAATTGCCTACCCAGATGCGGCAGGGGCTGGAGCCCGTGCCAAATACATAACACCCGGCGAGCTGGACTTTGACCAGCTCGCCGAGAGGAATACACACCTCTCGGCGAGATGGATTTGTACCAGCTCGCCAAGAAGAATACATCCCTCCCGGCGAGCTGGACTTGCCAAAAGAAATATGCACCTCTCGGCCAGATGGATTCGTACTAGCTCGCCAAGAGGAATACATCCCTCCCGGCCAATTGGACTTTGATCAGCTTGCCTAAAGGAATATGCACCTCCCGGCGAGATCGGTTCGCACCAGCTCGCCGAGAAGAATACATGTCTCCCGGAGAGCTGGACTTTGACCAGCTTCCGAGAGCAATATATACCTCTCGGCGAGCTGGTAGCTCGGCGCGAGGGATGTATTCCTATTGGCGAGCTGGTGCAAATCCATCTCGCCGAGAGGTATGTCTCTTGGCGAGCTGGTCAAAGTCCATCTTGTTGAGAGGAATACACGCCTCCTGGCAAGCTGAATTTTTACACCAGCTCGCCAAGGGTATTCTTCCTGTTGAGCTGTCAAAGCCCAGCCCGCCAAGAGGTGTGTCACTCAATTTTAGGTAGAACTTTGGCCAAACTCCAGGTCCTATTGGTACAAGGTAAAAATGACTCACAGGGATGCCATGAAGATGGTAGACCGGTCCCTAAAACATCTCTGTGACTCAGACAAACCGTTGGCGGAATTTAGGTTGTATTTGGGGGCAATTTCCGGCAAATGTTGCCTGTGCTTTGCGGGGGCAACATACATATTTCAAGGTTCAACTTCTGCCAGTCTCATTGTGACATATTTGTAGCCAATGGTCAATTGGTACAGTTTGACGGGTAACATGCGCCTGAATCATTGGCAAATGAGCTTCTGCTTCAATTCAATTCACGCGGCGCAGCCGCGATTTCCCAGCTACATACTGTTTTAGATAAATGCACGACTTTCAGCAAAGGAGATGGAACAACCAGATTGATTTTCGGATCATTTGAAACCCTAACTAAAAGAATGAGGAAGGTATAATACTGGTCGTAGTCAAGATAGAAAAAAAATCGGGTCTGGACATGCTAAAGCCATGATAATTTTCTAGGCAGTAAGTAGGGAGAGCTATGACAAGATCAAAAAATTAATGAACATGACTTGTTATTATCTACAAAGTGATCCCTATTACGCTCGACGATAGTGAGAAAAGTAGGAAATTGGGCTGAAGAGAGGTAAATGTGGATGTAGATATATGTCTAAGATCCGGTTCTGTCCGCAAGAAAACTTGATAAGAAAGTAACAGTAATTCCATAACGATTTTGCGGAGCGGGCCGTTGTAGTATGCGCCCCAGTTTAACGGTTTGATGATGATGCTACCGGTTCCGATGGGAAAAGGTCGAATCCTACCGGTTGTTTTCTCTTCCCTGGGGGTACGTACCATCCGCGTTCGACGAATTGTGTGTGGCCGCCGTGACACCCGTGCCCGTTTGTGTTGAATGCGAAAACGTGGTTTAGATCGTCCGGCTCCGAGTATCTGCAGCACGGGCAGGCATAATACGCTTTCTGCCTGTCCTTTTTACATTTTTTTCTTAATTTACCGGTTTCGTGTCCACATTGGTCTACCTGTGGGAGCTGGAGTTTCTCCGTGTAGTCCGTAAAGTCTATAACAATGCCATCGTTTCTACACCTAGGACATTTCGGGAAGCGCTGGGCGAGGATCATGGTAGATAGGATGAGAGCCATCAAGGGGCCGTAAAAAAGAATTGAGATTTTCATCTGGCAGATGCTGCAAATTTAGCCGGTTGAGCAGGTTTGGACTGGCGTCAGGGTAGAATGCTGATGTGTGCGATGGTGTCTTGCTGATGTAGACAGTGATCCCTGGGAGCTAGGCAGCTGGCTTTATACCCTGCCGCCATGACTAGCAACAGACAAGAGAACAGCGATACAGCCTCAGAAGAGAAACCAGGAGAAACCCTGCTGAGGTGTCTGAGACAAGTAGGAACACACGATCAAGGCCCACTACCCACCGTTACGGAACAACCAAACGGGCTTAGCTTCAACCCGAAGAAATTGAAGCTATGTACCCACCAGTACCCACCGGTACGGAACGTACTAGCTTCAAACCGACGTATGGCGAGGTGCTGACAGTGAAGATTGTGGGCGAGTGCACGTGGCTGTACTCATCGGCAACTACATAGGAATTACTCCTACACATGAGCATGTCCCTCGTCACAGCCTCCACCACCTACCGGTACAGAACAGCCCAACGGACTTAGCCCCAAACTGAAGGTTTCTGAGACAAGCAGCAACAGACGGGCAAGGCCAAAACAAACGTGCTTAGCTTCAAACCAAAGATAAAAAGAGGGTTTCAACCCACCTCCAGGTTTTCTAGGTCGGACTTTCTAGGAAAAATTCCCCCTGCCACAAAAAAAAACTCCTGGGACCTGGAGTTTTAATTCCCCCTTGAAATGCTCAAGAACAGGAAATTAATTGGACCCAGGAATCACTCCCATGACCGTGCGGTGGGAAGATGGCAAGAAAAAAGCCCCGGGGGTTCAGTTCTGTGTGGGGCTAAGGTCCATGATGGGTTTGCTTCCTTGTTTTGGACTGGTTTTTCCTGATTTCCTGGACCTCCTGGAGGGTCTTGCCGGTCAGGAATCCAGGTGCGCAGGAGACGTTCCAGGAGGTGTTTTTTTCCTGGAAAGTCCGACCTGGAAGACTGGAGGTGGTTTGAAACCCTCTTTTTATCTTTGGTTTGAAGCTAAGTGCGTTTGTTTCGGCCTTGCCCATCTGTTGCTGCTTGTCTCAGAAACCTTCAGTTTGGGGCTAATTCCGTTGGGTTGTTCTGTACCGGCAGGTGGTGCACCTGACCGGTCCGCATATTCCCTCCTTGAAGGATCGTTCCCGCTGCGGACCGGTCAGGTGTCGCATGCACCCCCGGCAGTCCCGGACGAACTTAACACAACGCTCGGGGGGGCCCGAGGGGCCCGCCTCCCGAGGCTGTGACAAGGGAGAGGCTTCTAATCAACCAAGTCCCACCCTCCTACCCGTGGAGTGGCAAAACACAGCCAAGCTCAACAACGCCCTCTCCCCACTCACCATCCTCTAAGGTTCCGATCCGGAACCCGCAGATCCGGAGAAATCCGGAAACCCCGCAGGCCGGATCAGGGTTCGGGACTGAGCTCGAGAGATCCGGAATCCGGTCGGATAGCGAAAAGCGCTCCAAAAGCAAGATTTATGCGGGTAAACCTCAGAAAACACCCGAAAATACGGGTTTTTCTCGGAATACCCGTCAAACCCGCATGAGTCGGGATCTCTGCCGGGGATTCCCCGGCATACCCAATCAAATTGGCACTTTTTTTGGGAAATGCCCCTTGCTTTCAGATCCGGGAAAATCCGGCCGGATTCTGGATAAGACCAGGGTCAGGGTGCGGGATGGGTGATATCCGGCTCCGGGGCACCGGATTGGAACCTTACCATCCTCAGCCGCTCGTCGAACTTGCCCGACACGCCCAGCGCTGGGACTGTTGAGGAGTGTTGAAGACTATGTAGTTAGCTGTACAAACCTTGCATAGAAGGTTATGGAACCTTGTAGGGTGATATCCGGCTCCGGGGCACCGGATTGGAACCTTACCATCCTCAGCCGCTCGTCGAACTTGCCCGACACGCCCAGCGCTGGGACTGTTGAGGAGTGTTGAAGACTATGTAGTTAGCTGTACAAACCTTGCATAGAAGGTTATGGAACCTTGTAGTAGTTTCTGCCAGTCATGTACATATATACCATAGTTTTTGCCCATGCAATATCATTAAGGTTGTTTTCTCTTTCTCTTTCTCAATAGGGACCTCGCCCGCCATCTTCCTCGACATTGAACCCTTGATCATCAGCCACCCATCCTGCCACCGCTTGGGCCAGCTCACACCGCCCTGCTCAACTTCCTCCAACACCACCATCCGCCCTTGGAGCCCATCCTCAACCCTGATCCTCAGCGGTGGTCGATCCACGTCATCTGCCAGAGTATCGAATCCAAAATCAGTTCTGCTCCTCATCACTCACAACACCAGTGGAGGCAACCGACTCAACTTGGACTTCCTGGCCCACATCGCCTCCATGTCCATCGGACTTGATCGCCGGCTGAAGCACCAACACCCAAAAACAACACCACAAACTTACCCCTGCCTTGATCTCAAACACTACCGGCCGGCGAACCCAAATCTACCCTCCAAAAGCGCGCAGAACACTTCAAGCAACTACCCAGTAAACTTGCCCGGGTCACCATCCCACTGACCCCATCAAGCCAGCCGTGGACAACATGCAGTGCGCCCTAGCTGCGACTGATGCTTGCGGTCTACACCGTAATTTTTATTGCGCTGCCACTCGAAACTTTGAGTAATTGAAACAATCAGTTGTGTCAGTTTAAGCTAGTGTCACCTCCTAGCAGGAAGAGTACTTACAGAGCGGTATTAAACCTGATGATCCTGTTGATTTGTGCACTGGTTGAGTTCCATCTGGTGCATACGTCTCTTTTGATGTTATGTGGGGTATCACACCCTTTCTCCCGACAAATCTTGCCAAAATGTGCCTTGGAATTCGGAGAGAACCACAATTTCTTAGCGATTGATCAAAACTGAATCAAAATCATCTTCAAGAGACAACACAGCTCAAAAGTAACAAGACAAAATAGGCTTACTTTGGCCAAAGTCAGCCTGCAAGATGCCAAAGTGTAGCAATCAGTGTCGTCTTCTTTGCTCGCATTTTCAATATCTGCCTTGCTGAGTGATTCAGCGTCTCTGTCTGATCCGAAAAGCGATTTGATATCACTTGAATCTTCCACTTCTGAGGGTGGATCATTATTGCTGTGTGTAAGTCTAGAAAAATTGGTTGAATCAATGTCAAGGTATCAAAAAACAGAGGTCTGAAAGAATGCCAATCCAGCTTACATTCTGATTTGCGCCTCAGCATCAACTTCTGAATCTGACTTGTCCAAATACAACCTATTGGTATCAAACATTGATCTAGTATTGGACATTGGCCTTGTCTTCTTTTGACTTCCAAATGGACGGAGGATTGCCTGGACAATCAAATTGAGGATGTGGGCGAAGCAACGGATCCATTGTGGCTCGCCTTTAAATTGGAGCCACTTGAGCTTCTTGAGCTTGCGTACCATCACCTTGTTATTCTTTGCGTTGTTGCTCACGATACCGCATATCTTATCTTGAACTTGAAACTTCTCAACAACCAAGTGGACTGTATCAGCCAAATACTCACCAGTATGCCTTTTAGAGAGGCATATGAAGTCAAGTGGTATAGCCTCAAGAGTTATATCTGCCGTCTGGCTTTCTACTAGTCAATATATGACTACGCCCAAGATATCAAACCCATTGGGAGACTGCCATGCGTCCATGCCTAGATATAATGCGCCCTGGTGATCGTTCAACAAAACTTGGTATTTGCTTTGTATAGCGGAGTACAGACGCTGGATGTCCTTCGAAACTGCCGTCAGAGTTGGTAAGTTTTTGATAATTGTTTGGTGGAGGAGTGCTTTGTGGCTGGCATCAACAAGCGCCAAAAAAGGCCTTGCGGCTTCTGCGCACCATATAGCGCATAGTTGAGGAACCTACAATGATGTAATTTTCATTAATTTTCACTTTGTTGATCTCAAATCTGAAGGAAAGGGAAAGAACAAATGTAACTTACCTCGCTTGGGAGCACATCCCTAGTTCCCATTATTCCAAATGAAGCCAAAGTTTGGTTATTCGCTTCCACGTGTTTGCGGGAGCAGATATATACATGTTTGACAAGGTTACTGCAAGATGATTCGGAGGTTGGCCTATTTATCTTGGTGCAACATCTAGGAACATATATTGATGTCAGCTAAAAAGGAGATCTGAGAAAAAATAATCAGATTGGAACAAAATCTGACTTACACTTTGCAAGGGTAAGCAATCATGCGCCTACCGTGCTTGTCTGTTTGATTCGAAAGCTCCAGTGGTTGGTCCGATTGATAGCTTGAACTGACGGCGGCTTGGGCAACTTTTTGAGCTCTCACTATAAAGAAATTTGTGTTCAGAACAAAGACAGGAATAACTAACGAAATAAACAAAGATAACACTCACATAGCTCCTGATCATCTGTCAATCCTCTGGGCTGAGTGCTTCTTGGGGTGCTTGATTCAGTTGCTCTGGTCGGTTCTTGACTGCCGGGATCATCTGGGGGTGAAGATGCACGATAAGACTGAGTTCTGTGGTGCTTGCAAAACCGAGGCATTGTAGTGGGGCAGTTTTGCAGGAGGGAGTGGATATGATAGGAGCCAACCCAGCAGGGATATCAATCTGGCTGGTGCGGGAGTCCGGGATTTGGGAGCCCCTATGGGGTGTGGGGAAGGAGCCCCGGCCCAACCCCCGCCCGTCTCATGCAGAGCTGGGGCGGTACCTGGGAGGGTACCCGGGTGCCGCACCGCTTTTTTCCAAAAAACAGGCACCCGGCACCGCATCCGGCACCCTCCGGCAGGTGCGAGGCGGGTGCGGGGGGTACCCCCCAACCGGTGCCAGGTACCTGCCCCGGGTGCGCCGGCAGATTCTCTAGTTGCAGTGTCTGTTGGATTTTCATTTCTTCCCTCTGCCCTTTTTCTCCCCAGAAGTTCTTGGTTGTCATCTTCACATCTTATGCTTGTCTCCACCTGTGTTTTCTCATGTTATGTGGTCATATTAGCTTGTCTTGACAGCCTTGTGACATTTATCCCTGCCTGTACTTGCCTGATTAGTTTTCCATTGTGTTTGACTTCTCTTGTGCGCACGCTCTGCTTGTGATATCCTGCATGTCACCTGATCTCTCCATGAGTTCCATCTGGTTCCATCTCCTTCTATTCACTTTGCCTTCTTATTCAATTTGCTCCCTACCACAACTTGATCCTGTGTACATAGTCTATACTAACCCAGCCTAGACACAGAAATCAAAACTTCATTGGTTCCTCTTCTTTATTATCCGCGCCTCCAATCCAAGCCAATCCAGTGAGCTCTCATCCCCTCACTGTCCCTTCTTGAGCCCAAAGGCTCATCTCTGTGCTTTCTTCGTGCGGCGGTCTTCAATTGAAATCCCTTCAGTGTCTCTGTAATTGAAACAAAGTTTTAACATTCATTGCATTAATCTCTTTTCACCATTTCTACAATGTGGGCAACTTATCCCAGAAACATTGGTGCACGGGAGTGGCAGGACGTCTGCTGGCCTGCACTACATGCACAATTCATCTTGGTAATGGTGTGCGTTGGATTGGTAGCTCACACTCATAGGTGTTGAAACTGCAACCACCCAGGGTCCATTTCTCTCCCTGTCACAAATCTGTCACTCTTTTTTTTCCCTCCAGATGAATATACTTGTTTACCTTCCGCCCACAACTTTTCCCTCAGTTGTAATAGCTACAAAGTCTGCTCATCTGGATAATCAAAACATCATCAGTCTTCTGTGCCTTTTCCCTGAGACCCTTTGAGTCTCTTGTAGTGAGGATCCTTTTTCCTCCTTGCAGGCTAGCAGCTTTAGCCCTCAATTCTCCACCTCTGAGTTTTTTTCCTCAAGGCCTTTTTCTCACATCCTCGCCACATTTCATTGCAGCTTCAAAAACAGGAATGATGATTTTATTACTATGGCCCCGTTTGGCTGCCGTGTTATACTTCATAAATGGTTGAATTTATGACACGCAACCCCCGGGGGTTTCAAAGTTTTGGTGGCAACGGGGGGCAAACTTTGGGTCGCGGCGTCATAAATTCAACCATTTATGACGTATAACACGGCAGCCAAACAGGGCCTATGTAATAAAACCATAACTTATACTATCTCCAAAGAAGTCTGTGACAGTTTTTGCTGTCAAGGTCAAGAACTACATACATGTCACAACTGTGTGCAAAAAAATGGAGTATGAGTTTTGGAAAAGAAATATATTAAGAAGATAAAGAAAAGTACAAAGGTGAATAGGAAGAGGAAGCAGAGGGAGAAGCAGAACAAGAAGTGTTGCAGTTGAGCACAAACACATGGGCCCAAGAGCAACTACAAGTGCCGAATTTGCTAGGTCTGGCCCTCCCATCCAGAGCCTCCAGCCGCCCTCCAGCCTGTCAAAGATGGGGGACAAGGCACGGAAGGAGAGGATGTGAATAACAGAGGCAGGTGATCAGGCTGCCTTGAGCATTCTTCCAGTGGAACAGGAAGCAGAAGAAGCTGTGTTGGAGGGCAATGTTGTCAAGCATCCGCCTCACCCACCAATTATCAGAGCTCTGTGCGGCAGTGCAGTTGATGTTGTTGTTGTGATGGTGGTGGTGGCAGTGGAGGAAAGTGCTTTGAGATGGGCCAGGCAAAGCAAGAGGATGATCTCAAGGTGTTCTTGGAGAGGAGGGATGAGAGGACAGCCTCAGAGCCGTTGAGGTCTCTGTGTGGCCTAACAAAGCTGTGTTTGAGTGCGCGGCGTATAGCGCGTACTGGGTGGAGGTCTTCTTGTGCCCGGGGAGCCAAGGGGGCTCAATCTTGAGATGGAGGACGAGATGGGTGCGCGCGTTGGCTGACCATGATGAGACTGCATCTGCGTTTGTCATTGGGCCAGATCAGTTCGGGGTTAATCCGCCAGACTGCTGAACCTGCGCACACCGGGCAGGCTTGGGAGTGGATGGGTGCTGGCTAGGGGGGGGGGGGGGGGGGGGGGGGGCTGTAGGAGACTGTGCGGAACTGTTCCTGGAGGCCCTGCAGGGCAAGATATGCAAGCACTTGGATAAGTCGGAAATGGTCTTGGCTCGCGATTTGGCTGAAGTCCTGAACATTTTTCACGAAATCACTCTTCAGCTATCAACAGCAGGCTCGGCTCGCATATTGAACATAGTCTTGTACATCGACCAAATTACGGAGCACTTATCAACCATTATCAGCGAGCACAAATATGCACCGGCATTGAGGAATGCCTGCCGTGCAGGATTGATAATAACCAACAAATACTACAGCTTGACCAACACCTCACCCCTTTACCGGATAGCTATATGTTTGTTTATTTCATTTTAATCTGCTTTTACCATCTTTGCTGACACATTTATGTTTTTTAGTGCTTCACCCGTCTTTCAAAGATGAGTACTTCAAGTTGGCAAAATGGGAAGATGATTGGATAGCGGAGGCAATTTGACTGGCCCGCGACATGTGGGTATCACATTACAAGCCACGCCCAATAACTCCTGCTTCTTCCGCACAAACTTCTAGCTCAAAGGTCAGTTAATCCCGCCAATCTACCTGCTGACCTTGGCTAATTTGATTTCTTCAATCTTTGCGCAGCCCAAGACTGGTATGCTTGCCAGCCTCGGAAGTGCTGCTGCTGCCCGAGGCGGAGATTGCTCATCCAACCCTTTAGACATGTGGCTAGCCGGAGGAATTGTGCTCAACGGTAACGACCCTGTCAACCCTCTTGCATTGTGGATTCAACAGAAACGTGCTGGTAACATGCACAGGGGCCTTGTACACATGGCTCTAGATGTTTTAGGATGCCCAGGTAAGTTGAATATTCTCATCAAGATGAACTCAACTGTATCTGACAGACATATCTTTCATTACACTCTGTAGCAACATCTGTTGATGTTGAACAAGCTTTTAGCTTTGGTCAAGATTACGTTTCAGAAAAAAGGCACCAACTAGCGCCTCAGTCAATCAGTAGAGGTATGACAGTTGCGTTCTACTCGAAGAAAGATAAGATCAACGGAGGCGCCTTGAACAAATGGAAGCAGGCTCTCAAAGACCAGAAGAAGTCCCGCGTGAAGTCCAAAAGGCAAGTTATCAAACTGGGCGATGATGACGAGTCGTCCTGATGGGTAATAGCATGTGTAACTAGTTAAAGTAGATCAATTATTAGGGGGGTTCACAATAGGATAAAAATAAAACTTTAGAGCTAATTTTGAGGCCTTTATGATCCACTTTTTAAAAAATGAAGAATTTGCTTTGATTCTCAGGGGACAACCAGTCCTGTACAACTTGCCAGATTTAAAAAAAAATCTTGATAAAGGCCTTAAAATTGACTCTAAAGTTTTATTTTTATCCTATTGTGAACCCCCCTATTATATATAAATACATATGCCTTAGTTTCCGTAGTACAGGGATTGATCTGACGCGCAAAACTAGGCAAAGTACCGCTGGTACACCACCGGTACACCGCCGGCACCCGCCAGGCGGTGCCAGATGCGGTGCCGGGTGCCACTTTTTCTGAAAAAAGCGGTGCGGTACCTGGGTACCTCTTGCACCCGGGTGACGCGGCAGATTCTCTAACTGCAACTATCTCTGAAAGATTTAATCATAAGCAACAAGTTACTTTTTTTTGCTTCTTGAGTTTAGGTTGCTACATGGTGACAAAGGTAGCTGAATTTGTTTGGCAACTGGAAGCACAGATGGTTTTCAAGCTGAGCTTTGGGGTAATTCTGGTCTGTAGTCTTGTAAAGGCTTCAAGACTTGGCAAGTGAGGCCCCACGCGTCTGTAGGAGGCAGCATGAAGCAGCTCTTCATATTGAGAATAATTTTCACATGGACATCAGCAGCTTTTTTGAGCTTGCAAAGAGTGTGATTTGTAATGAATGACATGAAGCAGAATAACGAGTACATAAGGAAGAAAGAAGAATAAAATATGTACAGGGAAAAGTGGGGAAGTATAAATGAAGAAAGTAGCGGAATGTCAAAGGGCAAGGAAAGGAAGAAGAAGAATGTAATATGTACAGGGAAAAGGGAACAAGTTCAAGATAGAAATAATTGAAGTGGATTCTAGTATTTTAATTTCTGCTTGGTGAGCGCAGTCTAAAGATGGCAATGTGGATGAGGGTACTACTACAAGTACCCTCTTTTTTCAGCAATTACTTGATACCCATACCTGGACACAGACACGCGGTGGCGGGCACTGGCAGTACCACCCAAGTCGTTTTTTGTAGGTACTATGTACCTTCTTGCTGAGAGGGATCTCTCTCTGCCCTCGGGGAGCTGGTATCAGTATACCTGCCGCTGTGTTGGTTATAGGTACTATGTACCTGCTTGCCAAGAGGGATCCCTCTCTGCCATTGGCAAGCTGGTATCAGTATACCTGCCGCCAAGAGGGGATTTGTCTTGGTGAGCAAGTATACATTTGTTGAGAGGGATTCCTCTTGGAGAGCACTGGTATACACACACCAGCTTGCCAAGAGGGATTACTCCCGGCAAGCACTGGTATACACAACAGTACTATCCTACAGGCCAATGGAGCATCCTGCTTTCCAGGGTTGATTACTGAACAGCCAGGAACGGTTTCTCATCACAAATTTAGCTAGCAAATTCACTCAATTGATTTGCAGGCACACGGGCGGTGCCGCAAAGCAACACTTTGAAGGAGGGACTGAGGCTTACCCGCTCCATTGCATGTGTTGACAGGGTATCACTGGAGGGTACCCTGACAAAAAATCATGAAATCCAGATACCCATACCTGTACTTGGTACATGTGGAGCGGGTACCCATCAGAGCAATGAGTACCTGGTACCCACTAACGGGTACCCATGTGCCATCTTTAGCGCAGTCAATTGTGCCTTCAGTTCCAAGTTGTTGGACTTGAATTGCAAGTTGTGATACTTAAATTCAAAAATTTAAGCTTGCAATTTATTAAATTTACTTATCAGTTTTGGATCATCTACAAAAGAAAAGAAAAAAGTAAAATTAAACAAATGTGCTGCATCCAAATCAAGCACAACCACAAACTAGATGATTGAGGTCCTTGATGAATGAAAAGCTTTTTTTAAATGTTTTTTATTGTATCCCCCTTTCTGTTGTGGTTAGGTTTGCAGCCCTGGTGCTGAGCTTGCTTTCTGGATCTACACTCAGCTGTAATCCCAATAGGAGAATTGTAAGGCACATCAAACATGTGTGGGAGGAAATTGTTATTCTGGCCATGGTGCCCATTTGGTATGGAAAACACATACGAATGCTACTCATGTTAAGACCAATAATCCCAATAGGAGAATTGTAAGGTACATCAACTGTGTGCGGGAGGAAATTGTTATGGTGGCCATGGTGCCCATTTGGTATGGAAAACACATGCGGATGCTACCCATGTTAAGACCAACAATTATGTCGGATAGTGAATTTATTGGACAGCCTTTCCACCAGGGGGTCAGTTCCCCCTGGGGTTAAATTCCTTTCCCAAAAAGAAGGTAGTTTGCCGTAATATTAGAACAGAGAATTCAGTGGAGCAGTGAATTTTTTTGGACAGCATTTGCTGCCCAGGGGTGAATATCCTGTCTCAAAAAATAGCCAAAAATGCTAAGAATTGCCAAAAGGGATTCTTGATAGAAGGTGTGCAGGAGCAGGGAGCAAGGGAAAGCAAGTTATGGCGCCCTAAACCAAACTATGATACATGAATGTATACAGTGTGAGGATGAACAGCTCAGTACAAGGTGTACTGGTGGGGAAGAAAAATAGAGAGTATTAAATTATGGGCGGGTTTGTAAATATTAGAAAGGAAAGTGGATGAATAAATCAAGAAAAGTAAATCCAGGCAGTGTGAAACTGTGAGCAGGATAGTGGGTTTATTTAGCAGTAGTGGCAGCCTTTTGAAGTTTTTTCTAAATCCTGAGGCATTTCTGGAGGTCAACATGGATATCCCTGGTGGAGAGCTTGATGTGGATAGAGCAATGGACGGCAAAGGGGGGCCAGTGAGGTGGGTGGTCAGTGTTAAAACTCAACGTCAATCCCCGTCAACTGCACGTATCTGTCCGTGAAACCTATAGCTGCGGACCACTTGAGATCTGAATATCACCTACTCAAACCTAGACAATCAGGATCAAAAAGCTCACCTGAAGACACTCTCCACCGCTTCTCCAGTCATCCCTTCCTTCTCAACCCGCCAACAAAAAACCATCCCCCTATTCCTTTTCTTTTTTCCCTTCAAAATAAAACCTCAACTCAATCTCCACAATAATCCTTGCCTAAAGACATCATTGGTCTTCTTCGATTCTCTCAAATCGCTCTTTGGCAACTCAATGCCAATCTCTTCTTCTCTTGGACGTCTCGTCCTTGCTCCACCTTGGTGAGAAGAAAACTTGACCATCTTTCGGCCTCTTTCTTTATCTCTTCATCCCTTCTCTATCAATCACTAACCCTGTCTCATCTCACTCTCAGTCCATCCCTCTTTTGGTGTCCTGTCCTTTGTCTACATGGTCTAGTTGTTTGCTATCTCTACATCTCAATCATTGGGTATGCTATTTCTGTTTTCTTTATTGCTATAGTTCTTAATCTCATCTCATCTAACTCCTTGTTGTCTTCCAGATTTGGCTTTTGTTTCTCAGTAATAAAATCTTTAGGGTTCTTTATGCAGCGGGCTGGAGACAAAGAGGTTGTTCCAATACTCCAGCTGGACTTTGCCCAGATCAAGGAAAACCTGGTTCCACCCGTCTTGAGGAACGTCTGCACACTCAGTGTTGGCTGGGATTGGGCATGTTTTTGTGAGAATTCCAGCTCAGGGGAGCAGTGCCGACCTCATAAAATGAGAAAGGTGCCGGGAACCAAACCAGCTGCGGAAATTGGTAAGCAAACGCGAACCACTTCTGCAGTCCAAATCAGCGTAGTGGGAGTTGTGAAACTTAACTCATTTTCTGATGTTACAGTTCCAGCGAAAGTGAGCAACAATATTAGGCTCAAGGAAAATCGTGGCCCACAATCACTCTTCAAGAGAATCTCAGTTAGCGCCAAAGGTAAGCAACTGTAGGGATCTCAAGATAAGCTGACCAGATAGACACTAACGTGCTATTGCTTCTTTTAGACAGAACTGTCAAGAGCAACCAGACCAATCAACCCAATACTGCTCAAAGAGCAGGAGAAACTATTGGTAAGAGTATCAAGTCCTTAGCCAGGCAAAGCGGTAAAAAAAAGGCAGTGGCTGACAAAATGGTGTTCTATAAACAGACAATGTTGCATTGCTTCTTAGCTGTTTCGCCGAAGCCACATGAGGAAACCCTCAGTTCAAAAGACCACCTTGAGTAAGGAGATGCTGCACCTTGAGAGAAGAGAAAAGAAAGGTGGGGAACTAAGGCCGAGATGATGTTTGTCTAGATAAGAACGAGTCGACCACTACTTGACCTATCTCCTCATTTACTATTCCCATCTATATATTCTTAATTATCAGTAGAGTGCGGCCTTTTTCCTGCTCTTAGGTAATTCTATCTTACATCAAGATTTCTTTCATTTCTATTCATCAGTCAGTTGTAGTCACTAGAGTAGAAAGTCTGATGAAGGAACAATTCTTAGTTCTTTGGAGTTTTTCAGTTTTCTGGCAGCTGTGGGACCATTTTGGCCTTCAGGGCTTTGTGCTCAACTGCCTTGTTCTTCTGGCTTGCCGATCACCTTGGTTTCTGGTCCACTGCTGGTCCGGGAAAGCTTTGGGAATGCAGATGGGCCATAAGGTTCATGAATGTAACCCAGAAGTCAAAGACAAACGTGTCTGATTACATGAGCTGGTTTTCAATAGGAAGAGGTCAGCTCAAATCTTTGGCTCAACAAACACCGTTGCAAGATAAACTCACACGTGTGTTTCAGCTACTCTCCATATTTCATCAACATCAGGCTTGGTGGATGGGTCCAAAAATGCATCATAATCCAGCCAATATCTGCGCAAATTAACATTTAGATAGACAGCAATTGTTGGGAAGAGTCTGGTCTACTCGGTTCAGGTATTGTAGAAGTACAGACTCGCCAAAACATTGACGCCTTTGTCATGCGCTACAAGCTAATTCTGGCGAACTGATCTTTTAACCAGCAAGTGGTCAATCTCAATAGTCAGAGTTAAACACAATTGACTGATGGACGCCGTGTTTCTTTCATAAAACTACAGTCTGAATTGTACAAAAACTTTCTTTGAGAATCAAACACAGAAGGGGAAGTAGGAAGAATGATGTGATCATTTATCCATAGGGTGAGAGGTGTGAGACCAAGGTGAAACAAGGGCACTGTGAAAATCAGCTTGAGCGGGATCAGCGAGGTTGGAGGTGTCCAGCTTGACCTGGTTAGGCACCTGTTCCTTGCTGAAATAGAGCGGATCAGGATGATTGTGGCATAGCTGAAGAATGGGAGGCCAAAGGGTCCCGGGCAATGGGAGGGAAGAGCCGGTGGATAAAAATGGCATGGTGCAAGAGAGCAACTTGTTCTAAAATTTCCGCCGGTGTGTCTCCAAGAACTTGTAGAGACTGTAAAATGAAGATGTGTCTGGTGAGAGTCAAAATCACGACCTCAGCTATGCTGAGAGAGATCCTAGAGTGCTGCCTTTACCAACTAGGCTACTGATGCTTGTGGCTGCCAGCTGAGTGGTTGGTTGGTAGTGCTCATGGGTCAATCCAACAGCCCTCCATACTGTGGTGATACATCATGGTAGTAGACTAACAGACAACTCAACAGAACTTGCGCGGCGTGGACGGCCAGGTAGAAGAGTCTGTCTGATGGATGCAAGTGGGCCGCCTTGTTGGAGGGCTGGGCTATCAGGCGTTAGAAAAAACACCTATCAATTGACTTGGTTGCGTGGTAAGAGGATGGACTCAATATTTGTGGTGGTTTTCTTGGAGAGGAGGAGGGATGAGAGGGCAGCCTCAGGGGTATTGAGGTCTCTGTGTGGGCCGAGAAAGGTGTGTTAGAGTGCGCAGAGGATAGCACATACTTGGTGGAGGTCTTCTTGTGCCCGGGGAGCCAAGGGGGCTCTTCCTAGAGGCTGAGTGCAAGGGGAGTTGGGGGTAGCAGAAGAGCAGGAGCATGTAGATGTGAATCTGACTGTGGTGGTCGCCGGTCAGACTGGCGAGATGGATGTCAAGAATGGTCTGGAGGGTGTTGAGGGGCTGGCGGGGACAGAGAGTGCAGTAGATGATTGGATGCGGTTTGGCCTCCTGGTTGAGCTGGGAGGATGAGCTTGGGTTTAAGCTGCCAGACTTCCAAACCTGCGCACACCAAGCAGGATGATCCGGGCCAGCTTGTGATGATGAGCAGAGGTGATTTTGGATTCAATACTCTGGTAGATAAAGTGGATCAAGCAGGGTGGTGTGAGCTGGCCTGAGCAGTGGCAGGAGAGCCACGGGTTGCTGATGATCAAGGGTTTGATGTCAAGGAAGATGGCAGGCAAGGTCCCAGCGCTGGGCATGTCGGGAAAGTTTGATGAGCGGTTGAGGATGGTGAGTGGGGAGAGGGCATTGTTGAGCTTGGCTGCAAAGAGGCTGGGGGTGAATGAGGTTTGGTGTTTGGACTGTGTAAGTTTGAGGGGCACTTGGCTAGAATATGCTTACATTATCTTTGGTTTGAAGCTATGTAAGCACATTTTTTTGTTCCATAACATTGGGTAGTGAAGCCGGCCTTTCCCATCTGTTTCTGTTTGTCTCAGAAGCCTTCAGTTTGGGCTAGTCCTTTGGGTTGTTCTGTACCATCAGTTGGTGGATGTGTAGGAGTAATTCCTATGGAGTTGCCAATGAGTACAGCCAGGTGCACTCACCCACAATCTCAGCCGCAATGTCTTCAGTTTGAAGCTACTTGTATATTTTTTTACGGACTTACTTCGCGCACTGCGGAAAACTCTTCGCGCACTGTAGGGGTCGTCTTCTTGACGTCCCGCCCCCAGTGCGCGCTTTCGCCACAGCTCTTTTGTAAATAAAAAAACGGACTTACTTTGCGCACTGCGGAAAACTCTTTGCGCACTGTGGGGGTCGTCTTCTCGACGTCCCGCCCCCAGTGCGCGCTTTCACCACGGCTCTTTGCGCACTGTGCATTCCCCCAAAAAAACGGCATGCATTTCTTGAGATATTTTTTGATGAATCAATAGAATAACTTTTTATGATCCCCCTAAAAAATAATCAAGTCATTTAGGGGTCTCCTTGAGCCTAGAGAAAATTGACATGAAAAAATCATATTTTAACGCGGCAGGGACCTGTAATATCGCTTCCTGTGCCCCAGCAGCCCCAAAAATTTCACATTATCATGGTAAATGTGCAAATTCATGACCTTATGATTTTCAGAATTTTCACTAGCTTTTCTGTAGCCCAAATAGGTATTGCGTTTATTATTTTGCGTATATGTATAACTTTTTTGTTACACACACCAAAGGCACAAAATTTTGAGAGCACAGAGAGATATGCTTCAAATTAATTGCCTGAAATTTCTAGCAATAGTGTGTCATTATAAAATGAGATATAAGGGGTGCGCAGCAGGCTTAGTAGGAAAATTACTGCTAACTTTATAGCTTTTTTGTTTCACACCCAAACAGTCCCAAAATTTCAGAAATGTTTTCATTGTGGATATTCTCCGCGCCATAAATTTCTTGGCAATATTGTGTCATGATAACATGAGATATAAGGGGTGCGCGGCGGGCTTAGTAGGAAAATGGCTGCTACATGTATAGATTTTTTGTTACACACTGAAACAGTCTGAAATTTTCAGGAATGTTTCAATTTTGCATATTCTCCGCGCCATAAAGCTCTTAGCAATATTGTGTCATTAAAACATGAGATAAGTTAGCAGTAATTTTCCAACTAAGCCCGCCGCACTACATCTCATGTTATCATGACACACCATTGCCAAGAAATTTATGGCGCGGAGAATATTCACAATGCAAACATTTCTTAAATTTTGGGACTGTTTGGGTGTGTAACAAAAAAGCTATACAGTTAGCAGTAATTTTCCTACTAAGCCTGCCGCGCACCCCTTATATCTCTGGGAAAAATTGTGAAAACTATCAGGTCATGAATTTGCACATGTGCCATGATACTGTGAAATTTTTGGGGCTACTGGGGCACAGGAAGCGATATTACAGGTCTCTGCCGCGTTAAAATATGATTTTTTCATGTCAGTTTTCTCTAGGCTCAAGGAGACCCCTAAATGACTTGATTATTTTTTAGGGGGATCATAAAAAGTTATTCTATTGATTCATCAAAAAATATCTCAAGAAATGCATGCCGTTTTTTTGGGGGAATGCACAGTGCGCAAAGAGCCGTGGTGAAAGCGCGCACTGGGGGCGGGACGTCGAGAAGACGACCCCCACAGTGCGCAAAGAGTTTTCCGCAGTGCGCAAAGTAAGTCCGTTTTTTTATTTACATTCCGCACCAGTTGGTACATAGCTTCAATTTCTTTGGGTTGAAGCAAGGCAGTGTGAAAAAGCTTTTCATGTTGAGATGAGACTAAGGCCCTGTTTGGCACTGATATAAATATAGGTGATATAATCACTGGTTAATTCAATAAGAAATACAAAATTCAACATAAAGCCTCCAAAATTTTCTTGTAGGCAACCTACGGTGCTGGTCTCTTCAACTGTGAACCCATAATCAACTTATTCAGCCATCTTCAGCACCATCATACCATTATATCACTTCATATTGGTCAAAAGCGATATAATGGTATTATGGTGCTGAAGATGGCTGAATTAGTTGAATCTGATTTGAAAGTCAAAGAGACCAGCACTGTAGGTTGCCTACAAAAAAAATTTGGAGGCTTTATGATGAATTTTCTATTTTTCATTGAATTAATCAGCAATTATATCACCTAGAATTATATTGGTGCCAAACGGGGCCTTAAGTACATTTTCACGCAGACATGAGCGGGTTTGAGGAGAGTGTGAAGTGTGAGATGTGTAATGAACAACATGAAGCAGAATGGGAAACAGGAAGAAAGAAGAAAAAAATATGTACAGGGCAAAGAAAGGAAGAAGGTGAATGTATGTACAGGGAAAAGGGAAAGTCGAGTTGAAGAGAGGAATAAGCAAAGAGGTCTAGTTTTGTTGCTTGGAGATCTCAGTCAATTTTGCCTTCAGTTCCATGTTGTCCAACTTGAATTGCAGGTTGTCCAACTTCAATTCAAGAACTTCGGCTCGCAATTTCTGATTTTTGGTTATCAGATCATCTAAAAAAAAGGAAAGAAAAAAGGATAAGTATGTACACAAATGTGCTGCATTGAAATCAAGCACAACAAACCTGCAGGTGATTGAGGTCCTGGACGGCTGAAAAGCTTCTCGACTTTTCCAAATGTTGAGTTAGGATGTTAGTGTTATACAATGGATCGACTTGCAAAGGATCAACCAAAAAAACTAACTGAGTAACGCCAGGATAAACGAGCCAGCAAAATCAAAAAGCATGGTATCTTGAAAGAATAAAAAAGAATGATACATAATCAGCACTTACATACTCGAAGGTCTTGGGTTTTGGAAAGACTAACCTGGGTTACTCCGCTTCAGGATTTCTTTTAAGAAAGTGGTGATCTTCTCAAGGTTTTGGTCAGACAATGGGTAGTTTGTCTGGGAGAGAAAAGAGCAAGCCTTAAATGATAAGATTTTTTATTTCCAACCAGCCAAAGAAAGAGAGCCAACTGGAGAAAACTGTTGCTAACATAACCTTCACCCAGCCCAGGCCTTGGTTGTTACAAGCAGCCATGGCTTTAAGGATGTAAAGGGGAAAAAAATATACAGATTGTTGACAGTGGGAAGAAGCTGGGGATGCGAAAGAGGATTATTGGCTTCCTTCATTGCTCTCATTGCTCTCATGAAGGAGGACGAGTCGAGTGCACAGACTACCATCTCTATCTTGCTGGTGGTCTGGCAATCAAGAAGTACGGCCAGCCCTGCAAAAGAGCATCAGGCTCGACGAGTGCTTGGACTGCCCTCGTCCGTCGGACTTGGCTGTCCGCTGGGTGGCGTTCATTTCGCGCCAGCATTATGACTCCCTCGAACTTAACACAAGTTCACCCCGCGAGCACCCTCCCGCCAGCAGCTTGCTTGCATGAGCTGAGGAGATCGGCAAGTCTGCAGTTTCGCCTCAGCGTATACTGGCTGGTGAGCCATGGTGCTTTAGGGGGTCGCCACCCCAACAGTGAGTTGATCTCCCCTGGTGGTGGTCGCCCGGAAGGAGCATCCACCGGGGATCGCTTCCGATCATCGGCACAGGCTCATCTGTCGTGCGCGAGTGCCCTTGGCAGTCCAGCTCACTGCCCGTCTCTCCTTCAAAAGCCAGCCAGCTCGGGCGGGGCCAAGCCGAGGCACCCAGCGTCCTGTCCATGAACAGTGCGTGCTCGTTGGCAGCTTGGCCGTGTCAATAAACAGGGCTGTTTTTTCCCGTCCTTTTGTTTCTCATAACCCCATACTCAGCCCGGCTCTCTATCTCCATACCCGCAAGCACCCATCCTCCCTCCGATATCCTCCCCTCTACCACCTCACCCACAGCAGCACGGCAAGACTCGAGCAGAAGGACAACGGGCGACGACAAGCGACTCAGCCGGCGCAGATGGCTGAAACCTACCAGACCTCGCGACTCACCGGCAAACAGCTCCCCCACTTCTACATCCACTCAGACACCCGCCACTTCAAGGACACCTCAGGAAGGACCCTGATTCTCCGAGGCGTCAACCTCTCCGGCTCGGCCAAAATACCCCGAGACCATCCCCAGCACGTGCTCCACAACTTCTGGGAGTCTGCCGAGCAGGACGGCCAGCCCATCCAGCCGGGCCGCTCCAACTCATACACCCAGGCCCACTCCGACTCCTCCAACACCTCCGACTCCTCCTCCTTCAACTTCGAGACCCAGAACCTGACCCCCTCCACCCATGACACCCCCCTCTCTCAGCACAACCCCTCTGCCAGTAAGAACTCCGCCGGGATCAGCTACATCGGCCAGAACTTGAACCTCCAGGACGGCTCCGCGGATGTCCACCTCACTCGGCTGCGCCAATGGGGCTTCAACTGCTTGCGCTTTGTCACCGTCTGGGAAGCTCTTGAGCACCAAGGCCCGTGAGTATCGATCTAACTCAAAAATCGGAACAAAACATTTGTAATGACTTTCCCCTTCGCCCTCTTCCAGTGGTCAATATGACGACGATTACATGGAATACGTCGTTGCCATGCTGCGGAAATGTAAGGAATACGGCTTCCGTGTCTACATGGATCCTCATCAAGACCTGGTAAGCTGAACCGTCTCTTCTTGGCCAAATGGGACACGAAGGCCTCTGACACGAGCTTGTATGTGTGTTTGTGAAGTTTTCGCGATTCTGTGGAGGGTCGGGTGCGCCTCTATGGACGCTGTACGCCTGCGGGCTGAATCCACGGAACTTCACGGTGACGGGGGCGGCGTATCTCCAGTCAGAATGGCCGCACCCGGACAGCCCGGACCCGTCGACGTTTCCGGCGATGATCTGGGCGACGAACTACAACCGGCTAGCGTGTCAGACGGTCAACACGATGTTCTGGGCGGGGCGGGACTACGCGCCGAAGTGTGTGATCGACGGGGTGAACATCCAGGACTATCTGCAGTACCATTTCCTGGAGGCGTATCGGCGCTTGGCGATGAAGCTGGCGAGCGCGGGCGACCTGCTCGACGAGACGGTGATCGGCTGGGACAGTCTCAACGAGCCCAACCACGGCTATCTAGGACTCCACAACCTCACGGCCATCCCGGACGAGGTGCCCCTGCGGATCGGGCCCACCCCGACCGGCTTCCAGGGGCTCAAGATGGGCATGGGCGGCGCATGCAAGCTGGAGAACTACAAGTTCGGGCCCCTTGGGCCCCAGCGCGACGGCAGTGTGGTCGTGGACCCCAAGGGGAAGAGGGCCTGGCTCCATCCGAGCGCCGAGCCTAACGGCCTGTCCGGCTACGGCTGGCGCAGAGATCCCGGCTGGCGATTGGGCACCTGCATCTGGGCCCAACACGGCATCTGGGACCCCGACACCGACACCGTCCTCAAGCCGCACTACTTCAATCAGTCCCGCCAGGACCCCACCAAGCCTGCCGACTTCGCTGGGCTCTACTGGCGCCCCCACCTTAACGCTTATTGTCACATGATCCGCCAGATCCATCCCGAGGCTATCCTCTTCGTCCACCCCCCCGTCTTCGAAATCCCCCCCAACCTTAGCCCCTCCGTCTTGCCTATCCTCCAACATCGCTCCGTCTTCAGCAGTCATTTCTATGACGGCTTGACTTTGGTCACCAAACATTGGGTACCTTCTTCTCCCCTCGGCAAATATCTTTTTTTTTTTCAGTACACTAACTGATCTTTCCCTTTTCTTATAGAATTGGTTCAATGCAGATGCCCTGGGAATCCTTCGTGGTAAATATCCCTCGGTCGTTTTTGGCCTGAAGATCGGTGAAACAGCTATCAGGAAATGCATGCGAGCGCAATTGGGAATGCTCAAGCAAGATGGACTCGAGAAGATGGGAGAGTTTCCGACGATGATGGGTAAACAAACTCTCATCTCGCTTGCTTCTCTCAGCGCACTGCTCACGAAAAATGTTTCCCTTTCTCTGGACTAGGTGAGATCGGAATTCCGTACGATTTGGACAAGTCGAAAGCGTACAAAGACGGCGATTACAGCAACCAAATCAAGGCGATGGATGCCTCATTGAACGCCTGCGATGGCGAGAATATGTTGAACTACACGCTGTGGACGTACTGCCCCTCGAACACGCACCAATGGGGCGATCTCTGGAACGGGGAGGATTTGAGTCTGTGGAGCGCGGACGACGCGATGTATCAAGGCTCGACGTACGCGGAGAAGTCGAGCCGACACGGGAAGGTTCTCGGGCGGCCGTTCCAGTACAACTACGGAGCGCAATCGGCAGGGCCGACGCCGAATGCCTCAGCAGTGACGTTGAACCATCGGACGCCGGAAGTGTCGGAGACCGATCTAGTGCGCAAAGGGATGTACACGTCTGTAGGAGGAGGAGGGGGAGGCTCGGGCTCGGAGACGAGTCTGGAGCTAGGAATGATGAACTTGAACGACGGCGCGCGGGCCCTGCCGGCCTTTTGTCGCCCGTTCCCCGTGGCCACGGTCGGTGTGCCGAGCTACTTCAACTTCGACATCCACACCGCCAGCTTCGAGATGACGGTGGAGGTAGATACGGAGAAGGATGGCGGGACGGGGTGGGGCAACGAGGAGCTCCCGACGGAGATCTATGTCCCGGCGGTCCACTTCGGATCCGCGTCTGCTGATCCGGGCGGGCTCAAGCGTCGCGTGGCCTCGGAAAACGATGCCCGCGAGCCGCAGAATTGGCCCGTCGGCCGCTCCTCAGACGCGTCCCTTCCTCTCCCCGTCTCCAATCGTCACCAACATCAGCATCAAGACCACACCCTCCTCAACCCCGACTCCGCTCAGGGCCTCGCCTTCGACCCGAATCGGTTCAAGGACACCCTCCAATTAGACGTCTCTGTCTCCGCAGGCAGATGGGAAACTGACGGCCAGATCCTCCGTTGGTATTACCCTCGAAAACCCCTCAATGGTAACCAAACCGCGACGTACACCCTCAAGGTTCGCCGGAAATTCGGGCCCATCCTATGGACTGATGGCCATTCCAACCTCTGGTTAGTCCTACATTCCCTCTCTTCCTAATCTTCGGCTCTTTTCTCCCCTCTCTCTTCTCTTCTCTTTCTCTTTCTCTTTCTCTGCGTGCTTTTTCTTTTTTCCGTCTCGGTGTTTCGTTTGCAACAGAGATTTTGGAGACGTGATACGGGTTGATTTATTTGATGTCAACTCGATATGTCTGGTCCCGAAATAGGCATTGGTGTTGCTTTTCCGGACCGCTATCCTAACCATACACCCCTCTTGGAAATATTTCCGCTGAAATCGGTACCACTACTGCTGCGAGATTTCAATTCCTTATTCTTGTTTTAAAAACGCGTATTTATGAGACTCACCACAATCCTTCTCCTTCTCTCTCCTGCTTCTCCCTGATCGTCTCATCTTTCATTCTCCCTCTTTTTCCACCTGGTCATCATCGATGGCACGTTTCTCCCGTGTGTCTTTCCTTGCCATATCAACTCACCTCGACACTGTTGATTGATATGCACATATCCACGTATCTCCCCGTCCGCCACCTGTGCTGGCTCAATGAACCCGGCCCCGCCGCACATTTTTCTATCCCATATATATGCACACAACCCCTAAAACGGTCGATCTACACTATAGTCACAGTGAGCTATCTGGACAGGCCAAGATAAGCACCAGTGGCGGGAGTAGACTCGGCGTCGGCTACCAACACCCTGACCGAAAGAGTAAGAGCGCCGAGAGCTTCGGGCGCACCAAGAAAGCCCTCAGCTCCCTCGAACAACATGCCCGTCTACGCGCGCTTTGGAAAGAACATGTCGCCGCTAATCCTTCCTCGACCAACCTTCCCCCCGCAGTCTCTTCCTATCCTCAATCCTCCTCTTCCAGATCTTCTTCTAGACCCGTCTTCTTTTGATCCTCTTCCGTCTCTCCGTCCTTTTTCTCCGTGACGCCGATTGTTGTATAAAGATCTGGCCTCATCGAACTGGACAATCTTCTTTTATTCTCTTTCAATCGTTCCTATCTTTTTCTTTTGGCTTCTTCTGTCGCTTTGCTTCGGGCTCACTTTTTCTTCCGGAGACGAAAATCGCTTGGCTTGAATTCCTCTGCCCCCTATCGGGTCCAGAATTTCTTCCTAATCGACCCACTCCTCTTATGCTTTATCTTTTTTTTTGTATCTGTGTATGTCATTCAAGGATGACAATGATGATCAAATACTAACCTGGGTTCTTCTTTTCCTTTTGTTCTGGGCAATTGCTTTTGAACGTGTGGCGATGATAAATCAATATTCTAACAAAACCTGTTTTTTTAATGATTGCTTGGGCGGATGCGTGCTTGGATTTCGGGTTGAAAACAAAAACAGGATGCGAATGTGGCAAAGCATTATCAACTTCGTCGTCTTCTTTGCCAACCTCTCTTGGCCTTCCTCCTCTACTCCTTCAACCTCGGCAGACTCTTCTTTCTCTTCTTCTCCTTACATGAGAAATCCTAAGGAAAACAATCATCCTACCCAATTCAAAAAACTCTAGCATGTCCATACTAACACCCTCCTATTGTATTCTTTTGGCTGGTTTGTTGTTATTTATTATTGGGCCTCGTTCATGTTGTTTTACTCTCGTTCCTGAATTAGATAGCTTGTCTTATCATCCTCGTTCAACCAGCAGATACTGTTTTTCTCTCCTGATTCCAATGATTGATTCATACTTCTACTAGTGCTATCGTACCGCAATCAGTCACTCGACCATCCGACATCTTGTTTGGTTCTCTTTATTCTTTACTCGTTGTTTTTCTTTCATATTCAGATCGCTTGGTCGGTTCCTATATTCCCATCTCTCTCTTTCTCTCTCCAGCTGCACAATAACGTGACATGTATGAAACCATACTCATTTCCTCTTGAGTGGCGGGAGTCAGCATAGCAATGTGAGGTGTTCAATCACACTTATCCGCTTTGGAGTCGTTCTCATGGACCTCTCCCCTGATGGGGCACCGTATCGCTGGCTAATTCCGCGCGAGCTAAAGGACTTGGCCTTTAGGCACCCAACTCAACCCCACCGGTTCAAGGTGACTCGGAGATAAGTGGGAACGATCTTGGCTAACAGCTCATGAATCTACCTGCGCGCACGAGTCGGCACCGCGCAAGTCACACCGATAAGAACTCACCTGACCGATTAAAGATCCTTACACTTAAATTTGGGAAAGTTGCAAGTTTTTCAGTGAACTGGTCCATGACGTTGATGTATTTCTTATAAATATAAATGTTATCTGGTCCAAAGAGATTTAGACTGTACTCGAAGGTCCACAGATTGAAACAAAAACATGATAATAGCTGACTCGGAAACTATTTTTTTTGTTTATTTTAATCAAATCGCGTGGAGAACGGGATTGCGAAAAAATGGGGCTGAAGATCGGAAGCGAGAGGGATTCGAGCTCAAGCATGCGAGAATGCACTCAGAACGCTGCATTCTCTGGTTTGTCAAACTTGAGGTTGTTGCTGTTCGTTCCACAAAAAAAAACTAGCATTAGCAAAGCAAAAGCGAAAGAGATCAGACAGAGATTTCTCGGACGCACAAGTCCCAGGACACTTCGGCAATTTCTTGGCTGGCCCTCTCGGGAGCTGTGGGGTTGAATAATTCGAAGAGCTGGTAGAATGCAATCAGTCAGTCAGTCTTGCTCATAACTACCGCTCTGAATTTGGGGTCAATCAAGCTATTCATTTACCGGCTGGTTCATCGCAATCTGGAAGCATCCTACGGAGGCGTCCGAATTTCCGAAATCACAGCCTACGGTAAAGCGGAATAAGGGACAATGATTAAGAACCCGACGGAATTGGTTGGGCAGAAGATTACGAAAGCGATTGACGTACCACCAGTAATAATGGCATACTTGGCTTGCCCAGGTTGACGTTGTCTTTGGATGTAACTAGATTGTAGTTTGGATTGATCGCATGGATTAGTCGCGGCAGACAGATATATGGTTAAATTGCCACTCACACTTGTTTCCCGCAGTTATTTTGGTTGGTCCTGTTGGATTCAAGGCACGTTAGTTGGGGTGTGGATTAAGTATTTAAGCTCGTAGCAGCACCCACACGTCGAGCCAACCAGTTTTGCTGCGCCCAAAGGCATCTCCAGCCCAGACACACACTTCAGGCCTCCTACCCGTAGGGTCGGGTTTGATCTTGGGACAACTCTGAAAGTCCGGCAGTTATTTTGTAAGTCAAAATCCGGCTGGGTTTGGGCGCGCTTCATAGAATCCGACTTACCCAGACTAAGCGGGCTTGCGTGATGACCTGCCAGAAACAACAACAAAAAGGAACAAAACAAAGAGCAAGCAGTATAAATTAATTGCTGCTCACGGCCATAGAAAACCAAGCAAGTTAATGTGACAAACCCTGGCCGGCCCATCGTAACGGCGCTCCAAGCGCGACCCCTGCTGTATAGTCATCTACGAAAGGGACACATGAAGATGAGTGGATACCAAGATGCTATCAAGTGATTCCATCATAATCAAGGCTCGACTTACCAGTCGGGCTGATTTTGGGTGGTGCGACGGCTTCCGAGCTGGACATCTGTCGTACTTGTGGCCGGTAGCCTGGACACAACCGTCTTTGTACATGAAGTAATTGTAACATTGTGTGTTGTCAACGGCAGCCATTACGCCAGAAAGGGCAAAGGCAGCCATAAGGATAACAACTGCGGTAGCTTGCATTTTGGTAACGATTTGAGGATTGATGAGTGATAACCGAGTTTAGACGCTAGACAGAGTGGATGGATTGGAGGATGAGGCGTTGCTCAACCTTCGATGGACTCTTTATACATAAAATTAATTGGAGCTGGTCTGAAGGTCTTGTCTGCGGATTGCACCGACAGCTTCATACAGCTCCGCCACATATTTCAATCAGCTTCCATGGGGCAGTGGTCCATACAGCAGCCGGGTAATCCCAACCGCCAGTGGGTCTTCATTCACAGCTCAAAGCTATGTATGTATGTACAATGCACGCCATGAACGCCGGCTCGGGAAGGCCAAGGCCGAAAGAGGCTCATGAATACATAAGACAAACATACCTGTACATCTCATTCGCCGCAGCCCACCGCCATGGTCGTCAAGCCCAAGTAAGCCGGACAACTGTGAGCCCATGGGTATTCCGTGATTCACAGACAGCGGCTATGGGGCGTGACGCGCGGCCGAGCAGAAGATGTGACGCCAAGACACGAGTCTAACCAAGCCTCTCCATGTATGTACCACAAGGAGCACTGCCAGCCATCTCTGCCAATAAAAAAAACATCCAAGTGGTACAAAATTCCTGGTTTGGTTTGTTGAGAGTCATATGTAAATCATGCTGGTACACAGCGGGACGAATCGAGAAGGGGCGGTGCGCCCCGCCGGCGTCCCAGCCCCAAAGCGCCCCCTGCACGCCACAGTAACCACACTACACCCGGGAGTTAGCGCTCCCTTAACGCACCCAGGGCTAACCAGGGTGGCCCACGGGGCCGGTGGCGACACATGCACGCCCTGACGACCGCTCAGGTACCCGTGGCGGCCAGGGGGCGCCACCGGTCGCTACCCCGGAGACGCTTCGGGTGTGTCGCCCTCAGGGCCCTATGCTCGCCGAGCCCCCCCAGGGCGCCACCGGCCCCCGGGGCGGGTCTAGCTCTGACGCCGACCGGTACGGTCCAGAGGGGCCCCTGGGTCGTCACAAACCATCCCACAAGCATGGATTCCCACCCACGGACACGCGCGGACTTGTTCAGCGGACTAACCCTAACCATATTTCAACCCTCTGGGCAAAAGGAGGCTGGGGCAAACCCGCAGGTGGGCCACCAGCTTGCTTGCCAGGATCTAGCCGAGGTCTCGCACGGTGCCGGACAGTCAAACTCTCCCGCCTCGGGTCGGAAATGTTTGGCAACACTGGGGACAAGACCCCTGGAGGTCCAGTAGTGCCCGCCAAGCCGAGGGCTTGACCCAATCTTCCCGCCGCCGCCGAAGAGCATCCAGTGAACCAGATAACTTTGTAGAATTCTCATAAACCATCATTGCAACCCAACCCTATCCAATAGTCTAAATACGTCTGCTGCATATTTTTGATAGAATCCGCCTCAGGACACCGACATGGGACCCGGGAATCACACGGTAACTTTTTAGATTCTACTCCACTCCTCATGCACCTTGTCTTGGCTTATCTGAATCACAGCTCACCATGTTGGAACAAAGTGAAGCCACAAGCAGCCACAATCACAATGATCAGGGCTACAAGACCAAGTGCCAATGTTCCAGGGAACCCTCCGGCTGTGCCAACTCCAGCTGTGCGTCCCCCCCCCCCCCCCACTGGTCAAGTGGAAGCTCGCCACCGCAGGACCCTTTTTGTTTACGGCCTACCTCCGGTTGGCTACCCTATTCAACTACTTCAATCCGGTGTCTCAAAACATGTCCCTGTGGCATCAAAGCATCTCCCATTCCCAATGGGAGGCTTATGAGTTCCCGGCATTTTCCGTGTGAGAGCCTTGGCAAAATTGTGGCTTTTGGCCAACTTTTTGAATCAAAGTGACATTACACTTATGGTTATGGTATTCAAAATTTATGGTGTTCAAAGTTGGTTTGCATAATTTTATGCATGCATAAATCATAAAATCATAAAATATTTTTTGCAGGGGATATGACTGTCTGATTATGTAATACAAAATTTCCTCACCAAAATATTTCTATGATTTTATGATTTATGCATGCATAAAATTATGCAAACCAACTTTGAACACCATAATTGCATAAGATTCTTTTACATAAAATCATAAACTGCAATTTTGGCTGGGAGATGTCACTTTAGGTTTTATGCATGCTGACATCTCCCAGCCAAAATTCTTTATGATTTTATGTAAACAGTGACATATGCATATTATGCAATTTTGAATACCATAGGTGTTCAAAGTTGGTTTGCATAATTTTATGCATGCATAAATCATAAAATCATAAAAATGTTTTGGTGAGGAAATTTTGTATTACATAATCAGACAGTCATATCCCCTGCAAAATTATTTTTATGATTTTATGATTTATGCATGCATAAAATTATGCAAACCAACTTTGAACACCATAATTGCATAAGATTCTTTTACATAAAATCATAAACTGCAATTTTGGCTGGGAGATGTCACTTTAGGTTTTATGCATGCTGACATCTCCCAGCCAAAATTCTTTATGATTTTATGTAAACAGTGACATATGCATATTATGCAATTTTGAATACCATAGGTGTTCAAAGTTGGTTTGCATAATTTTATGCATGCATAAATCATAAAATCATAAAAATGTTTTGGTGAGGAAATTTTGTATTACATAATCAGACAGTCATATCCCCTGCAAAATTATTTTTATGATTTTATGATTTATGCATGCATAAAATTATGCAAACCAACTTTGAACACCATAACTGCGCGCACTCATTTTGAGACAGAGGAAGGAAAATGTTCTGATTGACTCCAAAAGGAAGAGAAATTTTGAGGCCTTCCATCTGGTACCACAGGCATGAAGTATTTGTTGGGGGAAGACACTGGAAAGGGGGACAGAAAAAAACTCACACCAAAAGAGCAGATGTCAGCTAGCTACTGTATCAGAGCCAGCTGAACAATAAAACATAAAAAGTGCTTCACTTGAGCGTACAAAAAATCTAATTATAAATAAGAAAAACTACTTAAAATAAGAAAGGGTGCGCCTCCTTAACAAAAAATCAATAAAGGAGGCGCAACTACAAATTGAAAGAATCCATACGCCAAAATTTAAAAGTCTGCGACTATGACCGCACATTATGAACACACTGCGACTAAGACCACAAACTAATGCTAAACTGTAGCTTGAAAGACTAAAAATATGACCCTGAATTAATATCGCAACTATGTTTGCGATATTGCGAGTGCTCATCCTAGTTTAAAGTAAGTAGCACTCATCTTAGGGACAAGAATTATGTTGAAAAGATGAGAAGAGAAGCGCTCATCTTTGTGACAAATGTGATGACGGGAATATGAGCTCCCAGACTAGCCTTAGAGACTTATATCTCTACGGTAAAGAAGGCTCTGACCTTAGACTACAAAAGGACAAACCTTTTTTGCTAAGAAAGGGCTCCCCATCTTCATCCACCCCGACTCCTGACACAGTACCATCTTTTCCTCAACCCTTTCCTTGAAAAACCTATACAGTTTCAGAAGCCCGTATCAGATCAAAGTTCAAAAACTTCACAACACCTCTCAGTGCGCACCCTTTCGACATGTCTCTTTTCTTTACTCTAAGAAAGAGGACTTGGGTATTACGAGTGAGTTCCCCTTTCCTTAGTTATCCTCAGGAATCTTCCTAGATTCCAGACGGGGTTATCCCAGAGAACTACACCTGTTCAGGCCCCCGCTGCTTCAGTCAATTCAAAACACCCCTGCCCTGCAGGCCCTAAAATTCTAACGGAGGGCACTTAAATACCCTTGAATTTTCACCAAGTCAAGCCCCTCCGTAATAAAATATATAAAAATTATTTCACTCTTGAAGCTTCCATTGGTGTTAGTATCTACCAACCACCGCACTCTTTCCTATCTAGTTATCATCATAACTACTCTTTGCAGCTGGCGTAGCTAGAAGACAGTAGTCTTGGTATTGCCGCGGCTGACAGCAGAAGCCCCCACGTCAAAATTTTGGGATTACCTGCAAGTCCCTCCTTCAAAGGTCGCGCTTTGCGCCAGCCCAGGCCACCAGGGCCCTCCAAAGCAAGGGACTTATGCTAAGTCAGATGCAAAGAATCTCCAATTCCCATTGGGAGGCTTATGGGTGATGGTGTCTACCCTAACTTAGCTAACTTCAGAGGGTCCTTGGAGGACAGCGTCCCCCCCTTGACTTAGTCAAGTTAGGCGTCTAGCCAGTTTGGGTCTTCTGGTCCAACTTTGAAACAAAATAAGATTGCAAACTGTGCACTTATTTGGCCAAAATGAAAATTCCCGGACCCTGGTGGAGGACTTTCTGCTGCCTAAATGGCTTGATTTATGTAGTGGGAGGTGCTAAAACTTGTTTGCTGGTGAAAACTTTCTTGATCAATTAGAGCATCTCCACCGCAGGTACCAAACCGGGTTGCTAAACCAAATACAGCACCCCAAACCCCTTTAGCAACACCACCATGAGTGCCAAAGCCTGGTCAAATTGGCAAATTTGCATTCTGTAATTTGCAACTCACCTTCTCCCCCAGCAACAGGCCCAAACTAAACATTTCACAACTGCAAGCTGCCAATTATGGCAACTCATGGTGCAAAGCTGCCTTGCTGCAGGTGGCTAAAACTGCACCCCAGTTGCCAAACTCAAAGATTTGGCAACGCATTTTACCACCTGCAGTGGAGATGCTCTTAGGGGGTTTACGCATAGCGGATTTGGAAATTGGTCATCAAAACTTATTGGCTGCAGCTTTTACTTATCCTGAGAAAGCAACAAGTTGTTGGTAGGCATCTCCCCTTTGGAAGCAGCTTACATACCAATACCACCCATTCTCTGTTCCACCTTAAACAACAAACTGCCACCCACAATTTACAAACAAACACAAAACCACAGGGGTTTGACTGCAAGACCACCATCAACAATGGGAAATTGCATTATCCATAACAAAAAGTAATGGATAACGTAACTGAATTGGTGCCGTTATTGTTGCGCTAACGGCGTGGAACTCCGACCGGTGCTGGGCCGTTGGCAGTTACTGGAAGGGAATGTTGCGGTGCGCGCTGCCTTCGTGGTGGTCCGGGGAAGATTCTAGGATTCGAGTGATAGCGGAAATTTGAGGGGGGGGATTTTGGTTTGAGATAACGGGGGGTAGATTCCCGTCGGCGGTGGTTTGTTTGCTGAGAATCTGGGGAAAAGGGCCGGCGAACTGGACCGGGGACAGTGATCTTAAAGGACAGGAATCTGGAAGAGGATCAGCGCGGGGGCTGAGAGGAGAAACTCAGAAGCTCCCGCAAGTATATCGGCGAACAAAGATCAATAAACTTTTGATTCGAGTTGATGAGATGATCTGACAAACAAAATTTTGGTTCAGACGAAATCCCATGCCGCCCCATCATCTGAGTTCGAGCTGAACTCAGACTCCGGGGCTGTGACATGCTGTGGACAAGTCATCATACACCCGCGCGCGCAAGCGCGCCACAACAACAAGAGGAGGGGAGAAAAGAACAGAAAAGAAACAACACCAAAGAAAGAAAACCAACCCTCCGCATACAAAACCATCCAACACGCGCATTTAAGAAACAGAAGAACATCAGACTGGGAGAGAAAAGAAGGAAAAAGCAACAAAAACAAGCACAAAGAGAACCGGGGACCTGCTCCTGAAACATCTTGATGATCCCGCCGCGCGCGTCGCGCGCTGATTGATCTTGATGCCCTGTGATTTGTTGTCTTGATGGCTGAAAAAAAAACTCGAGGAATCCTCCGCGCCATGAGCGCCACGAAAAAGGCCACCACAACGGCAGCGTTGTTTTAGTTACGTTATTTTTTGTCTTTTTTTCTAGACACGTTATGTTATTCCCCGCAATCTGAGGAGGATAACGTGCAGATAACACGGTTTTTTTTGGCAATTTTACTGTGCTTGTAGGCCAGATAACGCGGTTAACGCGTTATCGGCGTTATTTTTTTGCGGCATCAAGGCGGAAAGTCCCCTCTGTTACGTTATCCAAACAAGCGCAGGAATGTTTCACCAGATAACAATAACAGGTTATCTGGTAACGGTGGGAAGTTACGTTACGAAAATACCGCTGGATAACGTAACGTAAGTAACTTCCCATTGTTGCCACCATGTGAGAGACATTTAATCCTCACTGGATCTGCGGTGAGCTGTTCCAGTCAGAAAATAAGGGCAAGGGCAAGTGTAACTTAAAGCCATGATGAGATGGTAGCCCCATGGAAAGATGCACAAAAATTGGAGCTTTCACCTGGTTGCACAGGGGCAATAAGGTTTTTGGGGGCAGAGACCGGATAGAGGGGAGGAAAAAAATCCCACCTAAAATGCTGAAAGCTCTCACCCCAAACATGAAGGTTGTGCCAGCCCAGGCTGAACAAGGAGCCTCCAATCTGAGACTGAGAGCATCTGCATCAGGTGCTAGGATTAGGCTAGGTTAAACCTCCAGGTTTAGCCCGGACTAGCACTAATCCAGATGGTCAACCGCATTGGCTGAGATCATCTCTGCAAATCAAACAGCTAATCTAGTCTAACACTTGCACCCGCATCAATCAATTCCACTGGCTCCCTACCTCCATGGACAAAAGAGAAGAAAGCTCATTAATACAACATCATCTCCAGGTTGGTTGGCAGATGATTCAAGATCTCCTCAATGATGCAGAAACAGTCCAAACCCTCATCGATGAACTTGATTCTGACTCAGATGGAGAAGTTGAAGAAACCACCAGACAAAGGCCAAACATTGACCGTGACCAATATGATTTCCACAATAAGCTCATGGCTGATTACCTTAACGAGAATGCAAGGTATGATAGTGAATTTTTTTTCATGTTCATTGTATGGAAGACAATGCTGATCATTATTGACACTGCTGCTAGGTATAGCAACAAGGACTTTTTGTGACGGTTTTGACTTGACAAGGAAGTCTTCAGGCAGATTCTTCACGACCTGACCTCAAATTACCTGTACTTTGTCCAGAAAGCAGACTGTACCGGAAAGCTCGGACTCAGCCCAGAAAAGAAAATAACTGCTTTCCTCCAACAGTTAGGCTATGTGATGCCATTTGATGCAACCAACAAATATTGCTGCCTGGGCAAAACGACGGCTTGACAAAATATGTCTGTCTTCTGCGGTGCAATCCAAGAACTCTACGGCCTGGTATACTTGCGAAGCCCAACAGAGGAGGATCTGGAGAGGATTCTCAGTCAAAATGCTGCACAAGGATTTCCAGGATGCCTGGGAAGCCTTGATTGCATGCATTGGGGTTGGAAGAACTGTCCAACCGCGCATGCTGGGCAGTTTAAAGGAAAAGAGAAGGGGCCGACACTGGTTTTGGAGGCAGTTGCAACGAAAGACACCTGGATATGGCATTCCTTTTTTGGAACACCAGGCGCACTTAACAATATCAATGTTCTCAACCGATCACCCCTTTTTCAATCATCACTAGCCGGCACATCCTGGAATGTTCAATTTGAGGTTCAAGGACAGAAATACAAAAATGCGTACTATCTAGTTGATGGGATTTATCACCGCTGGTCAACGCTGATTGAGTCAAAATGCTTGTTGGCCCGCAATCAAGCAACAAAATACTATACCAAGAGTCAGGAAGCTGCTTGGAAAGATGTTGAACGCGCTTTTGGGATCTTGAAGGGTAGATGGAAAATCTTCACAAAGCCAGCGCTCCAGTGGTATCCAGGCGACATTGCCGCCATCATGAGCACGTGCATAATTCTGCACAATATGTTGGTTGAACATTGCTATCCACCCAGGCCATACAAGCTTGATCACTTGTTCCAACTTATTCCACCTTGCGCAAATCCTTTCCCTCTTTGACAGCAGCTCATTTGAACGATTGAAATGAAGTCGCTAGCAATCCATGACAACCTCCTCAGGGACCTCATTGCACATACTTGGAGTCTCAGTGGTAGATCCAAGGACGAGGAAACCAGCAATTATGAATTTGACTCAGATGAATTCAGCAAGTCTGATGCAGACTCCGATTCCAAATAACCATTTAGTTTTCCTTTTTTCTAATACATTGATTGGTTTTAGAAGAAATGAATGGTTTATTTGCAATTTTTTTTTGCATTGCCAGAGTGAGCTCTGTAATAATAATATGAAGTGAGATAAAAAATAGTAAGGAAACATGCATGAAGATAAATTGAGATGAAATGCATGAAGAAAATTGTTTTTAAAATAAGTAAGGGTTGATATTTGGGTTGCGTCCGGCCAAAGGGGACAAAAGCTCAAGGCTCCCCTTGCAAAAGGGATCTTGGGAACTTTCATTGCCAGCTTTGCCAAGAGGAAGTTGTTGTCGGTGTTGTGAAGGAATTGGAGTACCCAGTGTATTGTTGTCCTGAGTCTGGGCTGGATCGTTCAGTTGATCTTCTCTTTCGTTTGTACCATTAGCCGAAGTCAATACCAAAGCATTTGAGGCGGAGGGGCGGGGATTTCTGATCTTCTCCATAATATCCTTCCTGCGAGCACAGAGATATTCTCGAAGCTCTTCATCTGCACAGGAACACCAGGATAAAAAAATAGTCACTTGATGACAAGTGACATCATGCCAGCTCCAGCGGGCTACCCACCATCTACCCATCATCTACCCATCATCTACCCACCATCTACCCACCATGTAAACAGTTTAAGAATTTCCACAGGAGATCCTCAGTTTTTGCTGGGCACCACTGATCCCCATTTCTGGTCAGCTGATACTCAGCTTTAGCTCCCAGCTTATGCTCAGCTTTGGTGCCCAGCTCATGCTCAGCTTTGTTGCCCAGATCAGAACCAGTCCTGGCCCAGCTTATTTTCAGCTTTATTCCATTCATGGCTCAGCTTAGACTCCGATTAGGACTATCATTGGCCCAGCCAATGCTCAGCTTTGGACCAGTATTGGCTCAGCTGATTTTCAGCTTTGGATAAATCTTGGCCCAGCCTATGCTCAGATTCTGAGTCTAACCACTCCTGTAACAGCTTATGCTCATCTGTGGACCAGCCTTGGCTCAGCTGATGCTCAGCTGTGGACCAACCTTGGCTAAGACAATGCTCAGCTGTGGACCAGCCTTGGCTCAGCTGATGCTCAGCTGATGCTCAGCTGTGGACCAGCCTTGGCTCAGCTGATGCTCAGCTGATGCTCAGCTGTGGACCAGCCTTGGCTCAGCTGATGCTCAGCTGTGGACCAGCCTTGGCTCAGCTGATGCTCAGCTGTGGAACAGCCTTGGCTCAGGTGATATTAATCTTTTGAATAGTCTCAAAACGTCTGATACTCAGCTTTAGAACAGCCTTGGCTCAGCCAATGCTCAGCTTTGGACCATTGTTGGCTAAGCTGATGCTCAGATTTGGAATATTCTTGGTCCAGCTGACACTTGGATTTGTTTCAGGCTTGGAATATCCAATGCTCAGCTGTGGCCCAGGCTCAGCCAATGCTCAGCTTTGGCCCAGGCTCAGTCAATGCCTACTGCTCAGCTGTTCCTGGGAAAAAATTAGGATCAGCTGACTGTGCCACATTGAGTGCTCTGGTGCAGTCCGGCAAGCTCTACAAGTGCTGGTGGAGCAGACTTGGAGCAGCGCTGGAGTAGCTCTGGAGCAGAAACCAAAGCTGCATCATGTCACTTGCCATCAAGTGAATATTTTTTTTTCCTGGTGGAAGCAACATTCTGTAACATCACCCTGAGCTCAGCGTTCTGCTCTTCGGTGGCTGCAAGTCGCTCTTGAATGTCATTCAGACGCATTGCTGCTGTGATTCTTTGGTCGGCATCCTTTGTGGCTTTCTCGAGGAGTTTCAACTTTTGACGCCGGAATTCGCTTTCCTCAACCCGTTGTTTCTCTTTCTTGATGCCATCGGGCCGTTTATACTGAGAAAGAGGAGAAGCAGTAGTCTGACTGGCTTCTTGCAATGCTATGTTGGAGTCTCCAGGCGGTGAGAATTGTGAGTCAAGATGATTGGACATCGGCGCTGGCGCGGGGTTTACCAAAGAGGTTGCCGAGGGTCGGGCGCCGTTTTTTGCTTTTCCGTCAAGGATTGTCCGCCACTTTGGTGACACCTTGAGGAGATTCCACTTTCATAAATGAAAAGCTTCTTTTCCGTGCGGAAAAACATCTCCTTCGTGTCCTTTAACCAATCAGCGGGCGCGGATCCGGACGCAGGATTCTTGGAGATTTGATCATGGATTGCCCCGAATTGCAGGATTGCAGGTTGAATGATCTTCCACCTAGATAGATCTGCCAGCCCAAAAGATGTCAGGACATGAATGAATCAACAAGAAGAGACAAAAAAAACACCTCGACTGCAGCTGATTAGCATCTCTCTGAGCTCCCGAAGTGTAGGTGTTGTAATCTTCGGCAATCCGAGCAAAGAATTTGTCTTTGCTCTGTTGATTTGATCAAATAGCATCCTCGGAGATGACAACCCAGCTCTTTGCAAGTTGGACATCCTCTTTGGAAGTGAAATTTGGCGCCCGTTTTTTTTTCGATGAGTCTTGCTCGTTGTTGTTGCCAGACATCGATTGTTCTTGGATGTGATTGAGGAGTATGGTTGATTTTTTCAAATGCAATATTTTGAAGATACAGGGTGTATGGACTTGGAGGAGGATAATCTGCCTTTATCCTGCCGGTGTTCAATATTCATTTTGATTTAAGTCCCAGGATTACCTGGGGCTAGATTTATACCTGGCTAGCTCCACAGGGAGCTCTGGGTCAAGTTGATCCTGTCTTAATCTGGCCCAATGCGGTTGCCGGGTTGGGCTAAGTGCCCTAATCCGGGCTAACTTAGCGCCCGGTGCGGATGGTCTGAGGTACTTGAAGTTGCGGTAGGTCAGATAAACCCTAGCTTATCTGAGCCTCTTCAAGCTCTGGGGGGAGCGGTGCATCAAAGAGACTCTCCGTTGGAGAGGCCCATAACTTTAAGTATGTACATGTGTGGTACTACATTAAAACCACTAACAGGGAGTCTTATCCTGTCAATTAGAGTTGGCTGCGTTGATTTCCACGAGCTCCAACAGGCATAGTGCCTGCTTGGATACACGGCAGTTGCACGGATTAGGGTTTTGGCCGTCAAAACTGCCGTCAGAGCCAAGTGACAGTCAGGTTGACCGCTCACCTAACGGCCTCCCATCAGCCGTCAAACTGCCAGCCGAATTAACAGCCGAACCGCCGGCACTTGACTCCAGGCAAGTTTAACATAACTTGCCTGGGGCCGGTTTGCTGACAAACGCGCTTGACCCGGTGGGAACAGTGGCAAGCTCCAGGCTAACCCCAAAAAAAGGGCAGAGGGGGCCAAGACAAAGTCCGCCCATCAGAGGGACACGTCACCCTTGGCCCTCATCCATCCACCCGCCTCATTTTTTCTAAGTCGGCTCATTGGATCACCGCCACCCTCCATCTCCCCCACCCTACTCTTCTCTTTCCCACAGAAAACGCTCAGTGCCGAAGATGAATCAAAAGCTTTCGTGTGCCACGATGCAGTGTGTGGGAAGCCATACAAAGAGTGCGTATTCACCGAGATTCACCGCCTCCAAGCCCCTTCCGATCGATCGCGTGTCTCTGACCTGCTGTTGTGTGTGGTGCAGTATCAACGGATTACGATACCATTACCAGCACACGGGGCCGCATGGCCGGACGGGTCTCCACCTGCTCTCCCTCGGCCACCACCCCTCCGGCCCCGCCCTCAACCTCTCCTCTCTCGTTGGCACCAACAACCACCCTCATCGCCACCCTCTGCTCACCAGCAGCACCGCCAGTAGCTGCATCAGCAGCAGCCAGGACGGCGGGAGCATCGACGGCCTGGCTTCCACCGACTCCATGGACGATTAACTTCTCCCCTAACACCTCACAAAACCCTGCCGCTTCTCAACTCTCGTCTATTTATGTCTATCGCTCTCGGCCTGCCCCCGCACCCGGGAACCCCCACCACTTGTTGTCCACCACCACCATCCACCACCCCAAAAAAAGCCATGCGCACCCAACCAAACACACCCTTAATTTAAACATCCAAAAAAAACACGGCCTTGTCGGTTCCCGGACCGGCGCCTGTTGTCCTTGCACCCTCTCTACTGCATCCACAAAAAAAGCCCACTTCCGGCCCAAAAGAAGGCGCCCGCCGACCCCGACTGTTTTGGGCGGCTCGACCGTACTTACATATATCTTGGGGCTCAATGTCCAGCCCGCGTCCGTCTCTTTCCTTCTTCATCTGATATTCCGCGCCGCCAGGGGGCCCCGGCCCTCGCGTATCTCCATCGTCGGGCGTCGTTAGTTTCCTTCTTCTTCATTATGTGTACTTGTGTCTCGCCGTCGCTTTCATCCCCCTCCCTCCAGCCCTCGCTACTTCTTTCCTGATTCCCTCCTGTCACACACACACATATACACACAAACCACCACTCCACGTCCGAGTTGTCAAGCGAGGCCTTGGGCAGCTCGATTGTCGCTGTCTCCAACTAATGGTTTGCACCCGCTGAATCCCTGCTCAAGCCTCTCTTTTCATTATCTCTCCTTCCCTCCCTAGCATGTATTCAGAAAAAGAAAAGATTAAAAAAACAATAAAAGATCAAAAAAAAAAACCAATATATAAAAAAACGATTTAAAATGCAATAAAATACAAAAAAAGTGCCCTGGTGGCCGTTAAACCAAAACTGAAAGTGCCCGTGAGTAATGTGATCGGCCGGCAAATTGCTGGTGGTGTGTGGTTGAATGGTGGTCGAACGGTGGGCAAGCGGCCCTGACCGCTTTTGTAGGGGGGCTCGGGTTGGACGGCGTGTTGCCGGACGGGTCGATGTGCCCTTACATTTGCCAGCGGGTTGTCCGCTTGCGCATTGGCGGGGGTGAGACTACACTCAGTGGTTCCACATCGCCGCCAATCCGGCCAAAGTTTGGCCGTCAATTTGACGGTTCCCCCCCAGCCAGTGTTGACCGTTCGCATGCCGGCCTCCCGTCAACCATCAAGCGGACCGCCGAACTTGACGGCACCCCCGCCAATGCGCAAGCGGACAACCCGCTGGCAAATGTAAGGGCACATCGACCCGTCCGGCAACACGCCGTCCAACCCAAGCCCCCCTACAAAAGCGGTCAGGGCCGTTTACCCACTGTTTGACCACAAAAAGCCCTCGTTCTCCGATAGCTTTTGGCACACCTCTTGGGCCAACTCACAAGACACACTCAATTAGGTTTTAGGGCCACCTGGGCACTTTTTTTGTTTTTTTATTGCATGGTACAGTGTTTTTTGGTTTTGTTTTTCATCTCTTTTTTTCTTCGTTTGGTCTGCTTTTATGGCTGGCTAGAGAAGAGAAGAGGGGAGAGAGGAAGAGAGGGAATTTATCTACCAGAGCTTTGACACTCCGGGTCTCGTCTCGCAACTTGATCTCGGCAGGTGTCGGCTTACGTTTGGACTGCCGCCTTTCACTTGGTACACTGGAATGACGTCGGTCGACGCTCGAGCTTGTTGACAAGGCGCCTCCGGATGCAGAGTAGCTGGGCGAGGCGATGGAGACGGCCAATGAGGAGTTAGTCAAATGATGAAAATGAGGAAGATCATCAGTCGACGGGTTGACAGGCTGCTCAATTCAAGCCTCTTTCATTCTTTTTCCCATCAGGAGATGCCAGGTGTCAGCCTTTGCAATTTGGTGAGCCCCTCTTCCCATTGAACTAGAACTTACCAGTTCTGCCAAGTTCGTGGGCTTTGAAGGCCTTTCTACCTTCGGGCGCGCCGATCGGAGCACGTTGCTTGTGAGATACGGAATGAGAGGATAAAGTTGAAGGTCTGGCTGAGGTTGTGGGTTGGTGAGGGTGGGGGAGATGGAGGGTGAAGTGTCCTCCGATGAGGGGACTTGGGAAAAAATGAGGAGTGCGGATGGGTGAGCCCTGAGGGCCAAGGCCCCAAGGGTGATGTATCTCCGATAAGCGGAGTTGTCTTGGGCCCCTTTTGGGTTAGGGCTGTTCTGACAGCATTTTGTGTTCCAGCTGGCGGGTGTCTGGTCAACCATGTTCGTCGGCAAACCGACCCCAGGCAAGTTACATATGTTAAACTTGCCTGGAGTCAAGTGCCGGCGGTTCGGCTGTTAATTCGGCTGGCAGTTTGACGGCTGACGGGAGGCCGTTAGGTGAGCGGTCAATCTGACTGTCACTTGGCTCTGACGGCAGTTTTGACGGCCGAAACCCTAATCCGTGCAACTGCCGTGTAAGTGACAAATGTGACTTTTTCTTTTCCCCGCATCAACGGGTTTACTTTTGTTAAGGGTTTCACCATCTTGAACATGGCCTTCTCTATTCCTCTATGGTTTAAAGTTAAGATCGGGATCGCTTTCTTGTTTCATTTTCCAGTTCTATCAGAAGGCTACTTCAGACTAGCACTCAGTTTACATCGTATATCAACCAGAAAAAAGAAAAAAAGGCTTTTCATTTTCCTCTTTTTGATTTTCTTTTTCATCCTTCAACTTATTTTCAGACGGAAAGCGTTTTGCCATTGTTTTTTTTGCTCCAGGATTTAAGGGAGAAACGCGTTGGTCATCCAAATCATTGGATTACCTCCTGACAACCTTGCAAAAAGATCATAGCAGTTTAACATCCTTACATTACAGTTTTTTTGCCCCCGTCCTGAAAGAAACGAGCGCCGACAGCGACAGAACTTTCAACCAGTCTTCAAATTCTTCTACTGGAAAGATTGTCCACCGTGGAAGCCGGGAGGGGGAGCTTGACCGGGAGGGCCGAAGCCTGGGGGCGCATTACCCATGAAAGGTGGGCCCCTTGGATTGAAACCTGCAGATAACCAAAAATGAAAATAGGAACGAAAACGGAACCCATCAGTTACAATCAAGTCAAAATAGTCAAAGGCACGATTGATGTTATGAGAAAGACCTGGTGGGGGTGGCATGCCCATGCCAGGTGGTGGCATTCCCATGCCAGGTGGAGGCATGCCAGGAGGCGGACCACCTGGACGAGGGAAAGACATTGGTTGTCCTCGCATCATTGGGGGTGGGGCACCGGCTGTTAAAACAAGACAACTTTGTTATGATCATCCCTCTGAAGAAAAAAGCCGATGTACAGGGTGCCTTACGCGGTGGGGCAAGACCAACTCCACGTCCAGCGGGAACGCCAGCTCCTCGACCAGGGGCGATCTAAGGACGGAGACAAGAATATTTAATCAACGTGTTCCCCACGATTCGCGTTCCATCTCCGCAGAAACCCACCGTCGGTCCTTTCTCGTCGGCAACTGCTGGCGGAGGGCCTTCGACGCTGAGACTGACGATAGTTTCTCCCCGAAGGATAACCAAGCCGAGTGCCCTCTTCATCTCTAGTTCTTCATTCTCGTCGGCATTTGAATTGGCTGGAAGACCTTTCTTCTTCTTCTGTTTGATGAATCGAAACTCTTCGCAATCAGCTAGGACTAGGTTGAGATGTCGATCGAATGCTAGCATCTGTCCGGTCAAAGTTCGCGAGTCATTCAGGGTCACTCGTAGCCGATAGTTGATGAGAGCAAGCATCTTGCTTTGTTTGGGCGCCTGTCAGTCATCGATCGGTCACACATTCCAATCGAGAAAGATATCAGTTCGTGATTCCGAATTTTAGCTGTCGACTGAGACGACGAGAAAGATGCAAAAGCCACAGACCATCGTGAAGGGTGTTGAATGGGTTAAGTTGACCAAGCGAGACGTTGATGCTTGATGATCGGGGCAGCCACGTTACCTGGCTGCGGGGGTCGCGCGACCGGCCGGCGCGGACTGAGCACTGGCGCCACCTGCGCACGGCGCGGGTTGTAAATAGATACATGAACCCCCAAAAAGTCTTCTAGGGGGGCACGCCTTGGGGCACTGAAACCTAACCCTACGCTGGTGAGACCACCCCCATAGCCAAACCGCTCGGCGGCCCGGCAGGCAGCTCCGTTAGACTGGCACGAGCACACCCGACCAGCACCTCAAGACACGACGAGTTCGGCCAACGAAGATGGTAAATTCCCTCTCGAGCTCCCATGGCCCGCCCCACATTTCCATCAATAATATGCCTCTGACTGACTTCGACCGCCGTTGGTATCCAGGCTGACACCAAGACAAACCCCATGCGCGAGCTCCGGATCGAAAAGCTGGTCATCAGTGAGCCACAGCTTGTCAAACCCAGGCACGCAGGACAAATAGTTTTACTCATTCAAGTTTTCCCCTCCTTGCGCCGAAAGACATCTCGGTCGGTGAATCTGGTGATCGTCTCACCCGAGCTTCCAAGGTATTAAATCATTCATAGCAAATCCAAAAGGTGCTGTTTCATGATTTTTGACTGCCTTATGGATAACTTCTTTGCACATCGACATAGGTCTTGGAACAACTCACCGGACAAACCCCGGTCACTTCCAAGGCTCGTTACACTGTCCGTCACTTCGGAATCCGAAGGAACGAGAAGATCGCCTGCCATGTGACCATCCGTGGACCCAAGGCCGAAGAAATCCTGGAGCGTGGCCTCAAGGTCAAGGAGTACGAACTCCGCAAGCGAAACTTCTCCGAGACCGGTAACTTCGGCTTCGGTATCACTGAACACATCGACTTGGGCATCAAATACGACCCCGGAATTGGGTACGCGAAACCCTTCCTGGTTATCTATCCTGAGACTGATGATCTCATGCCTAGTAATTAGTATTTTCGGTATGGACTTCTTCGTCGTCATGGGCCGACCTGGCTACCGAGTTTCTCGACGAAAGCACGCCACCAACCGTGTAGGCTTTAAGCACCGTGTCAAGAAGGAGGAGACTATGACATGGTTCCGATCACGTTTCGATGGTATGCTCGTCTAAACTGCCTCTCCAACAAACTCCGCACAATACTGATAGCCTCCATAACCGCAGGTATCCTTTCACGATGAGCTGTATAATGCAAATGATGATAATATGGGGCCGGAGTAGGGAAGCAGCTCGCCAGTGAATGGTCAATCTACTCGGTAGCTCTTGTTAGATCTCGGCTCCATGTCCAAAAGGGGGCTCATCTTCATGTTCCATTTCTACCCCAGATAAGGGTAGCCTCCGCTTTAGGCTTCTAGTTGTAGTATTTCATTCCCTACCCCCATGGAATACATTCCGCACTGTTCCTGAACCCTATCTTGACACAGTCTCCCCCCAGGAGTTTTTTTTTGGGCTTAGTTGTCAAGGCAAGATGAATGGTTGAGTCCGCTGGTGGATCTTGAGGGCTGTGCCAGGTGGTGCCGAGTTGAATATAAAAAGAGGTGTCAGCTTTCTTGCTTGTGTCTCCCAGGGCGGTCTCTGCTGCTGTACTTCCAGTCGTCCTCAACCCCCTCCGCTGTTGCACTTGCGCAGTTTGAGGGGCTAAACTCGTTGGCCCCCCTTTGGATAATGCCTTCAATGCGGCGCGCTGGGGGCCATCCACCCACTATTTTAAACCCTGCTAGACAGGGATGGATAGTGGGTCCAGTTTGTGGTGTTTGTATTTGGTCCTAAGAAGGCTTATTTTTGTGATTTGCTTTTTTTTGAGAGGGGGAACCCTTGCATTTTTTTTTGTGATTTGTTTAATTTGTAGGGGGAACCCTTGATCTTTGTTTCTGTGTTTCTCTGTCTTTAATAAACTTGGATAAGATATTACCTCTCTTGATCAAATGTTACTAGACACATATAACCAAGTTGTACAGATTCTAACTAAGCAATAAATCTTAGTCGTCTGAAATCTTTCAATCACCATTATAAAAATGGGGTGATAGAACGTTTCAACAGGACTATCGCTGACACGGGCAGGACAATCCTGATTGACAGTCCTCTGGGCAAGGAATTCTGGCCGTACGCTGTTCTTTGGGCGGCTTGTTCTCAATCAGTTGCCAAACAAGGCGTGTGGAGACGTCACACCCTATGAAGCTCTTTTTCAACAGAAGCCACAGTACAACAGTTTTTGAGTTTTTGGAAGTACAGCTTACATTCACATTCCGCCGGAAAAATGCAAGAAGCCAGACAAGCAAGCAGTCAGAGGTCTCGTCATTGCGCATCTAGAACAAAGTAAGGGGTGGCTGTTCTACATCCCAGAAACTTAGAAGTTTTTGACTTCAGCCATGGTTTGATTTCCGGCGGATCTGTCAGATGTCCCAGTGGCGCCCAGGGACTCGAAGCAGACCAAAGAGAAATCTACGACATCAGAGGTACAAGCATCAAAACTCTCTGTTGACTACATAATGAACCTTCTGCAGTTAGGCAACTTCTCACAGGAAATTGAATTCACCAACCAGGAGCTTATAGTTGATAAGATCCTGGATCTATGTCAATTTTATGCCATCTTGGTGCCAAAATCTTTCAAACAAGCTATGAACTTGCCGGATAAAGAAGCCTGGTTGAAAGCTATAGCAATTAAATTGAGCAATCTGGAACAGATGCGGGTTTGGATCCTTCAACTGAAGCCACAAGACAAGAAAGCTTTAGGGGGGCGCTGGGTTTTTGCAACAAAACCGGAGGCAAATGGCAACGGTCTACGTTTCAAGGCAAGATATGTTGCAAAGGGTTTCACTCAGATCAAAGGGGAGGATTTCAACACCACTTTTGCACCAACGGCGACTTTTGTCTCATTACGTCTCCTTCTTGTGGTTGCGGCAGCACATGGATGGCCGGTTCAGAGCTTTGATCTCGTGGCGGCTTACCTCAACTCACTACCAAGATGGATGAATTTGTGATGTTGTATATTGATCAATATAGCGTATATTGATCAATTTATATTGATCAATATAGCGTATATTGATCAATTTATATTGATCAATATAGCATATATTGATCAATTTATATTGATCAATATAGCATATATTGATCAATTTATATTGATCAATATAGCGTATATTGATCAATTTATATTGATCAATTTTTTTTATTCCTCTGGATACATTTGTCTGTGTTCCATGTCTCCTTAATACTCTTCTATAATCTCTCTCCTTCCCCCTGCATTTGCTTCAAGCCACAGGAATTTTTTTTTTTTTGCCTGATAACATTCATAAATTTCTACATACACCATTCAATTCTTCATGAAAAAAAAAATTGCAAGTTTCAGGATTAATCCAGGGTGGCTGAGGGGTCTCAATTTTTTCTTTCTTTTTTTTACTTCAACAATTGATGTTATCAGAAGTCTCCAAATCTACTTTTTTTCAAAAAAGGAAAAACATTGACCCCTGACCTCTCTCATGATACCATCCTGCACACATTGTTAATTTGGTTGGTTTAACTTCCTCAAGATATTGCATATCCAAGTTTATTAAAGCCTTGGAATCACAAAACAAAAATTCAAGGGTTTCCCCTACAAATCTCCAAAAATCACAAAAAAAAAATCAAGGGTTTCCCCTCCACAACTTCCAGAAAAAAAAACTTAAAGGGTTTCCCCTCTACAAATGCCAAAAAAAAAACAAAAAAAACAATGAAAACCAAAAACAAAACAATAATCTGCACCAACATCAGCAAGCTGATGCACCGTGGCCCACCATCCATCCCTGTCTAGCAGGGTTAAAAAATGGTGAGAGGATGACCCCCAGCGCGCCGCATTGAAGGCATTATGCAAAGGGGGGGCCACCGAGTAGAGCCCCTCAAACTGCGCAAGTGCAACAGCGGAGGGGGTGAGGACAAACCACACGCTGGAATTACAGCGGCAGAGGACGTCCTGGGGATTAATCAAACCCATAATGACCGGCTTTTATATCCAACTCTGGTTAGCCTTGCCCTTCCCCTCGCCTCCGCCTATCGTTGAAGACCATCTGCAACCGCCCCACCGCTACTGTATGTTTGACCTGCATGGCACTGACTATGTACATGTACATCAAACCCTGACAGCAGATCGTGTCACAGTGAGGCGTATGTACTCACTCATCATCATCTTGCTCTACGAGACCCTTGGTCCAATGGTAGTGAAGTAAATCTTTACTTGGAAGGTGACTGCCACCGGGGAAGTCACCAAAGCCCAAGCACACCTAACTCGTTGCTGGTAGCTACCACTCAACACTGCCTGCCCCTCACCGTGTCTCCACCGCCTCGCCTGTGGCCAGTCGCTATTTCCACCATTCATTCAGCCTTTCTTCCTGCCCAGCTAAGGCCTCCCATATGTACATATCACCTTGGCGATAACACTCAGCGCCCCCATCCGAATACCATGACAAGCTCTCCTGAATATCGCGCGAAAAAATCAAAACAGTTGGCCACTGCGTTCCCCATCCAGTATTGCCAATGAAGGGTCCAGCGGTTCTCATCCGCGTTTGTGTGGCCATGGGGGGTGGCCAAGCCCTGAACTGTCAAAGTATTCCAGCTTGTTATGCAACCTCATCAATCTTGTCTTTGTGAATTCTGTCTTCCAAAAACAAACGCTGATTTCTATGTTTTTGGGGTTTGATAGATAGTCGAATTACTTGTTGTCACCACCCTGCTCATCACCAAACAACACTGCTGATGAGGTCGCTACAACATTCATGTTCCAGATGCGAGCGGCACCGGCCTCATGCCTCTTGGCTCCGTACGTCTCTCCCTGCCCCGACCTGCTTGATGTCTTTGGTCAGCCACCATGACCCTTTCAAACCAGCTGACGCTTACCAACCTTTACTAACCCGCACAGTGCAAAAATTCCCCGATTTGATCTACACCATGATCTACACCACAGGAGAACGCCGAGTTCAGCTTGTCCGTCGTTTTTGCCGGTAATATGACCCTCCCCAACCTCCGCTAAACTTTGATGGTGGCCGCCCTTGTGCTGTTGAGGTTTGCAGCCAGTATGTCGGCCAGTCAACAAACGCTGCCGCATGTCCGACGCCAGCAGGGGCAGGCCGTCGACAGTGTCTCAGCAACTCTTCAAGGTCCTGTGATTATGTTTTTGTGCAGCCAAGATCAGGCCGTCGGCAAACAGCCGTCGAACCACCCGTACAGCGGTCATGTGATGGGTGCGTGAGATCATGAACGTGCATGACCTCAGCCGTGAGAGCCCAGTCTTGAGACACTTGGCACATTATAAATTGCACCCATTAAGATGTGCCCGCAAGCAGGCATCCAATCAAACTGTGGAGCTCGGGATTGAACCCACACCTGCGACGGGTCAGGACTCCCAGTCGCTGTGCGTGCCAACTCGGCCACAGGCAAATCCCTTTGTACTGAGCGCCATGTGTCACAACCGGTGTAACCTGCTCAAGATGGGCCAATCCATTTTTTTGCAAAGTCATTTCTTGTCAAAAAAAAGCATGTTCATTTTTTTTCTCGAGCTCTCAAAGGAACACATGAGCTCTGAGATGAGTGGGAAAAACTGTGCTGGGCCGGGAGGCCTCGACGGCAAGCCGGCGGCAAAAACCGATCATGAGATCATCCCGACCCGGGTGAGCCTTGGCGAGACAGCTTCCGGGTTAGTTTGACAGCCCTGCCAGCTCAAGTCTCCAGCGAGTGGCTGGAGGTGCAGGTTTCCCAGGGTTTTCTTGAGTTGCAGCCATCATGCTATCAGATGTTTAGGAACAACTCTCACCCATCTGAAAGCGCGATGGGGCAGCTGACAGACAGCCCAAGGTAGGTCCAGCCACAGAGTGGCTGCCCGGCAACAGACCGGCAGACTGAACGTCGCGAGACCCCAACGATGTGCTGCCCTACATCCGCACGGCAGCCCGACAGGGTGGCATCTGTCGTCGGATTGTCGGTCCGAGGGAGCCCAGGACAAGGTCAGCGATTGGGCGGCGGACAGTCAGCCCAAGGTGGGTCGAGCCATCGACTGTCCGCACGGCAACAGACCGGGAGACCTGCGATGGATCGACCAGGGTCATGCCACCGAGTGTCCGCCCGGCAACAGAGCGGTAGGCCTGCGATGGATCAACCATGGTCCTGCCGCCGCGCTGGAGTCTTGGCCACTGTTCATTAGAGATTGGTGTATGTTGTCACCCATTGACAAGAGGAGAGCTGGCCTCCAGCCTTGATTCCTTGGGGCAGAGACCATCCATCTTGCACAGTAAGGCCAGGTCCTGTCTGATGCTCCCATCAGAACCTCCTGATGGCACCAGAAAATCTTACACTGTTTTCTTTGCCCAAAAATCATCAGGCAAAGTTTTCTAGACTTTCTCCTGTCTCAAAAATCCTCAGTTATTTACAAATAAATTTCTCTTTTGAACACAAGAATGCTGCAGTGATACTGGGCGCTCAGCTGGAGGGTGATCCTTGATAAGGTCCAGGGAGGGTTTTCAAGTTTGAATCTTATCTGAAAGGCCAGGTTGAAGGATGTGGCCAAACATTTACTGGAGCTTAAGCATAGGGTTTGCAGCGGCGAAGCCGCCTTGGCCTCTAGTTTGTAAACTAATTTCAAAAAGGCCTTCTATGCATGTAGCACTTCAAGTATGACTAGAGGCCAAGGCGGCTTTGGGGGCCTCTAAAAATTTTGATAACCATCAGTCAAAAGGATTCCCACCCTGGGATGAGATATTGTGGCAAAAACACCAAGAAACTACCAAAGTAGTGATATTTGGGAACTGATCAGACTGTAGCTGCTACATTTGGGGGTTGTGTGGTCATTAAAGGTACATAATGAATTTTTGGGGGCCTCTCAACATTTTGGTAACCATATGGCAGAAGGATTCCCACGCTGGGATGAGACATAGTGGCAGAAACACCAAGAAACTACCAAAGTAGTGATATTTGGGAACTGATCAGACTGTAGCTGCTGCATAACAGATGTGAACCCAAATACAATATTTCTGGATTTTATATGCAGAACAATTTTCGGATGAAAATTTTATGTGGAAATATCCAAGTATATTAAAGTCTCAGGTTTGTAGAAAAAAAATTCAAGGGTTCTCCCTACAATTTGCCAAAATGCAAAAAAAAGATTAAAGGTTCTGCCTTTTATAAAACATGCTCCAAAAGGCCGTGAGTTGGCACCCAAACAGACTAAATAAATAAAAAAGCGCCCACAAAAGCCCCAAAGAACCCCCCCAGCCACCTAGCCCAGCAAGCTGACACACCGTGGCCCAACGCCCATCCCTGTCTAGCAGGGTTAGAAAGTGTTGGGAAGAGGACCCCCAGCCCTAAAGCACAAGGGGAGCCCCCAAATATCCCCCGCTGGGCTGCGCAATTGCAACAGCGGACGGGGGTGAGACGACCCAGGGGCTGGAATTACAGCTCGTGAGTCGTCTGAAGTAAACCTACTCCTAAATCAACCCCCCTTTTATAGTCAACTCCCTAGCTCGCACCCAACAATAACCACCTCAAACCACGACCCCCCACATCACCTGCTACCGCGGTCCTGATTCAGACAAGCGTTGCCCCACCAACCGCCAGAACGCCATCACCCTCCAATCGCCACTGGCCCCCGCCGCCGTTACCGTTCAGACGACCGCGGCCTCACCTACACCGCGGGGCGAATTCAAAAAGGCCGTGGCGCCACAATTGCGCGGCCGTATTCTTCAGTCCCCACGACGCCACAAGGACTACAATTTGCGCCACCATGGCGAAGAGGTGACCCATGATGAGGTGGCGCCACAACGGTCGCCTCCTGGGCGCCACGGCCGTCTGGGCGGCACCGAGTCGCCGGCGAGACCATTGAATGACTCAGCGTCACAGGGGCGGCCCCGGGGTCGCCCACCTTGCGCCCCCATCCAAGGCGGCTGTGAGACCATCACGCCCCGGAGACTTCATGGCTGTCCGCCGCCGCGGCGTCCCGGAAGCGACCCCCGGCGGCCACCAAGATGCACTCAGGCCACGCCCCCAAGACACCATGGCTGCCTGTGCCTGTGGCAGCCCGGAGGCGACACCTGGCGGCCACCATGCTGCCCTCGGGCCCTAGAGAGCCTGGGCTAAAGTGATGGCTCACTGGGATCCGGCCATGCCGGCCGTCATTGCTTACCCCTCCAGGAGTTATTATGACTGATGGTGAAGCCATCTCGGTCACATTATACATGGGGCTGTTACAATGACCCCATGTTTCATGTTCCAGCCCAGAGGAGCAATCTGATCCAAGCCACGGACGCCCCTCCCCCCCCCCCCCCGCAAAAGCGTGGCTGCATTCATAACCAACCCAATCGTATCATGGAGGAGGGCAACCAGCGCATCGAGACAGATGGTAAGGTTGCATCAGTGAATCACACTACCAGTCGTCCTCACGCCCTTTCGGCTGGCGCCGTGGGCGACCTGCATCCCCCATCGTCGTGCACGATGTCGCAGCAGCTGGCGCCCGGCGGCCAGCCAGGCCCCACATGGCCAGCTCACCCGCGCCCTTGGCCCCGCCCTCTATCGGGCCCGCCTACGTCCTACCCAACGGGACTAAGCCAGGCATCAGGCGGCAAGGCAAGCGTTGATGGGAAGCCAATTGGTCAGCCCAGAGGCCGCCCAAATGATACCCTAACCGACGACCCCCAGGCCCTGGGAGAGCTGCCCGCCACCCGCCCCCAAGAGGTCAGAGCCCATGTCATCATGCGGCCAGCCACCCGCCATGCAGGCATCATCCGAACGACCTCAGCGGGCGTGCGCCCGTCGTGGATTTGCCACATGCCTCTGCGTTGCAAGTTCTAGGTGTCGCCCAATGGCTGTATGGGGGGCGCCTGACCTGTACCACATATGAACGGTGGGTGGCGACGCCCAGCCTACATGTGGCAAAATCACGCCATGCAGGCGTAAATCTATTGCAGAGGCAGCCGGGCGCCACGGAGGACGATTGGTGGGCGACCCACTTGTCCCGGTGTGTAAATAACCGGCATCGCTGCCGCCTCTTGTTGGAAGGACTGGTGATGCCCGAGTAACCTGAGCCGAGTCCGGGTTGTCAATCCCATGCAGCTTCATCCAATGGCGCAGCGTGCTCAAAAGTCTTCCCCGCGGGCTAAATTTCATCGAGAGGGGCATTGGTCCGGATGATGAATCATCACACCTGCCCCAAAACTCACCAAGCGGAAACCACTTGTCAAGATCTGCGGGATCAAAACTGTAAAGGCAGCTGTTCACGCAGCCGGAATTGCTAGGTTTGAGCCATTGTTTTAAGGTGATCACTCAAAAAATTGGACGGCCTTGTCACCTTGCCAGTCTTATTCCGTATTAAAACTTAACCCAAGGTGAGCATAATTATGATAAATTGGATAAGACAACTTAAACAATTGGTGTTGGCTAATGAAGCTCACATAAATCGGCCTTAACTATAAGGCGGAAGGCTCCTGACAAAATAATTTTAACCCCGATTTTTCATTGAGGCAGGCTTGCCAGGACGGGAAGAGTCTCACCCAACGGCAAAGATGAAGTACAGCCTCTCCACTTTATACAACTTTCCTCTTGACTCAAGCTTGTCGTTGGCGCTTACGCTTTATGGATTCACATTTGAATGATCATGTTTAAATTCCTACAGTCCGCCAACCGTTCAAGCAACAGTAAAATAAACAGAAACACAATCAACACGCGCGCAAGCAATTCTCCATGTGGGGCCGGAGGTAGTGGGGTGATAAATTGTATTTATGAAAAATCCCTACGCGACGTGGTCAATTATAGCGTTCCTGGAACTCTCTGGTTGTCCGCGGACAAGTGCAGTGGCTGCGGTTCAGTTCACTGGAAAGACAAGGTGGGGGTTGGTGGCGGGCATCAAGGCTTGCATCAGGATAGATTGTGCTTGCAGAAGACCCAGGCTGTGATAGGCTTGGCTCACGCTTGATTTCATAACTATGGGGGTGGAGTCAATGTTTTACTTGATATGAAGGATAAAGGTTAGGTCCCCCTGGGCTCTTATTTGTAGCGTGTATTGACATGTGTCAAATAAATAGAAGCAATTAAGGTCAAGACTTTGCCCTGGTTGGTTGAATGGTGGTCCACTGGCATCTTCGGGGGCAGGGTTGGGTAGTCCAAAGATGGTGCGCAAGGTTTGACAGATGGTTTCTTGTTCATGTGCTGGAAGATGAACTGGCTGCAACCAAGTGTATGAGCTTGGCTTGGCCTGTGTTATTGATAGCTCAATCATATTCTGATAGCCTGGATTGGGAAGGAAAATAGTTGTGTGATTATTGGGCATATTTTTAGTCAAATATATTTACAAGAATGTTAATTATTGCAGGAGGATTGACAAAATAATTTGCAGGATTTGTGGTTGAAAGTATGTGTCATTGCGGCTTTCTGTGGATGTGGGGTACTCTTGGTATCATCCTAGGTTGACCATCAGGGTGACTGGGTTCTAGCAATGTAAATAAAAATTCAGGTCATGTCAATGGTCTGGGTGATGTACAAGCGCCTGCCTGCTGGGTTGATGCTGAGGGCGTCCCTGCAGCGTCGAAGCCGCTTGGCCTCTAGTTCCTCATTAATCTGTGGTTGATAACAAAAGTAGATAAAAAAAAGAACCTGACAAAAATATGCTAAACCATGGTAAACTAATTTCAAAAAGGCCTTCTATGCATGTTGCACTTCAAGTATGATGTGCAATATCTTCAGGAAGTTCAATCAACCAAATTAAAAATGTTTGCAGGATGGTATCATGAGAGAGGTCAGGGGTCAATGTTTTTCCTTTTTTGGAAAAAAGTAGATTTGGAGACTTCTGTTAACATCAATTGTTGAAGTAAAAAAAAAAAGAAACAAACTTTGAGACCCCTTAGCCACCCTGGATTAATCCTAAAAATTGCAATGTCTTTTTTTCATGAAGAATTGAATGGTGTATGTAGAAATTTATGAATGTTATCAGGCAAAAAAAAAAAAAAAAATCCTGTGGCTTGAAGCTAACACAGGGGGAAGGAGAGAGATTTTTGAAGAGTATTAAGGAGAAATGGAACACAGACAAAGGTTATATCAAGAGGAATAAAAAAAATGATCAATATAAATTGATCAATATATGCTATATTGATCAATATGCGACATCACAAACTCATCCATCTTGGTAGTGATTCTCCCATAGACAAAGAGGTGTGGGTCAAACCTCCTGAAGGTATGAAGACTCCGCCCGGGCACGCCTTCCTGCTAAATAAGGCGCTGTATGGAACTAGGCAGGCTTCCCGGTGTTGGTGGCTGCACCTCATGGACAAGTTTGGATACTCGCCCTTGCAATACGACAACAGCCTCTACGTCCTCCAACATCCCAATGAGAACAGAGTGGTTTGGCTCCATGTAGATGATGGTGTTGTGACAGCTTCCAGCCTGGCACTTCTCAAGAGACTAGAAGGCGATCTGAAGGACATTCTCAAGATCAAGTGGTCTGACAGACTTGACTCAATTGTAGGGCTGAATGTTTCCCGCTCAGAAAAAGGCTTTCAACTTTTTCAACTGGAATTGGTCAACGGCATTCTGGAAGAGCACTGGGATGGAGTCAGGACAGCAACTACTCCGCTTCCTGTGTGTTTCAATGCGGTCACGGATGAAAATGGAGTAACAGCGGACTTGGGAAAGTTTCTCTCTGTCATAGGGTCCCTCAGCTACTTGGCAGTGGGGACACGACCTGACATCTGCCATGCGGTGAATTTCTTGGCCCGCTTTGCAGCCAAACCAGGTGTCAACCACTGGAAAGGAGTGAGACACCTGTTAAATTATGTGGCTGGCAGCAGAGATCTACAGCTCTCTTTATTCCTGAGTACTGACAGTAAACCTTTGAAGACATTCGCAGATGCCTTGTGGGGTGGAGAATTCTCCAGATTGTCATATGGGGTCCTAATTACCTTTCTCAACTGCCCTGTTCTGTGGATTTCGCGTAGGCAGCAGTCGGTAGCTTCCTTGACTTGCCACGCGGAATACATGGCACTCGGGGCAGCTACCAGGCAGACATTGTGGGTTCGCCATCTCCTGCGCGCTGTCCTGAAAAAGGATTTTGTAGGTTTCCTTTTCTGTGACAACCAATCTGCTATAAAATTTTCCACTGACAATGTGTTGAATAAGAGGACGCGTCATACTGATCAAGATTTTTATATTACTAATGAATCACTATTTCAGAAGAAAGCACAGCTGGAATGGGTGTGCACAAGAGACCAGCTTGCTGACATCTTCACCAAGTGCATGCCCCCAGGTAGTTTTGCAGATTTAAGGCGAAGGATAATGGATTGTTAATGTCTAGATATTTTTTCCAAAAGCTTTATCATGTTTTTTTTTTCTTTCTTTTGCTTTTTACTGTTTTTCTTGTTTTCTGTATCTTGTTATACCGGGTCTGCAGCGAGAGGGGGGGTGTTGTAGCCCAGAGTGGCTACGCGCTCTGAGACTCGCCGCAGTCGCGGTATCACTCCCATCCCGGACCTGAGTCCGGGCTGAGTTTTGATGGAATGGAACTATCATCTTGTTCCCAAACCTTGTGTCCCATTCTGGTCACTTCACAAACCAGTATCTAACTGAGATCCAACAAAATCTATAACTGAGTTCAGAGATGGCACTTGCACACAAGTGCTGAGCAAACTCCCATGGTGTGAGGATGAGAAAAATAGTAGAAAGAAGGGGACAGCTTAAGCCATGCCAGAAATGTAAAGGGAGTTGAAAAATTGACTCCCAAGAATTAATAAATCCACTCCCAAAAGTCTTTTATGTTGCGCAGACCACCTCAGGACGTCTTTCCCCGGTCCGCGGGACCAAATTTTGACCCGCGCGCATTTTGGGAGTCGGAAAATTAATTCTGCTATCCAGAATGGGAGTTGGAATTTTAATTTCACAAAAAAATGTCGGAAAATAAAGAAAAATTTATACCTCTAGTGTGGGGCACCTAAAGCCCCCCAAAATTTTACAGCGGCCATAAAGCACTCTGAATAGCACCTGATGAGCTTCACAGCATTGGCACACCCCAGGAAAGGGGTGTGCCACTGTGGGTCTAATTTGGTGGATTTCCTACTAAGGAAATCCCCCAAAGCCCCCCAAAATTTCACAGTGGGAATATAAGCCTCTAAAAGGCAAATGGTGAAATTCTTGGCCGTAGGAAACCCCAGGAAAGGGATGTGCTACTGTGGGTCTAATTTGGCCAATTTCCTACTAAGGAAATCTGCCAAAGCCTTTGCCACAGTGCCCCAAAGTGCACCAAAGTTTTGGATCATGAAATAAAATACTCTTTACCCAAATGAATAGCTGCAATGCAGTAGAACACCAGCATAAAATAGTTTTGAGGCAGCTGGGGCTTTTGGTCATATCTGCTACTAATTGCCTCCGCGACAGATAATAGTGCCTCCGCCACAGTTGATAGTGCCTCCGCCACAGTTGATAGTGCCTCCGCCACAGTTGATAGTGCCTCCGCCACAGTTGATAGCGCCTCTGCAAGAGTTAATAGTGCCTCCATGAAAGTTAATAGTGCCTCTGCCACAGTTAATAGTGCCTCTGCCACAGTTAATAGTGCCTCTGCCACAGTTAATAGTGCCTCCGCCATGGTTAATAGTGCCTCCGCCACAGTTATAAATAGTGCCTCCGCCACAGTTAATAGTGCCTCCGCCACAGTTATTAGTCCCTCTGCCACAGTTAATAGTTCCTCTGCCACAGTTATGTGGCAGAAGCATTATTAACCGTGGCAGAGGGACTAATAACTGTGGTATTAACTGTGGCGGAGGCACTATTAACTGTGGCGGAGGCACTATTAACTGTGGCGGAGGCACTATTAACTGTGGCGGAGGCACTATTAACTGTGGCGGAGGCACTATTAACTGTGGCGGAGGCACTATTAACTGTGGCGGAGGCACTATTAACTGTGGCGGAGGCACTATTAACTGTGGCGGAGGCACTATTAACTGTGGCGGAGGCACTATTAACTGTGGTTGAGGCACTATTAACTTTCATGGAGGCACTATTTGTCGGAATACTGCTTCTGATGCGCAAAACGCCAAGAGGCGCAGGGGAGAAACTGACTTCGATGCACTGCCTCGTAAGCCAGTCAGTTTCATCCCTCCAGACAACAAGCCACAGCTAACCCCATCGTCTCGTTGCCTCTACAACAGGTGAAACGTGCAACAAGTCCCCGAGGGCGCAGAAATTGGCACAAGAACTTAGCAACACCAGGGCAGCTCCAGGATCCGGATTCCCAACCCTGTTAGTATTTAAGGAGCAGCTGAAGCTAGGAGTCGGTTCATCAGACTAATCATCATCTGACTTCCATAGCTCGCTTTCCCAAAGAATAACAAACAGCCCCAACAGTCTCACTACTCGCATCAGTCAATCGACCAACGAGTAAGCTCTTCCAAATCTCAGTTGTGTAGATGGTCAAGCGCACAGACGCTGACATAGGTGTTTTGCAATTCCAGTCTTAACAGGACCAGTCTGCCTTTATCCTAATTGAAACCGTCAACGCCAGTGCGCAGAACAAAAGAGGTATTTAGCCTTCATCCAGTCGTATCAACAATCACACCATCATGCTAACATGATGTGCGAATTGCATCTTCAGTTTCAACTCTCACCGTGTTCTTAGCCGATCCCATATTCTTCCATCCTCTCTTCATCATCAAGACTCTTTGTCTCCTTCTCTTATTTCATCCACTAGACTCAGAAGTACGGCTAAGTTGCCTGCTCTTAGGTGAATAAGATGTTTCACTCCAAGCTGTTAACAATCAATTGTAAATAGTCTTCGATCTAACATGAAAAAAATAAATCTTAGTTGTCCATAATTTTATACTATTAACTCTTGTAGAGGCGCTATCAACTGTGGCAGAGGCACTATTATCTGTTGCGGAGGCAATTAGTAGCAGATATGACCAAAAGCCCCAGCTGCCTCAAAATTATTTTATGCTGGTGTTCTACTGCATTGCAGTAGACCAATTGGGTAAAGATTATTTTATTTCATGATCCAAAACTTTGGTGCACTTTGGGGAACTGTGGCAAAGGCTTTGGCGGATTTCCTTAGTAGGAAATTGGCCAAATTAGACCCACAGTAGCACACCCCTTTCCTGGGATTTCCTACGGCCAAGAAGTTCACCATTTGCCTTTCAGAGGATTATATTCCCACTGTGAAATTTTGGGGGGCTTTGGATCACTGTAGCTAAGGCTTTGGGGGATTTCCTTAGTAGGAAATCCACCAAATTAGACCCACAGTAGCACACCCCTTTCCTGGGGTGTGCCGATGCTGTGAAGCTCATCAGGTGCTATTCAGAGTGCTTTATGGCCGCTGTAAAATTTTGGGGGGCTTTAGGTGCCCCACACTATGAAAAAACTCAGGAAAGTGCTGTCAGTTGACATGCAGCACAGCTGAGTTCATTCCTAGATGAGACCAGGCCCATACAAATGAATCCCAGGGTGGTACACCCTGGAAAGTTTGGAATTTCCTCAGCTTAAGTCCATAGTGCAAAATGCACTAGACTGAGGTACAGGAAGCTTGGTCTGAGGTGCACAGACTCAGTCCTGAGGCAAATGCTCAGCTGCCCCTGAACAACGCTGAAAAAGATACAATACAATACAGTATTGCCCAATACTTTTGTATTGTATTGCTTTTCAGATATATTGTATATTCAGGAAATGTATTGTATTGGTAAATCAGATACAATGTATCTGTTCTGAATGTATTGTATCTGAGTCCCAATACAATACTGAGAGGGTCCCACAGGTATCTATTTTTGCGGGTATTATTTCTAATTAAATATCACCTTTTTTGTGTTTGATGAGGGGAGGAAGTTACATGGTGAGGGAGAAATACAAATAGAGTATTTGAGTGTATCAATACTGCTTAAATAAGCCTCTATTGAGCTCAGCAATATGACTAGATAGAACAAGAGAAATTAAAAAAAAATGGGATAGGGAACATTCACCCCTTCAAGTGATCAGGGATACCTTTCTCTTCTTCATGAGCCTTGTTTTTGGCAGCCTGGGTGATGACACTCTGTGCAGCTTTGAAAGCGCCATCGGGCTCAACTTGTTGAACCAACCACTGGTGTGAGCTTACACACCTTTCAATTGTCTTTGCGGCTAGACTTCCTTGATCGTAACCACAAGTATCTGCTGCTGCTGAAAAACACCTCTCCACGCTGGCAGAGGTGGCCGAACACGCCAGGTAGTCCCTAGCCAGAAGCGCTAAGACTGGGAATTCTTCCGCATGATCCTTTCAAAAGAAAAAAATTAAAACCTCATAATAACTCACATGAAGCACAAGAGAAAGAACACATACCTTCCATCCCAAGCACTCACTAGCTTTAGAAGAAGGGAGCTTGTGCTGACCCCCAATATAAATAGTGAGCTCTTCTTCCAATGGTGCCTTGACTTCTTCAAAAAGTAGTCAATGTCCACTCAATTCATGTTGCTTGATTTAGATTTATTTCCGACGGGTGTGGTGTGTTCCTCCAGCGAGGTTGAAGAAGCCGCAATAACTTGAGCTTTCCTGGTGTTGAAGAGTCCGGGGATTAAATCGTGGGCATACTTGTAGTGACTGGGAAACATGACCTGGAATATCAAGAGGCGGAAACTGGGATTGATTTGGTTAGCATGGCCAAAAGCATCTTCTTGAATTCCGGTTCAGTCAACATGGTGATGTTCTTCTTGATGAACGTCATGATATGCTGGTACTCGGATATCATCAAGTACACTGAGGAGTTGTTGCCTTCCATCTTCTTGGTGAAATAGTAGAACTCCTGCGCAAAATAATCACAAAACACTTGGTCTTTAGTGGAAATAAAATGGACATGGTGAAGAAATTATTGGCGGACTTACACCTATAATTTTGTTTAATTGATTGACGACTTCCCACTCATCTCGACTTATCTGAGTGTTGTTATAGTAGTTCTTTCCCCCCTCTACTTCCTGTCAATCTTTTTTGTTTTCAATAAGTTTTTGAATGATTGTCCGAGCTCAATACTCTCGATTGCGGCTCTGGAACTTTATGTTCCAGCAAATACCATACCCAGCAATGAGGCTGGGTCCATTGATCTCCAGTTTTTTTGACCATGTGTTGTACTCCGCGCGTTTTGCTGCTGAGGATGTAATTCTCTGAATAACAAAGTCAACCTAAATAGGATTATTTGAGATTAGTAACAATTGATTTTTGTTGTATATCAGAAAAAATCAAAATTATGCAGTGATTAATCTACCTTTTTTAAGATTGCATCAAGTGGATTTTTCCCTTCTTCAGGTTCTTCCCAGGAATCCGGATCATCACTATTGATCTCATTGATAACCTCATCTTTGTTTATCTCATGCCCAACTTGATCTTTGTCTTGCGCTCCTAAAATAACATCTTTGACGGTAAACTGCAGATCCTCTTTGATCTCTTCCGATTCTTCAAGGACTGGTGTAAGTCCAGGGATAAATCCGAGTGTTTCAACTTGACAAGGCACTAATCCCTTTGATGATAGTTGAACCGCCTTAAGACCTGCATTGAGGATGAGTGCTATTTTGTGGCAAAAACAGCGAATGTGGTTCTCGGAAAGGTTTGGATTGATGCCAGTATTCTTAATCATGAGCCGGTCAACCTCGGATGCCATTGTAAAGTTGTTTGATCCCAAGTCGGTGGTCTGGGCCAATATGTATTGGAATAAACAGAATATTGTGTTATTTCATCTTATGAAAGAATGAAAAGTAAAACAACCCATCTTTTCTTGGAGTTTTGATTTCTTTAGGATGTTTGCAAATGGGATCGGTAAGAGCTTTCCCTTGTGGCTGGATGCAATGTATTTCATACCAAGATGTGATATTTTGAATGTCCAATTGTGGGTGATGTAGCCAACCAATATCCCAAGGAATGCATGGTGATTGCCTCGAGTTGTCCAGACATCATGGATCAACAAAATTTTAGAGCTGAGTTGCTAGAAAATAAAATTTGCACAAGATCAGCTGTACAGTTGAAAATCAAAACATGTGAAACAAGTTACCAACCTGTAAGTTTAAAATTACTTGACTCTGCAAGTTGAGATAGAGTCAATGGGCCTCAGTGGCTGCCCAAATTTGCAAATAAATTTTGATACTGTGTTGGACATAATTGAAAGTTACACTTAGTAAAAGTTGTCAAAGCGGCTCCACGGCAGAGAGAACCAAATCAGCCATATGACTAAGAGCTGATTGAATATTTGGTTGTCAAAAGTGGCATGCTAAAGAGAGCCCCGGACGTTGCCTTGGTTCCGGTGATCGTCTTTTTCTTTTATTTCTTGCTTGCTCAGCGGTAATTTACACCCTGCCTTGATGGCTTCTGATTGGCCTGGACAGTGTGCGCGCGCAGAATTTCTGTCGCAATGCTTGTAGAGGTTTGAGTTTGTCCCAAGACCCTTCTTGTAAACGCTTGAGCACCACTTGCAAGTGAACATCAGTTCCTCTCCCTAATAAAGGAGGAATTAATCGTGAGTACATTCATTTAAAAATTTGATTAGAAAGAAAAACTTACTGTATCAGTTGGTTTGGCATGAAATGGGGCCTTGAAGTAATCTCGGATCGTATCAAATGGAGATGTTTTCTTCTTGGTTGGTTTCTGGACCTTTGAGTTTTCTGCATCTGAGTCTTGAGTATGATTGATGATAGCATCCACTTCTTCGTAATTGTCCTCCGCATTTAATTTGATGCCTGTTTTCTTTTTCTTGCGCTGCGAATTCTTCTGGTTTTGACGAGGATGGTACATGCACTTATGGTTGGAGGGCCGACTGCGTTGGCTTTGGAAAAGGGATTTGGTTTCGCTATTGGGATCAATACTGTTTTCTGTGTTTTGAGTGTGACTGATCTGTGTATCCAATCTTTGAACGGATTTTTGCGAGTCACGGCTGGGCCTGATATAGTTCAAATGGGATCTTACCGTAGTGGTAATCCGAGTAGACTGAAGAGAGGGTGGTTGAGAGGGGCTTTGGGGAGTCGCAGAGAATGTTGCCATTTCCACAAGACCCGAGCAATATGACCAGTACTTGACCGACTTGAAAAGATCAACCAACTGCAAGCTCAGAAGAACAAAAAAGAGAAGAGGACCCCTGATCAGCAAGGTGGAAGAAGCTCACAAAGCAGATTTTAGATGAAAGACAGATCAATCAATCAGGATAGAAAAGAGACCAACCAGAAGACCGGAGATGTGTGTCTGGGTTGATTGATCAATCAATCAGGAAAAATTTCAGCCGTGCAGTTGATAATGAGAGAAACGGTTGTTGTGTCAGTTGGAGAGGCGGGTCGGGGTGGTTTTGGTTGTTTGAGCAGAAGAGGGATTGCCGGTTGTTTTTTGAGGGTTGAACACCAATAGGCCCCAATCCAATCAGCTTGAAAGACTGTATTGTATTGGAAGGGCCAATACAGCCAGCCAAAATACTGTGTACTGTATTGCCTGCACCAATTACACAGGGCTGTCAATATTATGTATTGTGACGGGGCCCAATAAGATACTGGGACGGGATATTGAGTATTATTTCAGGGCAATACCTGTCACAGATTGGTTTCGCCATTGCCCTGACTCATCCAAAGTCCCTTGCAGTGGAGGTCACAGGTATATGCTTGACCTCCCCATCCCTCCGGGTCAACAAGAGTAAGCGCCCTTGTTGACAAAGAGGAATCCCACGTGGTCAAAAGCTATATACAACAACTTTGACTGGGAGGAATCCCTCCCAGTCGATAATGTTACCGGGAGGAGGGGAGGAGTCCCTCCCGGTCAACTGCCATATTGAGCAGTTGACTGGGAGGAGGGGAGTAGTCCCTCCCGGTTGACTGCCATATTGAGCAGTTGACTGGGAGGAGGGGAGGAGTCCCTCCCGGTTGACTGCCATATCAAGCAGTCCCTCCCGGTCAACTGCCATATCAAGCAGTTGGCTGGGAGGAGTCCCTCCCGACCGGGATTCCTCCCGGTGGAATGCTGTGTATGGCAGTCAACCGGGAGGGACTCCTCCCAGTCAACTGTGAGGGACTCCTCCCAGTCAACTGTGAGGGACTCCTCCCAGTCAACTGTGAGGGACTCCTCCCAGTCAGCTGTGAGGGACTCCTCCCAGTTGACTGCAAGGGACTCCTCCCAGTTGACTGCAAGGGACTCCTCCCAGTTGACTGCAAGGGACTACTCCCAGTTGACTGCAAGGGACTCCTCCCAGTCGACTGCTTGATATGGCAGTCGACTGGGAGGGACTTCTCCCCTCCTCCCAGTTGACTGCTTGATATGGCAGTTGACCGGGAGGGACTCCTCCCAGTCGACTGCTGTGTATGGCAGTCAAACAGGAGGGACTCCTCCCAGTAATGTTATTGAACAGGAGGGATTCCTCCCAGTCAAAGTTGTTTTATAGCAGTAGACTGCAAGGGATTACTCCCAGTAAACTGTTGTATCATGTTGTGGACTGGTCTCCCTTGCAGTTAACATGGGCCCCAAGTATGACCTTGTTGACCACAAGGCATTCCTCCTAGTTGACATAGGCACTTATTCTTGTTGATGGGGAGGAATCCTTCCCAAGGCTGGTCAACAAGGAGTAAACACCCTTGTTGATGATCAATGAGCACCAGTACTGTGCAGGTGTTGAGCAGATGGCTCAGGGACCCTAGGCAGATGCAAAGACTGTGTGCCAAGTCCAACACTGAGCTACAGTCTTAAACCATACTCACTATCTTCTTTTGATGCTGAGCTACTCCGTGATATATCATGGAATGAACATGGATGAACTTAGGGCCTGTACCATATGGCATGAAAATTGAAATTTTCCAAATTTATTTGCCTCAAAATTTCTTGGGACAAAAACTGAGCCTGGCCAAAATGTAGGCTTGAGCCCAAATGTGAAGAATTTCAACATTTGAACCCTCCGCTAGTTTTCAATTTTTGTGTACAGGGCAAAAAAAGTTGAAATTTTTCAAAATTGGGGCCCATGGTACAGGCCCTTACAGTCTCACCCTGGATTGCGCATGTCAACTGACAGCAACTGCTTGATTTTTTTTCAGTGCCAGTGCGGAGGTATAATTTTTTTTATTTTCCGTCATTTTTTGTGAAATTAAAATTCCGACTGCCATTCTGGATAGCGGAATTAGTTTTCCGACTCCCAGAATGCGCTCGGGTTGAAATTTGGTCCCGCGGACTGGGGAGGGACGTCCTGAGGTGGTCCGCGCAACGTAAACAACTTTTGGGAGTCAATTAATTAATTTATGGGAGCCTATTTTTCAACTCCCAATGTAAATTAGAGCCAAAAAGGTTCAGCAACTCATGTGGGAGATTGGTTTTAAAAAGTTACCAACCAAAATGCCTAATTCTCTACTGCCGCGGGGTGGACATAGCGCGTAAGTCCCTCCTTTGGAGGTTGCTTTGCTCCCCCAAGGAGGCAATTAGCCAAGTTAGAGGCCAAACCTTCCAACAACCTGGCACGAGTTGGATTGGTTTGCTTGAAAGGCCAGATTGCTACCAACCACTTCACCTGCAGCACAACCTCTCCAGCTTTGCGACGTTACCACCTGCTATCACCAAACACAAACGAAATCGACATGCCGGCCCAAAAGACCTTGTTTGCTTTGATCTTAGTTATCTCGGCGCTTGCTGGACTTGCGTCGGCCGCCCCAACCCCCGACACTCCCAACGATACAGATGTAGGCCCTCTTAACAGGCCAGGCGTCGCCGCCCATGTCTCCAAGCCCCTTGCGCATCCAAAACTGACCAGAATTCCTAATTTTCAGGCTAAGCACCATGCCGTGAATTAATGGAAACCAAGCCGGTGGACCTTTGAGGACAGCAGAAGTGCTGTGAGCAATGCAAACGGCACGGAAGTGGACTTAGGTGGAGGCACACCTGCGGACGACCGAGTGGAGGAATGGATTGAATTTTAATTATTAATGAATTAAACAATGATGAATGAGAAGGAAACATGAAGACTATAATACCAACCTTTGAGGACAGCAGAAGTGCTGTGAGCAATGCGAACGGCACGGAAGTGGACTTAGGTGGAGGCACACCTGACAACAATGAACACAATAGTGAGATGAGGAATAATACACAGGAATGAGAGAAATGAGTAGAGGCATACCTGCAGACGACCGAGTGGAGGAATGGATTGAATGTTAATGATTAATGAATTAAACAATGATGAATAAGGTACAACGGTGTGGAAGAGAGTTGAACTAAGTACATCAGTGTTAGGTTTCGAGTATCATTAACTAGGTTTCAGTCCGCAGCGGGATGCTCCGGCGGCCGTGTCGATATGGGCCTCAATCCCCCTCTCTCATTGCCGGTGGATTTTGAGATCGGCAATGACCTTCAGGTGCTTTTGTCTTCCGAGTGCCTTTGTGCACATGTCAGCCTTCATTCTTTGATTTGGTACGTAGTTGATGTGAATGAAGCCCGTATTGTGAATTTCGCGAAGCCAGTGATATATGATGTCAATGTGTTTTGACCGTTGTTGGAAGATTGGATTAGTTGCAAGTGCAATAGCGCTTTGATTGTCAACATGTATTTCAAATTGTTTGTCTGGTTTTACCGATAAGCTTGTGAATAGATATTTTAGCCAGACTGATTCTTGAACCCCTTCAAAGAGCGCGTGATATTCAGCTTCGGTGGTTGACATCAAAACTGTTTGCTGTTTTTTAGAACGCCAGGAAAGTAGATTTCCACCAAGCAGTGTGACGTAACCAGAGTATGAACGGCGATCGTCTGTGCAGTTGGCAAAGTCTTCATCAGTGTAGACTGATATGTCATTGAGATTTTCGGTGCCTTCAAGAAGGATTCCATGAGATTTGGTCCCCGCTAAGTACCGGAGGAGGTGCTGAACTGCCTTCCAGTGTGCGATGCCGGGTTTTTCCAAGTGTTGTGATAATTGTGACACCGTAAAGGAGATGCCAGGACGGGTCAAAACTGAGAGGTAGTTGAGGAGGCCAAGCGCCTCACAATAGTTGATCTTGAGTTGAAGAAAAGCCTGATGCTCCTGATCCAAACATTTGACAAGCCGTGTGTTTTGGACCATTGGAGTTGATGCCGTGCAACAGTCTGCAAAACCATAATTGTCCAGAATCTATTGTGTGTAGACCTCTTGGCTTAGTAGAATACTGGAGGTCAATGGTCTAGTCAATTTGATACCCAGGATATGTGAGGCTTCTCCTAGATCTTCCATGTGGAATTTCGCCGAAATGAGTTTCTTGAAGCGGTTGATGTCATGGCTTATTATGATCATGTCATCAACATAGACGTGCACAAAGCATTCCCAGCCCTTGACCAGGGATGTGAAGAGACAAGGATCGGCGGGACATGGTTTGAAGTTGATTGAGATAAAGAAAGCTTTTAATTCCGCGTACCAGACCCTCGGAGCCTGTTTCAGGCCGTAGATGGCTTTGTGGAGTTTAAGGCAGTAGCCTTTAGGAACTTCAAGGCCCGGCGGAGGGCGAAGATATACGGACTCTTGCAATTTGCCGTTAAGAAAGGCATTTTTAGCGTCCATTTGATGGATAGAATAGCCACAAGATAAACCAACTATCAAGGCTGCTCTCAGGCTGGTAGACCTGCCGGTTGGGGCGTAAGTGAATCCGTATCCATCCTTTTGCTGAGATCCTTGAGCGCAAAGTCGAGCTTTGAATTTTACGACAACACCTTCAGAATCTCTTTTCTTGCGAAATACCCAGACGGTGCCTAGCAGCGACTCATCGCCAGGCATGATCTCGAGGGATCAGACTTTGAGGTCTTTCATAGCTGAGAGCTCTGATTCAACGGTATGGAGCTCCGCTTGGTGCTAGGCCGGCGGCAGCGCTGGGAGGGGAATGGTGTCAAGTGACTGCCCTCACGGATGGTCCGGATGAGTCGTAGGGATTCGAATTGATAGCTGGGGGGGGGAAGTGGTTTTGATTTGTTTCGCCGGGGTTTGGATCCTCGGCGGCGGTTGGTTTTGTTGATAGGATTCTTGATGGTTGCAAGGGACTCAGGGATCAGGACTCTTCGGACTCGGATTCGGAAAAAAAAAGATCAATAGATTGATAACCCCTGACTTGGATCAGAACAGGTGCTATGGCCTCCCATCCTCCAAGTTCGCCGGGAACTTGGATTCCTGGAGGCCTTTCACAAGCATGTCATCCTCTCCTCGCGCGCCGTGCGCGCGCACACACCAAAGACAACAGAAAAGAAGAAAAGAAACACAACACAAAAATGAAGCAGAAAACAGACAAATATGTGAGACATGATAAATGAAAGAGTGAGAGAAGAAAATAATCCAGAAATAAGAAACCTGACAGAGAGGAAAAGAGAGGGAAACAGAACCAGAAGAAACAAAACAAGCAAATCAAAATAACAAAATAAACCCACAGATAATCTGTGTTAGGACCAAGAAATGTGAAAATAAGTGAGTGGGAAAGGGGGAAGAAAGAGGATCTGAGAGAAATTAAGGAAATCTTGAGGGTTGGAACTTGAAGCTTGAGTCATCTTGAGAGCTGATCTTGAGGATTGAAAATGAACTTGGCTACCATTTTGACCACCACAACGGCCTGTGTCCAAGAGGATGCTTCCAATGAAAGCATTGCTTCCCGGTGAGTTTTGGGAATGTCGGAAGCAGCAAGAGCCATTGCCAAGTTGGCCCTACGCTTGGTGTGCAGAATGTGCGAGGGATTGATGTCAGAACTAATGTTCTTTGGAGCAATGTTTGACGTTAGGAGTATGTCATAGCCAGGACGAGGAAGAGCTGCCGATGTTGGTGAGTCAGACGCTGAAGTGATTGCATTCAATGACGGCTGGGGATCAATCCTGTGATTTGAGTTTCTTTCATTGAAGAAAGACGTGGCATCAATGAGGGAAGAGTCAGGAACCAGTTCGTCCTCGGCAGATCTCCAGTCAAGTACGTCCTGCATTGAGTCAGACAATTGGGAAAGTTTGTCGGAGGGCGAATCAATGATTTCGTCAAATTCCGATGGGGTGAGAGGATCAAATTGGAATGACGGATCAGCTGGGGAGAAGGTGGAGACTCCTGGGAAGTCTGTCACGTTGAAGGTTACGTCGTGACAGTGCTCCACTTTCCCCCCTGGGAGGAGGAAGCGCCAGTTGTGCGTCCCCAGCTGATAACCAACGAGCAGACCTTTCTTTGCTGTGTCTCCGAACTTGCCGTCGCGGAGCTGCTTGGGGATGTTGTTGTAGGCTTGACATCCGAAAGGTTTTAGGCGTGACACATTGAAGGGTGATCCAAACCACTTGTTGTGGGGAGTGTCCCATTTCAGTTTGCACATGGGGGTGATGTTTTCAAGAAGGACTGCTGTGGAGACCGCTTCCGCCCAGTATTCCGACGGTAGTTTTGCTTGCTTGAGGAGGCATCGAGCTTTTTCGGAGGTGGATTGGTTTCCTTGTTCGGCAACAGAGTTCTGTTGAGGAGTGTAAGGAGCTGTTACTTGGAACGTAATGCCTTTATCTCTCAGAAAATCGAGAAATTCGTTTGAGTTGAACTCCTCCCCCGTCAAATATAACAGTTTTGATGGTGGTGTAATGATGATTGGTGACTTCATTATAGTATTGCAGAAAAAATGAAAAAGTCTTGGATTTCTTAGAAAGTAGGTACACGTGACGATATCGGGTGTAGTAATCAGTGATTTTGAAATAATATTCCTTGCCGCCGAATGATTTTGGGTTGATTCGAGCGCTGAGGTCCATAAAGACGTACTCAAGCGGCCGAGTAGCTTCAGGAAGTGATCCGGGAAAGGGTAGCCAATGAGATTTGGATAGTGAGCACGCCTCGCAGTTGATCTTTGAGGCACAGATCCCAGGAAAAATTTTCTTTAGAGCCTTGAGGTTGCAGTGGCCTGCGGATCTGTGAAGTGAGTCAATGTCAGTTGAGATAGCTTGCTTGGCGAGAACAGTGGGAGACTGACCTTGAGAACCAGTGGCTAGCTTGATGTTGCAAACTCCGCCGATGATTGCGGCTGACAAGATTGTTGCGTTGTTTCGGACTAGATTGAATGTAGTAGGTCCTGTCCTGGAAACGTCACAGCCTTCCATAGCTTATGAGTGTACCAGCTAGGTCGGGTACGTGGAGAGCTTTCAGTTTGAGCGAGGAGCCGTTGTTGGCAATAATAGCTACATAGCCTTCTCCAGTCGATTCGAGGGTGTTTCCGTTGGCTAGTGAGATGAGGGTGGATCTTGGTTGATAGTCGGAGAATTGTGAGCAATCGCTGAACATATGGTGACTTGCGCCACTGTCCAGAAAGCAGACGTCGTTGGATTTGACTGCCCCGAGAGCTTGACGGATGCAAAGTAATCCGCTGCTAGTGGTGCTGACGGAGGAAGATTCCTTGTTGTCGTGAGGAGTTGTCGAAGTTGCTGCGTTGGCTGCCGGCTTCTTTTTCTTGAGTTGAAGACACTTGGAGGCTGAATGTTTGGTCTTTGGATTGTGATAACCAGGAGAACAGACTGGCCAGGAGGGAGCCTTTCCAGACGATGCGGAAGGGGGTTTTCTGGTTGATGATGCTGCAAGGGCTGATTCCTGCTTGATGACTGGAGCTGTGGATGAAGATGAAATTGGTGCTTGATCTTGTTGTTTGCCTTCTAGTAGATCTTGAAGAATGTCGAGAGTGAGAGGACACTTGGTGATGAGGATGTCTCTAAGGTTAAGTGACAAGGGAAGTCGAGAAAGCAGAAATTCGGACATCCACGTTTCATGGAGAGTAAATTCTACAGGAGCTTTTACAATTTTGACTCTGACTGCTTCGATGCTGCTGAGACGATCATTGAGGTCGGTGAGGAAGCCAGCGACGTCATCGCGTTTGAACGTGATCAAGAAGATCTTGTACCACCTTGGCTTGGTTGTCACCTGTCTTCGCTTCAAAGTGCGCTTCGATGAGGAGCCAGATATCTCTAGGATCATTCTCGTTAGCGGGTTTGACAAACTGAGTGCAATACTTGGTCCCGAGATAGAGAGATAGGATTCCGGCGGCTTTTCCCATCTCTTTGCTGTGAGTGAGTGCGGCAGAGGCATCGGTAGGTGCGGCAATTGTGCTGTCAATGTACATTTTGAGACCTTGTACTTGAAGATACGCCTTAATCTGTCCCTTCCAGGTAGAGAATGGGACATTGTCAAGGGATTGCAGGGCACTCTTGTGTTCAGACATGATGAAGATCTCGTTCTGTCGTTGTTTGTGGTAGGTCCGGTTACGCTTCTGGGCTCATAACCTAATGGAAACCAAGCCGGTGGACCTTTGAGGACAGCAGAAGTGCTGTGAGCAACGCGAACGGCACGGAAGTGGACTTAGGTGGAGGCACACCTTTGAGGACAGCAGAAGTGCTGTGAGCAACGCGAACGGCACGGAAGTGGACTTAGGTGTAGGCACACCTGACAACAATGAACACAATAGTGAGATGAGGAAGAATACACAGGAATGAGAGAAATGAGTAGAGGCATACCTGCGGACGACCGAGTGGAGGAATGGATTGAATGTTAATGATTAATGAATTAAACAATGATGAATAAGGTACAACGGTGTGGAAGAGAGTTGAACTAAGTACATCAGTGTTAGGTTTCGAGTATCATTAACTAGGTTTCAGTCCGCAGCGGGATGCTCCGGCGGCCGTGTCGATATGTGCCTCAATATGAATCAGCTCCAGTGCGGAGATAAGCCACCTCCCAATAAGCGAAGTGAGGAAACTCCTCCTGAAGTACGCCATCTCTTCAATGACACCCTAGGCGTCGCCGCGCATGTCTCCAGGTCCTTCATGCCAACCCGAGACTTACCAGAATTTCATATTTTCAGGCTAAGCCCCATGCCGTGAATCAGCTTGCCTGTGGCGGTGATGCCAACGCCGCCGCTCCCACCACCAACCCTTAGACCCCTGTGATCCCTAGCAGCCTCCAAGAGAGTGCTCCTCAGATCCCACAATTCAGTCTCAGAAACAGTCACATTGTGTATATTCACGATGTACCACAATATTTCCTGTTTATCTATTCCTCTCTTTATGTTTCCCATGATCTGTCTGAAGAAGTTGTAAATTGGTTTCAACACAAGTTATTTATTTATCCTTCAGAGGATGTCTCATATTTTACTTGAGTCGCTCAAGGGACCCTGAGAGAGAGAGAAAAAAAAAGAGTGCTGTTGGAGGAAACCAGCCATGGGGCACCGAACCGAAGTTTACACGCCTTCGAACTTCAATAAACCGTCTCATCCATTCCATGCCTAATCAAGCTGCGAATGACCTCTTCGTTTTCTCTTTCCAAGATTTATATGCCTGAAACCTTTGCTTCGATCTTATCCCGAGAGTCTTTTTGGGGTGCCGCCGGCTTAATGAGAAAGAGATTGCCGGGGTTCTTCGATTCCAATGGCGAGCCCAGCTCAATCAGCTTTAAGGGCCTTTTTAATTGTTGTACATACTTTATTTGACGAGTAGGAGGGCGATCTTTAGATAAATGTCCAAACTTAGTACAGTTGTAGCAGCGCGCTTTGATAGCGTGCACAGGGGCTTGTCCGGAAAACTGGTAGATGATGTTGATTGGTCGGCGATGATGGTGAGAAGGGAAGTCCATGTAGCCGGAGCTGGGAGCGCGCCTTAGCCTTAGGGAGGCTGGACCTCTGCGATGTTTCCTGCTCCTGGCCGATCCGGGCGAGTTATAAAGACTGGCACAAGTCGTCCAGCGTCTCGCATTTGTCGCCAAGAATCGTGTTTCGGAGATGGTCGGGAAGTGAAAGGTCTTATCTTCTTTGCACATTGTACTAGCGGAAAGTCTGAGAGTTGCGGTTTCTTCGCTTAGTATGCCTCAAGAACTGCATCTCACGTCGAGCGTCATACTGTCTGCGGGTGTGATCGAAGTATTTGGTTAATTTTTGCTTGAAGGTCGGCCAGGGGATATCGGTGGTTCCTAAGTCACAGGTTAGGTTGTACCAGAAAGCCTCGGCATGATCTTGGAGACACATGACGATCGTACCCATCCAACTTTCCATTGGATGGTTAAGAGCAGTGAGGATGCACTCGATTTTTTTGATCCAAATATCTACATTGCTTTCGCCTGCAAAGTCTGGTAATTGGATGGTGATGGGTTCGACACAGGGTTGCGCCTGCTGATTCAACGTGTTAGTCAATTGCTGGACTTGTTGTTGGAGGTTGATGATCATCTCATCTCGGGTGGCATCTCGGGCCGCCTTGACCTGCGCTTCGGTCATTTGAGCATCCATTTTTTCAGTATGGTCTGGTTCAACGAGTCGCGGATTATCTAAAATTAAAATACCTTATATCTTTTTGGTTCACGGATAGCTGTTTGGAGGAAGAGAACTTGTTTTTAAAAAGGAAAAATAGGGCACACTTAACGGTTCGCAACGCCGGCCGGTGAGATTATATGAGTAAGGAAGTTTTGTTGGAGCGGGGTTTGTGTTGGGGTGGTTTAAAGAACACGCATGCAAGGTTTGTTTTAAGGCTTCATAAGAATTGAGGGATATGAGTGTTCGGAATTCTCTGATCTACTAGGGTCTTATATAAAAATGAGCCACGAAATTTATCGATGATGTTCGCCGGTTTCAGTTTCAAAAGAGGAGAGAGCAACTACGAGCAAACTATTAACTGCCGTCTCATTGCAGGGAGAGAGTGGTCTATTTATAGACAGCGGGAGAACCACGAACATGCGATAAGGAAATCAGGATACATGAAAGCATGAAAGGATTGGTCTCATGGGATACCGGACTTGGAGAAGTCCAGCCCAATTGAGGGAAACTGATTTATCCCGAGAGTGGCGAGCATAGAAGATACAAGACAAGCCGGGAGCGGCATCAGCCGGGAGCGGCGCACAAAAGGGACAATAGGTGGCGAGAATTACCTCAAGTGGAAGTGGAGGACTTGGCAACAGTGGTGCACTCCCAATATGGAGTGCATTGAGCCAGCCCCATTTTGTTCTATTGTTGTTTTTCTCTTTTGTCCTCCAGACATCAACATCACTGTTTCCTTAACCTCAGAGCTTATGTGGTTGTTGCAGGTATGCATCTCTTCTAGACAAGGTTAGCACAGCCTGCAGTGTCCCCCTTTGGGCCTTTCCGCGCTTGTTCAGTCATGCCCGCCGAGCGATTCATTAACCTGCCGAGTGAGTGTACTTGGACACAAAAATGGATGCCGGGTATGCCGGTTACTAAGCACAAAAAGAGACAAGGAAAAGAGACATATGTCACAAGGAGAGGGAACAGACAGAGAGAAAGAGTGAGAGTAAGAGAGAAGGGAAAGGCAGAGAGGACTAAGAAGAGTTCTGACTTCCTCTGCGATTAGAAGTAAGCGCAGCCAGCCGTTCATTGAGCGGGATCTTCCGGGGCTCGTTCGAGGCCTGAGCGTTCATCTCTGGAGCAGCCGTGCCACCATTTGGGGCCGACACTTCCTCAGGTGTAGTAGCAGCAGCGGCGGTATCGGTAGATGTCTCGGCGGGTGTCTCAGTGGATGTCTCGGCAGGTGCATCGGCGGATATCTCGGCGGGTATCTCAGTGGATGTCTCGACGGGTGCATCGGCGGATGTTTCGTCGGGTGTCTCGGTGGATGCCTCGGTGGATGCCTCGGTGAATGCCTCGGTGGATATCTCGGTGGATGCCTCGGCGGATGTCTCGGCAGGTGCATCGGCTGGTGCATCGGCTGGTGTCTCGACTGGTGCGTCGGCGGTTTTCTCGCCGGGTGTATCGGCCGGTGTCTTGGTGGATGTCTCGACGAGTGCATCGGCAGGTGCATCGGCGCCCGCATCATTCTCATCCCCCGCCTCCGCCGGCACGGCCACAGACCCCACCGCGTCAACCACCGGCGACCCTTCTTCTTCTTCTTCAACATCAGCAACAGCAACAGCAACAACAACAGGCGCCGCAGCGGACCCACAGTTGGCCTCAGAAGACACAGATGCCGACCCCCTACGCTTCGACGCCAGTGCAGCGAGCCGTTCACTGAGCGAGATCTTGCGCGGCTCGGGCGTCGTTACTGAGGGGGCCATTTCTGTGGATTCTGTGTTGTTAACCAGGGGTGGGTCTTCTGGAGGTGCAGCCGCGGCGGCGGGTATCTCGGTGGATGTATCGACGAGTGCATCGGCCCCCGCGTCATCCTCAGCCGCCGCCGCAACGCCTGCAGACCCAGCCGGATCTACCGGCGGGCCTTCCTCTTCTTCAGGAACAGCGACGGGCGACCTTACGGCTGGGTTGTTAGCCTCGGAAGATACGGATGCCGACGCCCTGCGACTAGAAGCGAGCGCCGCGAGCCGTTCAGAGAGCGAGATCTTGCGCGGCTCGGTCGTCGATACTTCTGCTTTCATCTCTGGTGCTGGCGATATAACTTGTGGAGAAATAGTCGTGCCGGGATCGATGGGGGTAGCAGCGGATCCTTCAGCCTCGGTGTCCACGACTACAGTGCCCGCGGGAGACAGCGCACCGGCCGACGGGGGTTGGTCGTCAGCAGCGACAGGCGATGGGATGGCGGCAGCAGCGTTGACGACTTCGGATACCAAGGACGGCGGGGGCTCGACGGCGCGTCCTCTGGGAGATAGGAACCTGAACTTATTGCGGAAGCTGGTACTTCGTTCGGTCAAGGGGGAGGGGGGGAGAGGGCACTCAGTGGCATCGGGACTCTTCTTCGCATCACTTCCACTCTCCTTAGTCGACGCCCCCCCCGTCTCGTTCGCGAAAAACCGCGTCTGAACAAGCGCTTCCAAAGCTTTTCCTTGGGCTTGACACGCGTCAGAGGCGTTCAACTCGGCCAACTTCGTCGAGAAGTGTTGCGCATCCCGTAGCACGCGCTGTTTTGCCGCGACAGACTTCAGGTCTACGCGGCTAAACTCGTCGTGCAGGACGCCGTGGATGGCCCCGAACACTTGCGATAAGATGTCCTACAGAAAGCGAAGAGAAAAGATGAATTAGATGTGCGAAGTTCAACGGCGAGTAGCGTGTAGATCGGAGGGTCTGACCTGGAGAGTGGAAGATGAGAGATATCGACCAAGGACGCGATGCAGAGTGCCGACTTCTTTAAGCAAGCTTTCGAGATACGGATTAGGATTGGGAGGTTGCTCGGTCGACTTGTTATCATCAGCCTTCTCCCAGTCGATGTTCTGCAACGTCTGTTGATGGACGGCGAGTCGTTCAGCCATGATCGAGACCAGCTTCGCATGCACCTCGTTCTGATGCTCCTGGTAATCGCGCTTCAGTTTATCGAAATCGACGAGCATCACCGCTTGTTTCATGTTCAGATGTCGGCGCAGACATTCGCGGATGTATGGGATCAGACTGATCATCGTCGACAGCGTCTGTGACGCAAGAGCTAAATAAACAGAAAATACACCCGAGCAAAAAACAGTCAGCATTTGGTTATTTCTCCACGAGTTGAATAAAAAAAAGACTTACCGAGATGTTTGGCGGTGATGTTTTTCAGCCCGGCCGACCGGATCGCCCCGGCGCCGAGGACGACCTGACAAGTCCTGGAGTTAAAAGCCTTCAAGAACTCGATGATCCTGCCCATAAGGTCGGTTGTCAAGAGCGAGCAATTGACGACGACCTGCACGTACTCTGCAATGGTCTTCATGGTCTGCAAGCTAGCGCCAACGGGATGATAGAGGGTACCTTCAATCTCCAGCATCTTGGACGATGGACCACCACCAGTAGTAGTAGTAGTAGCGTTGTCTTCACCAAGCCGGGGTGAGGACTGGTTCCGATTGATGACCAGTGATGCTGGGTCTTCCATTGCACTCCTAATGATCGAGTTGACAGTCTCTTGGATCTGGCGGGGCACCTCGACCGGGCTCCATTGTTCCTGCTCGACGATCCTCGCACTTTGTGTGATTTTCTCCTGGTGGAAGCTTTGGAGGAACGCCTTGGCCTGGTTAACCATGACCCCTCTGAGGGCGATGATCATCCGTCGACTGATCGTCTCGCATTCGACCACAAATCGCCAGCTCGAATCGAAGATCCCGAAGAATTCGCTAAAGCTCAGCTGGGCATGCACTTCCGTTCTCACGCCGATCACTTTCGCAAACCGCGCATTCGCTAGCTCGGCTGATGCTTGAACCACTTCGACCAGCTTTAGAGTAACTGCCTCGACATCGATCACCGATACCGTGCTTGATTGATCGGCTTCAGCAATCGGCTCCAGATCGGATGAATTATTTGTAGTCCCTGAATTCGACCCTGAAGGTGGATCTTCTGGGTGCGTTGCTGGGCTACTTCGGTCTTTGAATTCTTCGGTTAGTTCGAGTAGTGCTTGTGATTGAGTGTCGACCAGTTCGATGCATCCTAGCAGATCCCGATACGTTGTTTCAGCTATCTTCAAAAACGCATCGTGTTTGAGAGCCTTGAGGTTGCGGGCCAAACTCATTCTAAAACCCTACCACGAGGTTTGAGGTGCGTTAGCGCAATCGACAATGAACATATCCAGAGAGAGAGGCAAAACACGTACGTCTTGTCAGACAGCGCATTCCGTTTTTCTTTTGAGCTGAACTGTGAAATATCAGATGAATCATCCCTATCATCCAGATCGCCCTCGATCACGTCGGATAGAGCGTTCTTGACGATTTCTCTGATTTGTTTGACCACGCCTTCTCTCCAAGCAGCCAAAGCTTTGTCTATCCCGCCCGCCCTGATCAGTCCATCAAGCGTAGAGCGGACCCGTTCTTTCAGTCTTTCTCGGGCCAGGCCTTTCAGTTGATCATGCGTTTGTGATCCATCTGACACCAGGGGGCTGGATGAAGGAGATTTGCGCGGTTGATCTGGGTGGTGATGACTTGCGAATTCCGCAAGATGAGTTTTGAGGTCATGAGAGAGAATCGAGCTCAATTCAGCCACCAAGGCTTTCGAGATCGTGCTACGAAAGACCGAGAGGCGTTTGGGGAGAGCTGCGAGGGCTTTGATCTTGCTTAGCCGGAGCTTGATCGGCCGAGCGGGTGATGGGGCGAAAGACTGGGTGTTGGAATCAACAGGGTTAAGTGGCAATGGTGGTGAAAGCAGAGTGGAAGAATGCCATAGCTGTTCTAATTCTTGGATGAGCCCCAGTGCTGATTGCCACTCGCCACTCTGGATGAGTTGCTCTATTCCGTGTACGGTTTGCCAGACATCGTTGAGTTTGGTGAGGGCTAGTTCGATGCTGGTGATATTCCTACGCCGGATGCCAAATCTGATGATTTGTAAGGCTTTGTCAGAGACGGTCAGTTTGAGTTGATCGAGTTGGTTTTTGAGAGATTCGATCTGGGCCACCGAGGATGAAGTCTGTGCGTGTAGGGATTGGAGGTTGCCGAGGGCAGAGAAGAAGTCTGAACTGCGCAGGCTGATTTCCTGGACTAGATGGAGTTCGACCAGATCAAGATAGTGAGACAGTTTGTCGAGCAGGATGTGGTCGGTGGTCAGATCAGGCTTGGTAGATGATGTGCTAGGCTTGGGATGAGTTTCTGATTTGGTGGGGCTGGTTGGTATTGTTGATGACTGAGGAGGCTGTTGTTGGGTGAGCAGGTCGAATGTGAGAGGATCGTTGAGGGAGAATTTCTGATCGAAGAAGACATCTGGGACGGAGGAGAGTGCGGGGAGGGTGAGCGGTTGTGAGGGTGATTGGCTGGTTTGATCGATGGGATGAGTTGAGTGGATATTTGTCTGCTGCCAGCGCTCGTATTGAACCTGGACCTGTTCGAGATAGGAGTCGAAGTCTGAGAGTGGGATGGCTGGGGGACGTGAGAGCTTGATGGGTGAGGGGGCCGATCGCTTGTTGGATGGGGCGAGTACGGAGTGCTGCTGGGTGTAGGGTAGTTTGACGAATGAGGATAGTGGGGGCGGTTTGAGGTTGATGGGGATTGATGAGCGGATGGCGTTGAGTGCAGTGAGGGTGATATTCTGGGATGAGACCTGGTTCATGACGGTTGAGATGGCTGTTGGGGAGTTTGTTAGTATGGGTTATTGGGATCGGATGGGGGATGGGATGGCTGCTTACGGTAGTTTGGCTGGTAGTGTGCATCTGGTCTGAGTCTCAGTGCTTCGTTCTGCTTGCTGCTGCTGTTCGCGCGTGGGTTGGGGTTGCCTGGTGGGGGTGTTGCCATCGTCGTTGTTCGTGGTTGGTGGCTGGTTTTTGTTTTGGTTTTCGTTTTCGGGATGGTCAACAGCAGATTGAGAGATTGTGGATGTATGCTCCGATCGATCGACTTGTGAACTCCGGGTGACCAGTGACGAGTGACGAGTGACGTCAGAGTCTCCGCTCAGACCAATTCTCATGCCAGTGACACCCAAGTGACACCCTCCAATATGCTACCTGTCTCAGAAGTATAAAAAAAAGTGAAAGATGGTGGTGCAAGGCTTGTTTTATAAGCTGGTAAATAAAAAACCCTGTATTCTCTCGGCCCCCAGTGTGAGGGGCCCCCTATTACTCTTACTTCTTGAATGGCTATGAATAAACTCAAGAGAGAGTATTGCCTATGTTCAGATGTAATAATGGTAGTTTATCCTTGAAGAGGAATAAACTCTTGAAGTGGATTGAGTTGAGAAAGCTTTAAGATACGATTTCTTTTGGATAATGATAATGATGAAAACAAAAATATCGCGATGAGGAAAAAGAAAGAAGAGGGGAGAAAGGAAACAATCTCTAATAACTATCCTCGAAAGAAAATTACATGCGCATAACAAACAATATAATAAAATAAGAACGTAACAATCAAAATTAATAAGTCAAAACGGCATACAAAACCACCTAGCGTCGTAACATCAGCCAAATGAATGAAAAACGTTACACCCAGGCTCAAACATGCTTGTTGAAACTTCCTCCCTCTGGTTGGCACAATCCAACAAGTGTTTTGCCAATCTGGCCAGTAAAATCCAAGTACTGCAAGTGCAAGTGTTTTGGCAGTCTGCATGAGGAGGAGGGGTAATTGGGTAAGTTGGTCCCAACCAGGCTTCTCTAGTAGAGAACTTCCACTGAAGCTATTGATAGGTATGTTCAAGTAGTTTTTTTTCTTCTTCAAAATTGGCAGGCAGGAAATTCAGGACTTTATAGAGCAGAATCACATTTTTAAACAAGTTGATGGAAACTTGAAGAGAAGAAACCTTTCAATCAAGATTCAAATGTAAAAAAGAAAAAAAGACAGGAACTCAGGCAAAAGATTGACTTGAAATTTGGTTAACATTAGGACAAAACATGCTAATCATACAAACTAAGAGATATTAAAATAAGCAAGAGACACAGAAAGAGAAGTAAAGAGGCAGGAGATAAACTGTTGTATTGGTTGTTATGAGTTGATAATGATATTCAATTAAATTAGCTATTATTCTTTGTTTGAATAAAGAGAAGTTGAGGCTACCAAGCAAAAAATATTGAGCTGAGTAAATTTGACTAGAAAATAGTCTTAATGAGGAGCTTATGGGAATGATTCATATGTCAGCTATGTATGTACTGTTACCCATGAATCTATTTTCAAGGTATCAGACTTCTTGTAGAGATATTCTTCTACTTTTTCTGAAAGACTATTTCTGTGATACACTAATTGGTTATCCCATGGGAATAGAGATACTGATTTGAAGTCCGGAAGAATTGAGGTCTTGTAGAGATCAATTTTTTTAGAAAATTCTTCCTCTCTCAATCGGATCAAAAATCCAAAGAGTTCTTCATCATCTCTGAAAAGGAAGTGCCATTTGAAATAGTTCCTTTGCTTGTAAAGATTTCCAAAGATATAGACGGCAAGCTGTGTCATAACCAATTCTTCCTTTGTTACATATGTGAAGCCATCCAATATATCAATTGAGTTTTGAATACGAAAAAGTTTTCTGTTTAGATCTTTGGAAAGGAAGAACTGTGACAGTAACTTATCTATTTGAAAGACTCCTGGCATGTTATATTGAATCTTGTTAATGTTCTTTCCCCTGGTCTGGGAAGAAATTAAAGCAGAAAAGAATCTTTCAAATACTATCTGCTCCTTCATCATCACTTCTCCAGTAACTTCACATCCAAGAGCTTCAACAATTGAAAAATGAAACACCAAGAGATGATGTATTAACCTATCCAGTTTTCCTGGAAATTCATTTTGATGGGTGAATATATAGGTATTCAATTGATTGCTTAGCGGGAATTTCCTGCCTAAACTTGTGAGATATTCTATAATAATCCTCAAAGTTTCAGAACTTCCTGACCTAGAAAATTGCTGCGGAATCTCATCATTTGGTTTCATCTTTGATAAGAAAGCCCATTGGTTTTCACTTTTTTCTCCCAGAAGAAACATTTCTTCATTTCCGAATTGAACACGTTCAATTTGGGGTTTCAAAGCAATTTTTTTTATAAAACGTTGGAAATCAAAATGTACCTTTCTAGGAAGGAGATTCATGTATCTGAGATCTTTCTCCTCACCACTCGCCAAGGGTATAATGACATCATGAGTCATTTGGTGTGGCCTTTTATCCCACCTATGGCCAACCTTTGATAGTGTGATTGGAAAGTATTTATCTATTTTATAAAGATACATCCACTTTTTACGAAACCTGGTTTTATAGTAAGATCCTATGAAATAAACGGCCGCTTCCATCATCAATGATTCTCTTTCTAGAACTAAGATTGGTCTTTTGGTTATGTTTTCCCAAGATGTTTCGTAGAAAAAACCGTCTTCCTTGAAGTGAAGAGCTCGCATGGTTTTTTCATAAACCAATTTACCCTGAGACCCAAAGGTTGAGGGATCCTCACGAGACTTCAACATGAACAGTATAAACGATCGGATTAATTTTTTTTGTTCTTCAATGTAACGCGCGCCTGAAGAAGGTTGAACGCCCAATGTTTCCAAATTTCTGCAATTCAAGGCCCACATTGCCACCATGAATTGTTTCCCCTGTTTTTGCAATGAGAATTTTCCTTGAGGGTCTTGGTATAGCTCAATTCTTTGATGGCTTTTATGCTTCGGAATGCATGCAGCCATCAAAGTTAGTACGAATGGATCGATGTGTTCTTTCACCTCATTCGCTACAGCTTTGTAAAGCTTCTCCGTGATGATCGGAATCCAAGCCCATACCAGTGGGTTCATATCGTCCACCTGAAACGTTGCGAGAGAGTTTGCTTTTTCCGATCGAACAAGATTGGATGGACTGCCGAGACCGGCTTGTCGAGAGGAACCAACTCGCTCGCTGGAGTTAATCGGCACATTTTTACACTCATAACCCCTAATTGGCAAAGGTTTGACAACCCCATGGTGTTCAGGCACATTGAATCCGTTGCTTCCTGAGACTCCTTCTGACTTGACTGTGATTGGCTTTTTAACACTTGGGGGATTATAATTCTCCAATGCGTTTTTCTTCCCATTTCTTTGGGGGTTTCCCGGCTGTAGATGGTTTTGACCTATCGCTTGGAGAGTAAAAGAATATCAGGAAGCTGAACCCTCTTGGATCAAGACTAATTTTTGCTTACCATCAATTTCCTCTTTTGGAAATCGGGGAAGAGGGAAAAGATAATATGGGTCATCTTTTCGGCCCGGTGAACGCAGTCCTACATTCAGACTCAAATCCAGATCCAGCTTCGCTTTTTTTGAGTTTGACTGATCGATTCCACTTGCTTCTTTCAAGTCATGACTTGAGGAGGAAGTGTATGCTGCATTTCCGCTCCTGTTACCATCTCCCAATACAGGATGTCCTGGAAAATGTGACGTCTCAGTCCGCTATATCTAAGTTCGAAGCACAGAAGACTAGACACACTCATAAGAAGATCCAGTTTCACTTCACGGTTTTGACCATTCCCTTTCAATGTTACAAACCTATCAGATTTTGAACATTATAGCCTATAGGTCGAGAAAAAGAGATATATGATTTACATTTTATTTGGCCAGCGGGAGATCCTGCCAGCGGAGAACTGGACGAACATGCCAGATCATTTCCCCGCTCCGGCAAACCTAAGGAAAGATTCAATGCCAAATCGGATTGCTTTGAACCTTGATGATCCATTCCAACATCTTGATCAAAGTTGTGCTCTACATTATCAAATTTCCTTTTGGCGGCATGGTCTGGACATTTGGTTAATGTCCGTTGTTTTGATCCGTCAACTTCTGAATCATCCGTTACATCCTAAGCTTCAAACGGGCGAAGTAGACTGACCGACAAAATCCATCGTTTGACTCTGAGGAACCCCTTGTGATATTTCCATTGGGTCCATTAATGGATGTGAACTGCTGCTTGGTGCCAGCGGATCATTTGAAAAAGTGCGAAACCGGTGAGCCATGGACGCATGGCTAGAGGCCAGTCCCAGACTCAACTCATCTGATGGCTCTTCTTTGATTGACATTGCAAATGACGTTGGTGATGCTGAGAGGAAGCGGAAGTAAGGCCATATTATGAGCACAAATCTCACCAAAAAAAACATTGTTGAAGCGCAGAAGACGGGTTCAGATTTTCAGATGGTGGCAAAGAGTCACACAAGTCTGTCCTTTTTATGCTGTTATTCTCTATGACAAACCTATCTAATCCCAGTATTATAAAGTATCAATACCAAACTTTCATTTCTTTGTTTCCCTGGATGATAAAACTGGGTAAAACGGGAGACTCCAGTCAAGGAACCGCTGAGACATGTCATGAATAACATTCATCTGCTACCACCATGATCATTTGCCCTTACTTTTGTGTAAGTTTACAGCTGGTGTATGATTTTTTTAATTGAATACAAATTTTCTGCTTCTGTACAACTTGAAAGGCCACTGATTTGCTTTTGGATGTCACAACTAAGGTTCTGATCTGGACTCCGAAGATCTGGCAATACACAACCAGATACCGGGTTGGTTTGGGTCACGGGATGGGTCCAGAGATACAGGGATCAGTGGGTATCATTGTCTGGTTGAACATGCTTTCTGCAAGTCTTGACTGGAGTGACCATTTGGTTAGTGTCAGCCTTAGAGCCAGCACAACTGACCTAAAGTCTGCCTTTTATGCACTTTTGCACCTAAATCTTCATCTTAAGAGCTACCTTTGTTTTGACTTCAGATTCTGTTTCCTCATGCAATTTTAACCCTAGTTACAACTCACCACTTCTTTGTAACTCTACTCCTTCCCTGAGTTCTTGGGTTATGGCACGCATGCACAGCTGTGATGTGGCAGCGCTACCAGGCGCGCCAACCACTTGTACATATGTAATTATGTAAGCAAACTCTGAAGGTTTTCAAATTCAGGATCCCCCATGCCTGAGGAGGATCTAGGGATGCCAATCGGGCGGGCTTGGGGCGCCCGTGGGCCAGCCCGAGTTGGGCCGACTTTTTATCGGGCGGGCCAGGCCGGGTCATTTTCTGCCAAATGGCTGCCCGCCCCAAACCCGTTCAGCTCCCGGGCAGGTCACGGGCCCCAGCCAAAAATTTGAAAATTTGAAAATATTTATTTTTTTCTTCAGGGTGGTGTGCAGATAAACAAAATAAAAGAATATACTTATTAGCCTCATAGGCATAAAAAAAAGAAATACATGTAGTGAATCATTCCTTGCGAGCTTGCTTGTGTGCCTTGGACCAATCTTGAGTGCAGATGAACGCCTCAACAGAATCCTTGCTTAAGCGCATTGCTTTGGGGTTGCCCAGTGTTAGAAGCCGCCATGTCCACTTTGACCAGCAAAAATGGTGACTGATTTGACTGTGTGATAGTCGAACCGGTGGGAAACCAGCTGGCAATCGGGATGGTGACCGGCTCCGGTCCGGAGTTGAACTACATCCTGGCACTGGTCACAACTGCCCCCCCCCCCCCCGGGGCGGGGACCGGGGAAGCCCATCGGGCGCCCAACAGGCTGCCCGCGCCGGCCCGATTTCTCTCACGGGTCTGCCAGGCCGGGCTGACATCCGTATTTTCTATGAAAAGGCGGCCCACACCCGGCCCAAACCCGGCCGGGTTTGGGCGGCCTGTTGGCAAGCCCGCCCAATTGGCATCCCTAGGAGGATCCACAGACTTCAGCATACTAGAACCACACCCCAGAGACACCCAGGATCACTAACCAGAGGCCAATTCACTCCCAGTATCACCACAGGATATTGAAATTAAGTACCCTATTTCACTGAACTTGTTTATCTCATAGGAAACACTGTTGCTCTTCACTTCTCTCTCTCTTTCTCTCTTCCTCTCTTCAAACATCAAAATATCTATAGGTTATCTCTTGTTAAGACCTTAAGAACCAGAGCAGAGAAGTAACCCTACTTCTGATTCCCACCACTGTTTCCTTGGTGTGAGTGGAGAATGTTGCACTCCTTCAGCACATTTGGAAGCCTAATTTTCCAGGTAGAGCTTGGCCCATATTAAATCATAACATAACAAATCTCTTTTCTCTCTCTCTACTGCTTGTATTCCTTTATCCCAAGAAATTCAATTGGTGTACCCCCAAATTCCTTGTGTCCTGCTGTCACATAAGAGACTCAGGCTCACAGTTAGACTGATGGGACAGAGGCTGGGATGTGTTGTGGTGTGGTGAAGGAGAATTCCAAGCTGGATGTAGAGAAGGTCACTTCAAAACCACTGCAGTTATCCGCTATCCACTGGCGGGTACCCACCAAGGCTGGCAGGTACCTGACAGTGTATGCAGATTTCTGAGATCCTGGGTAAAATCCAGCGGATACCTGGGTATATGGCTGGGTATTCAATCACCCTAGGGTATGTGAGCTGCAGCTGTGCAACACACAATCTCTGCACTGGCTTACCCTTGGCCCCAAAACCCTTGCTCCCCCTTCACATGACACAAGGGGTGCCTGGGAGGCTTTGTGAATCACAGTGCACACACCGTAAGCAGCTGGCAAAAAGCAGAGCTTGCTGTGCTGATGTTTTATTCCAGCGCAACTGTGCACTGCTATTCAAGATTCTCTGGACTCTGGAAGAGGCCCCCAGCACACCTTTCTGGAAAATAATTGTTATGTATACCCCGTCAATCACCGGAGTGTTGTTAATCAGAATCTAAAACACTAAATCCGCCACTTTGCCTGAGAATTCTGCAGCGTCATGTGGTGCATGGGCTCCAGGCAGCTTCAGACCAAATGGTCTTGCTATCTGTATGTACTAGCAGAGATAAGGACTGGTTATTATCCAGTTTTGAGTCTTGTTCACAATGGTATCCTCTATTATGTTTCTTATTAAATTAAATATTTTGTGTCTTGATCTTGTTTTGAGGGGCGGGTATCTGCAGATGCCCGCCAAGGCCAGCGGGTATCCATCCGCCTTTGGATGAGGATGTGGATGTGGATGTTGGGGATTGGCAAAAATATGTGGAAGGTATCCAAACACGTGCAGGTACCCAGATGTGAAGTGACAATCTCTAGCTGGATGTGTAAGAGCCATTGTAATTGGATCTTGGGACTTGGACAGAGTCTGACTACAGATTGAGGGATACAAGACACATCTAAGGAGATGTGGAGTATCCGGGATTCAATATGTATATGTATGATATCCAGTAATATCTGGAATTGAAAAAATATGACCCCATAGTAGGGTTAGATTATGAATATTTGGGGTGAATCCATAGGTATGCCTTTAACCTCCCCTAACCCAATACAATCTGATAGGATCTGGTATAGGTACTGTATAGGATTGGGGAACACTATACATGATTCCAAAATATAATGTATTTCATTGGGTACCTCAATACAATATTCTCCAAAACCAAGGGATTGGAGTGCTCCAGTCCAAAGATTGCCTGGTCTCTTCCTCTGAGCTATTTCCCAATAAAATTACATGGATTGTATTAGTTGCAGTGTTGGTGGAGGCCTAGTAGTTGTGGTTACCGATACCCAGCTCGTGTGAGTTTATCTGTAGATAATGGTGAAGAACACCTACATAGCAATTCTAGTAACATGATTTTACTATTTTGTATGACTTTCTGCGTAGTCATGGCCTGTGCTGAACCTTTGAGTGTCAATATCTCCTAAAATAACAGAGCTAGCCGGGTGGTTAAAGTGGGTGACTGGGGTTAAATTTGTATTTAAATTAGGGTGTAAGATGAGGGTTTAAAATTTTTGTTGCATGCAACATATGTTTTCAAAGAAAATCACATGACCCTAACCCAACCCAACCCAACTTGTAAATTTTTTGGGTTGGGTTTCATTTTTGAACTCTGTTTTAGTATTAGGCTGTTGAATTGAATGTATACCTAGCAAAAGTTGAGCTAGATTTTCTTTGACATTTGCTTTAGATTTTGACAGTGTGCCAGGTTGAGAACCATGTTAACACATCAATCTTCTTGTTTGGACATATGTCTACAATGAAACATTTTCTGCTTTTGGTTTCAAACAAGCAGTGTGGGGGGCAAGGAAAATTATTTAGGAATTCAATGGTATTTCTTTGTGTTCAAGCATCCATCACTCATTAGGGGGGTTCACAATAAAATTTTATTCAAGCATTCATCACTCTGCACACAACGCTGAAACCAATCCGATACATGTATTGGTATTTATTGATATTGGATCAGTTTTGTTTCCAATACATTGTATCTGTATTGGATCTGCAAACCAATACAATCCAGATGCATTGAGATACGTGGATTGGGTCCCCGATCCAATCCAATATTCAATAAATTGCTCGGGTGGGCCATTGGATTTTGTCCGAATGGCCCAGAAAAGAAAGAGAAAAAAATCAATACAATACCATCATATCGTATCTGTTTGTCAATACGATACATGGTATCAAATTCTTGTGTATTGAAAAAACAATATGATCCATGGTATTGCCAATACCTGTCTCGGATCGGATCAGTTTCAGCGTTGCTGCACATCATATCTGTTTTTGTCAGTGATGGGTCATTCAGTTCATTTCCATTGATTAAAATAAATATAACTATCAGTTATGGTCACAACAAAATAAAGAACAAAGATTTGATGGAAAGGCTTATGTATCCTTGAACAAATAAGAAGTCTGCAAACAATGCTTTCTCATTTATGATTTCTTCTTAGTGGTAGAAGAATTAGATTTGGCTTTTTTGCCTTTTGTTGTGCTTTTTTTGTCATCATCGCCCTAGACAAAAACAACAACATCCCAATGTGAATCGCTTGTATTCAGCAAGAGAAGAAGGCTGCTTCGAAAGGGAGTCTTCGACAAAAAAAAAGGTTATTCACCTTGCGTTTCTTGGTCGAAGACTGGTCAGCCTGGGGTGCCATTGGCTTGAAAAATCCGTCTAGTCGGCCTTGCTGTTTCTGAGTCATCGCTAGCGTGAGTTTAGCCGCTCCTTTTTTGATGCGTTCCTCACTAAGCAGACCAAGGCAAGAAGATGAGTAATCTCAGCCCTGTACTGAATTGGAGCTATTTTTTTTCTTCTCCTTCTTCCCCCAATCACTCAACTCGAATCCCTTCTCCTTGACCAAAAACTCCACCAGTCCGTCAACGTCGGGCTTCTTCCACTCTAGTTTAAGCTCCGAGGCGGGCGTCACTTCGGGTTTCTGAAACAGCGCTCGGGCTTCTTCCCAGGGCCAATCCTCAGGCGGCGGATTCTTGCTCGACTCCCGTAGATGCTCGACCACTTTCTCTAACGAACCGTGTTCCATCATCAATTTGTGGGCAGTTTTGGCCGCAACTCCTTTCAATGGATCTACGTAATCACAGCCACATAACACGCAAAATTCGATAAACTACCACCCATGTCAATCAATCAGTAATTTCGAAAGAAAAAAAAGGAAGAAAGATAGACGCGACGGAAGATGAAGCACCTGTTCCATTGTCAGCTTCAGTCCCGATAAGACCTTGTCCAGATGCACTGTGAGGATCGGCATCTTCCGGGCCTCAGAGAACGTTAGATGTCTGAGAAGAACAGGCGTTCCGAATGTCAAGGTGTCCATGTCCTCCGAGCCAGCGCCATAAACCTGCAAAGCAGCAAGTGAGAAAAAGGTTACACAGTTTCCACCTTGAACCAGGCGTGGATTTGGGATGATCAAGGGACCAACCAAGCCGCCCCGACAGAGCTCCGCACATTGGGCCTCAGCCTCACTGGGCGCAACGACCCAAGGAATCCCCATCAATGTCAGCAGTCTCCGGCATTCCTCGTTGTGTTCGCGAGTAACTTTGACCGTCCGACGAGACAGCTTGTCGATCTCCTCCATCGTCCCGGTCTCCTTGGCCTCTTCTCCCTCCTCCTTCGCTTCTTGACGCCGCTCGAATCGCTTGCTTAGCACTCCCGCCTTCATCGCTGGGGGTTTGCCGTCAAACACATAGGCCGGCTTGATCCCGTTGTCAACCATTCGTATTGTTCGGTAGAATAGACCCATTAAATGCCTGTGGTTATGAATAATTCAAAAAAAAAAGCTCAGATAATCTTGGATTTCATGGACTGCCAAAGCTGAACGGACGATGTCGTTTCCCCTGCCTCATTCATTAATTGTTGTCCGTCCTGTTGCCGGACGGCTATGAGAAACTGGAAGAAAGGAGGCAGGATAAGTAAATTAATCGGTGCTGATCGTTGGGGAGGGTGGCTCCCAAGATACTAATACACGAAAGCGGGAAACACTCTGACTTGATAGATAGACATGCTAGCATCAATGGCGACCTTCCTTCCAAACTACGACCATTTTGACACGGAAAGAGAGAAAAATTCTTGGATTAGTTTGGTCTTGCTCCATCGGGTGGAGGTTTGTGATGAGAGGCCGATCGGCTGAAGAAGGACAAGACAAGGATACGTGACTTACGAGGGTTTTAATTTCTGATTGAGTGATAGCCTGTGGAGCGACATCGTTAATCAAAGCAGTTAAACCCTTAATACCTGTGTCCCAAAACAAAAATGTTAGTTAAAAGAGTAGGGAGCAAGCAGACAATTTATTGCCCTTTGGAAGAACGAGAGCATGATTGCTTACCCATTTTTTATAAGTTTTTAGTACGTTTTCCAGCGACCTTCGATAATTTAGATGCCTGTCTCTCGTCGCGTCTCGGCTCTGGAACGTAGTAGTTGAGGTGTTCAACGAGGAATGACGCGCCCGCCCATGAAGCGGACGCAGAGGAGCTCGCTACGGGCCCGAGGCCCGACCGGAGTACATGTACTGCTCGTTGGGCCTGAGCCACCGCCGTGGGCGCGCTCATCGTAGCCGGAATGAGCCGGCCGGGTGAGCCATGGCCAAGCCATCCGACCCGATTAACACCCAATGGGGAAGCCAACGCTTCCGGCATGGCACGTCGGCTGGGTTGGCCCGCCCGCTGACTCGGATGCAGGTCAACGGGGGGTCCGACTGTTCCCGGGCCGTGGTGCCCGCCCGCACCAACCCCACAGATTTGAGCGGTGGTGTATGCAGCTACACGTGGACGCAGGGGACACACCAGCAGACCTTCAGCTCAGTCTCCACCCAACAAGAACCACTTGGGCACTCAGGAGAAGAAAGCAACCTTTCCTTGAGAATGGTAAGTGTTTCCGTTTTCCGACCGTCAGCCCAATATTTATCTTGTCGGTCTTACCTCCGATTATAGGCTACTACAACCACCGGTGGAACCAGGGACTCCAACTTGCCTCCGGCTAGCTTGCCTCGGGACCAGCAGCGTCAACTGGACCAACATGGCGGGGCGATCAGTGGTTCCCAATCCACCGACATTGGCTATCTCAAGAAACTCGTCTCGGAGTTGTCGTTGAAGGTCCGTCCACATCATCCTCCAAAATTAACCCACCATCTTTCTTCCGAACGAGACCTCCGCTCACCAGTCATGCATGACCTTTCTGTTGTGGTGCTCCGATCGATTGATCGCTCGATCTGTGGATTGCTTGGTACCTGCGCAGATTGAAAACTTGGAAAAGCAAGCTAGTTCGGCTATCTCGGAAACCATCAAGCCGTGGGTTTTTCTTTCTTTGGAAACTTTACGCCCACAGGGAATAGAAAGATAACAATGCCTGTTTTAAACAAAATCTAGATCACCAGCCGATCAGCTTCGACTTGTTTTAATGGGACCACCTGGCTCTGGTGAGTGTATATTTTTCCGCTTAGCAAATCAAAGCATGTAACAAATAGTGACCCAACACGTATACGGGAAACATAGGTAAAGGGACCCAAGCCCCTAGGATCAAGGACAAGTACTGCGTATGTCATTTGGCCACTGGCGATATGCTACGTGATCAGGTATCCAAGGGAACTGCCCTCGGCAAAGAGGCCAAGAAAATCATGGATGGTGGGGGCTTGGTCAGCGATGAAATCATGGTCAACATGATCAAAGACCAACTCGAGAGCAACAAAGATTGTGCCAAAGGGTAAGCAGCTTGGCATATACCTGCTCTGCAAGAGGACATCGGGTGAACAGAAGGCTAAGACCACTGATATACTTTTTTACGAAAATAGCTTCATCTTGGACGGCTTCCCTCGAACGATTGCGCAAGCCGAAAAGTTGGACGAGATGTTGGCGAACAAGAAGCAAAACCTCGACCTGGCAGCCGAGCTAGTGATCGATGATAACCTCCTAGTTAGCCGAATCACTGGCCGTCTTATCCATCCAGCCAGTGGTCGGTCTTACCACCGAGAGTTTGCGTAAGTCTTTTGACTCCTTCAAAATCCCCCCTCAGATTCGTTGTTCGATCATCCCTGCGCCGATGATCATTTGACTCACCAATCCACTCCATCCCACCCCAAACAGTCCGCCAAAATCTCCCATGAAGGATGACATCACTGGGGAACCCTTGATCGCCCGATCGGATGACAACGCAGACACCTTGCGAAAACGTCTTCTGGGATACCACAAGCAGACCGATCTCGTCGCCCAATACTACAAGAAGCGCGGGATCTGGGTCGGCGTAGATGCTGCCCAGAGCCAAACTACCGTTTGGAATAGTCTCTTGGCCGCCTTCAAGAAATGCCACGAGCAACAAAAACAAGAAGCCCGAAAATAATCGCACATCTTGTGCTTATCTATCTAGAAATCTGGCATGCTTTTACATAATGAATACTACAGCGACGATTGAAAGCTAAATAATAATATTTCGATCAATCCGTTCTTCATGACGATCATTTTTGTTTCTCTCTCACCCTCCCTCTTCCTCTATTGATGAGCATGGCTGATGATGACGATGGCACATGGTCTACAAAAATACAATAAAAAAGTAAATATACCTTCAAGCCAACTCGATTTGGAGCGCCTACTGCTGTCAAGTATATCTGCGCAAGATGATCAAAATCATCAGGTCTTGGTGGGGTATTCATATCCCAACGAACCCAGCTGCAGCATATCCTATTTTTAAAACATTCCCAGATGTCTCAGTGGCTGCTTAAAGCTGGTATTATTTGGCTAGTCTGGTCTCACGATTGCTGCCAAGTTCTGCCTTCGGATTCAGCTGCTATTCAGTTTTCCTCTGTCTATTTATGGATGTACATCCTACACTCAATTATAAGATATTACCAATCAGAATGCCACAGGAAATGATCAGCTGAGGGGAAGCTTGAAAAACAAAAAATCCAGCCAAGCCAGGACCGAAAAAGAGAGTTTGAAAAACATTACAAAGAAACAAAAGTCCACGAACAATTTCCCTCGAATTTATAAATAAAGGACAGTAATTAAAACACTAAGGACAGAGAATGGTCAAGATTCCTTGGGGACGATTGATTGACCCTTGACTTTGAGTAAGCCGACGAGCTCCTTTTGGACGCCCAATCTCTGCCTCAACTCTCCCAGATTATTGACCGATCTGAGATCATTAACGACGTCCCTGGTCTTGCTGAAGTAGACCTCCTTCAAGAGGTTCCTCATCTTCAACTCCATCTCTTCGATCAATCTCCCGATATTTGGGAGATGCGTCGGCGAGAGTGTCGATGATGTGGATGGTGTCACTAGCGGATACGTTTGCTCGGACTATCATACCAAAATCAAGACCAAAATAATTCTTTGTCAGAGGAGAGTCAAACTTTTTTGTTGTTGTTGTTTAGAAAGTGAATGTTTTCTGTTACTCAACTTGGCGAGTCATACTACCAGCCAAACTGATCTTGCCAAGTATTGGGTGAGATTGAACAAGATGCAGCATGACAGTCGATGTCAGTTTGTAATGAGCATTCCGTCCACGCTCGGTGGTTTCAAAGACATGGATAGAATCCCAAGTTCCACTGAGGTTGTCGCTTGGTTGGATAGCTGATTGAAACATAGAGACGTGGTGAGCGCATCAGAACTTAATTATATATTCTAATAAGTGAGCATCAGTCGCGTACTCTTCTTCAGTAATACTACCCCTGCAAAATCCTCATCGAGATCCCACAGATAAACCGAAGAAACTCCTCCCTCGTAATACCTGAAAAATCCTTGTCGTCAGCTTGAAGATAGGTATTGCAAATCTGATCGTGAGAATGGTCAAATGAATAACACACATTTCTCGGTAGACATCAAACCCATCATTGAGGAGTATCTCTAATTTCCTTAGCTTTGGTCCAGGGGAGGTTCCATCTGCCAAAGGTGGATCGTATTCGTTGGACCAAGGGCTCCTGATTAGTGGGAAGCATTGGAAGTAGGTTAGAAAACAAAACAAAAAGCCAACATCGAAGGAAAACATATTATATAGGAAGAACCGTTGGATGAAGATGGGCGGACCGGTATGAATCTTGGTCTCTGTTATAGTCGCAATTCAAGAACTCTCTACCGGAGGAAGGGTCGACCTGGATTTTGAGTGGGAGATCGATCGAGGTGAGCAAGTCGTCGGTGTACTCGGGCAGGACGAACAAGAGGCTCTGCAAGTTGCTGTCGATCTTTTCCGGGGGCAACCGACGCATGAGATCGAGGAGGAGGTCGAGCTCGGATGTGTCGGAGGCTTGGGCAAGTATCTGGTCCATGGCTGCTTGACTTTCTTGTTGGTTGCTGATGAGGATGTTGATGTCAGTGAGGTCACTTGGTCTTGACAAGGCCTACTGGGCCGCCCGACTCAGAGCATCTCCAGCCGAGCCGCGATCGGGCGTTCGGGGGTTGCCTCCCAGCCGCAATATTGAGCACACACCTCCATCCGCTTGACTTCATACCCGCAAAGATGGAAGTATCAACACATGCACCAACTCCTACTCCCAGCTCATCAAGCAAGAAAAAAAAACTGCATCAATTGAATCAACGAGACTCCTCTCAATAACCGCGTCTGTTCCAGTTATTGAAAGGAGTAAATACTCCTCTTGATGAGTGATGACTGGTTCTCTCCAGTCAAGGATTAAACACTCCCATTGATGACTGGTTCCATTCTGTTCATTTAGAAGAGTTTAATATAATAACATGGGTTTTGATTAATCAACTCCCTACTTTTCGACTCATGACTCCCAAGTCCCAAACGGCATGTACATTGGGAGGATGGCTTCTCAACGTTGCACCCGGTTGTGTAGACAAAAAATTGACCCGGGAGCATTTTGGGAGTTGGAATGTGAATTTATAAACATTTTTTGGGAATTGGAAATTTAATTTTTGCAAAAATGTCAAAAATTAGAAAAAAAATTATAACTCCTCACTGCTGTGCCCAAGCCCCACCAAAATTTTACCGAGGGCAGAAACCTCTCTCAAGAGCACATGCTGAACTTCATTTCATTATCTCACCCCAGGAATGGGGTGTGCTACTGTGCACCCATTTTGTCAGGTGTCCTACTAAGGAACACCACCAAAACCTTAGCCACGGTGCCCCAAAGGGTCCCAAAATTTTACAGCGGGCAGAATAAGCTCTGAAAGCAAGATGGTGAGATTCATGGCATTATTAAACCTCAGGAAAGGGGTGTGCTACTGTGTGCCCATTTTGGCAGGTGTCATACTAAGGAACACCACCAAACCCTTAGCCAAAGTGACCCAAAGGGTCCCAAATTTCACAGCACACAGAATATCACAGTTTCCTCATATAGTCAGTTGCTAGGCACCAACAGAAACTATTTACAAGGTGGTGGGGGCTTTTGGTTACATCTTCTACTAAGAAAGAGTGCCATATCTCTTGCATGGTGTGGTATGATGTTATATTAGTATTTAATTGCCTACATTTTTTCCATTAAATAGTTTTGCACACATCCAACTTTATTAAAACCACAATATTCTGAAAAAAAAACAAGGGTTCCCCCTGAAATAGAGAAAAATCACCCAAAAATGAGAGAGTTTGCCCCATAAGACAACAAAGTACAAAAAAAATTGAAAGGGTTTTCCCACTAAATAAATACAAGAAAAGTTGATGTGACCTCTATTAAAGTACATTGAAAATTAAAATTAAAATCTCAACCAGAAACCTAGCCCCCTAACCCCAGCATAGGTGCTGCACTCAGGCTCACACTCTAGCAGCAATGACTGAAGGGATGTGAGTAAATAACTGGATAGTATCAAAGTGTATTATACTATCATTCTTGAAGTTGGGCCCTAAAAGAATACCAATGACTAAGAGTGTTTTATTTCTTATTAGACTTAATACAATGTAGTTTAAGATAGAAATAACACAGTCTGTCAAGTGTTTGGGGGTATTTACCTAAGAGAAGGCAATGGGCCGCTCTCTACTGAAGAGAGATAGAAAAACTGGAGAGTAATGAAACTGGTTTCGATAGAGCTAGTCTGTGCAAAAGCGTGGCACATTAGTTCTCTTTTCTTCAACAGCTCTGTTGTAAGGTTCTCTTACGCTCTTTGAGCCTTTTTAGCCCTTAGGGTCCTTTTGCTTTAGCGTTGGTGAAACAGTGTAGGAGGAGTGTGGCATTATCTGTGTCATGATTGCACTCCATGTTAGCCTATAGTTTCTCCTCTTGGTTTGGATACAGATACTTACCAATGGAGTTTCCTTCACTTTGTGGGGAATTGGTAGTGCTGATCTTTTTTGGGTTGACTTTGTCTACCGGAGGGTTTGGATAGAGCGTTAGCTCATATCTTATCACGTGAAAGCTTAAACATCATCTACACACCTTTGGTGATAGCTGATATCCTAGTTTTCAGTGACTTGGGGCCGGGATTTTCCGCAAGCCTGATTTTGCTGATCGTTGGAGCCAAGTCTGCATACATCAAGTTATGAGTCAGTTTTTTGACTCTGCAGAACCAGATTTGGACTGCGGAACTGGTTTGCTTTGCTTACCAGTTGCCGCAGCTGTTGGGGATCCCAGCCGCTTTCCCAATTTATGGGTCTGCGGCCTTTCACCTAGACTTGAAGTCTCACAGGCCCAACAGGACAACATTTCTCAACTTCTGAATGGATCTGCACCTGTTGTTGACATCAAGCAGCCACAGCAGGGTGGAAATAAAAATGGGAGTAGAGATGGCCCTGGCAAACCTGTTGCAGGTACCCTCTGTGATGCTAAAAACCTGGTTGCGGACCCAAAGTGTCCGTACAGGTTTGCAGAGGTTGCAGGCTGCGGATTCCGCAAGGCTGTCGCGGCGCAGCACAGTGCGGAATGTGTCCACAAGGCGGAGCGCGGGGCTATGTTCACGGCACGGCGGCGGCGGCGGCGGAGCTGGACTTGACTTAAGCAGGCCTGGGCGGACTGGATAGTAGGGGGTTTCAAAGTTGGCCAGATGCTACTTGCATGCACTTTTGAAAGCGGGTGTTCAAGTTCATTCTTGAACACTGAGTTGCAAAAGTGCATGCAAGCCACACTGTACTACACTCCCTAAGCCTGCTTGAATGTTTTTTTGAAATTTGGTGTTCAATAAAAGCCTTGAACACCAACTTGCAAAAGTGCATGCAAGTCGTACATGGCCAACTTTGAATCCCCCTAGTATAGGCTGTGACTGGGGGAAGCCGTGGCAGCCAAAGCAGACTACGTCAGCGGGCATAGCTGGGGCGGAGGCAGCGTGTAGGTCCTGGCATTGAAGGCTAGACAGGGGTGAGGAAGCAAAGGCAAGAGGAGTCCGACGGTGGGCAATGACGTGTGGCAATGTTGACAGAAGACCCGTGTGAGAGCGGAATGAGCGGATGACGTGTGTGCTTGTGGGAGCAGGGCTTGGCGGATGGCGGGCGGAGGAGGATGGTTTCTTTCTCATGATTTTGTTTTTCCTTTTGTATGAAGGAGGGTGTGGGGAGTTTTATCCCCATTCATCCATCATCTCATGTTTGTTTTTCTTTACGGATTCTAGACTTCTTGTTACTCTGGTTACTCTGGTACGGACTCTTTACGGTGGAGATGTTATACTTGCAGAGTTTATATTTTGTGTACTTTATGGTGGATTTCACAGTGTTTATTGCGGATTTTCTGTGTGTTTTGTGGTTATGTATACATTAACTTACTGGCTCTTTGATCATTGCACCCCTACACGTACTTGCAGAGCGGAACGGAGTTTTCCAGATCACCCAACTTTACCCGGGAAACATCTTGGAGCAGCGGAGATCCTGAAATTTCTACGCAGTGACCTCTTTTTTTCACCACACCGCCAATGGGTGTGGATGCCAGAGATTCTGGGAAAAAGCCGGCGGGTACCCGTGTAATTCAATCCGCACCCACCCACCTCTTTGAACAAAAGGCCTGATCCCTTCCGGTTGCCAAGGTTTTACAGCCTTGGCAGCTAGAAAAACCCACCTGGCTTCCAAGGACACACAACCTCATTGACCATGGCAGGATGGATTCCTTCCGGTCGCTGGGACTGCAGCTTGGCGGCCAGAAGGAAAAAATCCTCCTGGTTGCAGAGCCTGAGGTCAAAAAACCTCAGCGACCAGGAGGAGAATATTCTGGTCACAAAGGTTATAAAATCTTGGCTACCAAGAGAAAATTATCCTGGTTGCAGAGGTTAAATAACCTCAACGCACAACCAGCAGGTAGCCTCCTGATTGCAGAGGTTTGACCAGAAGGCAACCTCCTGGTTGCCAAATTAACCTTGGCGCCCAGAAGACAACCTCCTTGTTGCTGAAGTTGGCTTGGCAAATAGAAGGGTTGAACCTCCTGGGGGCCGGAGTTACCTTGGTGACCAGAGGGAAACCTCCTGGTGGCTGAAGTTCACTCAGCAACCAGAAGGAAACCTCCTGGTGGCCAAGATTCACTTGGCAACCAGAAGGAAACCTTGCAGAGGTCCTATTGCAATCAGAAGGGCTTCCTTCTGGTCGCCAAGGTCCCAAAAGGGGTCCCTTCCGGTCGCCAAAGTGAGTTTCAAGGGGCAGGTATCCGCGGGTATCCGCGCAGGCCAACGGGTATGGACAGTGACCGGACCGCTAGGGGAGGTCACCAAGGTCCAAGAACGCAAGCTGTGGAGCCAGGCTAGACTGGGGGGGAATCAGGGGAGGTTTGACTTGAGTTGAAGGGACCAAGCTCAGTTGTTGGGGAGTTTCCAGTCACCTAAAGTACCAGCCCCCTCCCACCCCCTATCCTGAGTTTCCCCATCATTGCGTCACCTCATCCTTACTGCTCCTCAAATCACAGCTTCCCCCATCTCCGTCTCCTGCGGGTTTTCCTCCCCAGCACCGCACCTTTTTCAGACCACCCGCCGGCCCTCATGTTTGGGGGAAAAAGATTGTGTGGTTTTCCAGGGGGACTAGCAGGCACCTGCCGTGTGGTGTAGCGCTAGCCCCTATCTTCTCAGCTGCCATGATGGCAGTGCCTATTTCTCTCTGCCCCAGGAGGAGAAATACTCACCCGCCACTGGGCCTCAGGCACAGGGTTTCCACCCATGGTCTGAGGCTTTGCAAGGTGTCATAGTTACCTACACGGTTTCTAGGTGAGGCTCTCCGCCAAGACCCAAACACCGGCCCTAGTGAAAACCTACAGTAAAGGTAGGGACCACAAGGACCTACGGATAAGACCTAGCTAATGCAGCATGAAACAGCTAGGGATTATCCAGAAACGTGTGCTAAGAGAAATAGCAGAGACGGCTTGGACCCACCAACAAGTGCAGATGCAGATGGGGATGTCTGGATTCAGTCAAAACAGGCTGTGGGTACCCAGGTGCAACAGAGCCATCTCTAAATGGGAGATCCAAACTAAAAACAACGAGAAACAAGAAACAAGCAGGAAATGTGAGGAAAGAAACATGGGCAGCACTAGAAGAAAAAGCCAAGCAAGTGCCACCAGTTGACATGCAACATACTCCTGTGTAAATTCCATTCTAGCTCTGCTCAAGCAAGCATCAGTTTTTTTGCACTGCATTGAAGCTTGGCCAAAGGCAACCTATGACAAAGGTTTAAGTTCCATAACAGATTCCTTAGAGTTCTTGCATTTCAACTGGTGGCACTTGCTTGACTTTTTCTTGTAGTGCGGGGGATGATAGAGTTCAAGCAGGAGATGATTATTTTTTTTCAATCATGTCGAGTCAAGTTAACGACTCGCTGGAAGCCAGCCAACTGTTTCTTGGACTTGAGTTCTTGGAGTGCAAAGACAGACTCGACTTCGTTCCAGGAAGACCAAGTAGAGTTATGTTTGATGGGAGTGAGCGCGTAGTTGATTTCGAGAGCGGTCAGAGGGCCACCATAAGCCGATGAAATACCTAGCATACCACCATGGGAGACAATGAGTACATACACTACAAAGTGGTGTGTAGAGAGGGGGGGAGGAAGGATGGTATACCTGTATCTATCAATAAAATCTTGCCCCCACACCTGCTAGTGATCCCTTTGAATTGAGGAGTATGGCCCATGACCATCCTTCTAACGTGGAGGCGTTCAGTAGCCTTCTCGATCTGCCTACAGATGATGGCTTCGTCATCCTCGAGTGCGTAGGAGCGTTCCCAAAGCGGGCCATGTTCGGCGTAAAGTTGCGCTTCTTCGGCAGGAGTGTGAGGGGGCAGATGGTGGTAGGGAATCTGGCCGTCGAGGGCGCGATGGAGGAGGGACTGGCCGATCCGGTTGATCTCCGAGACGCCCACGGCCGCATACTCGGGTGTGATCCCGCCGTGGACGAAGACGGTAGCGGCGTCGAGGAACGGGTCCAGCGCGCGCTCCTCCGCCGGCTCGAAGCTCTCGGTGAACCGCCGAGTCGTCGATGTCTCGGATGAGACCATTGGTAAATCTCCAAAGCCGAGAGGATACGGTACCCTCGCCGTTACCGAGTAGTTCGCTATCCAGCTCTTCCCGATCCATCCCTGCGTAGACATCACCTTTCGTCGGCTCTCAGCACTTCCAAATGTCTCGATATCTTCCTTCGTCACATATCTCCAATCTCCTAGCGCGTTCATGTACTGTCATCCGCCCCGATCATCAGTCAATTGTACTCATATAAAAATCAATCTCCAGAAAAAAAACGATGGGTGAATCATGATTACAGTCGGGTATCCAAGGTGAGTTTTATTCTTGTGGGGAGGGGAGGTAGTGGGTTCGGAGTGATATTGACGGCTCTTGCGAACGATCGGGTCAACTAACTTCATGATTCCCCAGTAGGCTCACTACTGCTCCACCAGCGAGTTGGGCTTCCGTCCGTAATGCATCCATCCACTGCAGAAGGAAGAAGCAGGGCAAGTGAGCATTGAGAAGATGTTTATTTCTTATTAGAGGGTAGAATACGTGCTCACTTTATACAACAGGATTGTATCCTTGCCTCTGTCGACGATGTCCCCCGTCTGGACTAACACTGATGCGCCGCCGATCCATTGGTTCCTCAAGTCGACCAGACCAGCCATCCTAAGCACACGGGTGGCATGCTCCAAATCTCCGTGCAGATCGCCTACGGCTACGACCCGGCTGGAGAACTTCTTGGATGATGATGATGATGATGATGATGAGGGCGCCCGGTCTTGGCTCTGATGGTTCCCCGACCGACTGGTCTTCTTCGGTGCTGCGCTCCTGCTTGAGTCTCGATGGAAATATTTGTAGGTCAGCACCAGGCAGAGTACGAGTAGGAGCAGCCTCTTCTGACGATATAAGATGGCCAACATCGTAGAAACCAAGAGAGGCCGGAGTGAAGAGCCTTGAGTTGTATTGTGTGATTCTTGGTGGCCCCGTGTATGGGGTTATGGAGGTCCCTGGTCTTGGCGCATCTGTAATCCCATGCTTGCTGCCTCGGATTCCGCGCGGCGACCTGGCTGCAGTGCATGGATATTTGCGACGAGCCGAATTAATCGACAACAAGGGAACACGGCAGCACAGTCAACAATGGACTTCCGGGGATCCAGCCGGAAGCCGTTCGAGGAAGTTTTCGTCCGATTGGACGGCCTACCAGTCTATGCAAGTTCCCTGGCCCTTCAGGCGTTCATCGCGTCTATCCGGGCCGATCAGACGCTACTGTTCCCGGAGGCGAGCTTGGTCGCCCTAGTCCGACTCCCCTCAGCGACACATGCGATCATACGGCTCACCCGTCCCGCCGAGCTCGCCGAGGAGCGCTGGTTTCCGGAGCTCATTGAGGCCTGTCGCCGGCTCAAGAAAGCCCGACTCTCGATGGGTAGAGGGCCCCCAGACTCGTCAGCTCCGATCGAGCCCGTCTTACTCTGTGCTCCCTCGCCCGCCCCAACTACCCCGCCGTCCATCGCCGCCCAGCAACTCCCTTTGAGTACCCCTGACCACTACCATCCCCTGGTCCCCAAGCTTGAATCCTCCACCAAAATCCGTCACCCGAGGAAACGCAGCCGCATACTTCCACCCGTGCCCGTTCCGTCACGCTCTGATAAAATCGCTCACGCTACTCGCGACCTCGCCAAAGCTAAGCAAAGCGAAAGTGACTGCATAGCCGCAAAGAAACTTATCCAGGAGCGCTCCAATCGAATCTCACCTTTTCAACGATTCCGCAACAACTTATGAAGAGCTTCGGCATTTCTTTCTCTAGCACTTGCCAGCCAACGTTAGGCAATGTTGACCAATTTTTAGATTGTATTATGAGAGCCCAAAGAAAAAAGGGATTGACACCGGTGTTCCTCCCAAGAAACGTACTCCGTTAGTTCTATGTAGATATCCTCTCCAACAATCCTGGAGCGAACCCCCCTTTCTTCTTCTAGATATGATCTGCCATATTTGTCTTGTATCTCTAGATCGTAGTTTAACCTAACTTAACACAAGTCCCCCACATTGGAGGGCCCTGGTACAGCCTGGGTCTCCTAAGGAGAGTCCCTTCGGGACGCGGGTGTCCCCCCCTCCGTTCAAGAGGCTCAGTTAGGCTAGTAGTTTAACCTGGCCGTCTGTTTACCGAAGTAACACTAATCATTTATCGATCAAGTAAACCGTAAGCAGACTCTAGATGAACTGTCCAAGAAGTTCAGTTTGCACGTGGGTACTTTGTCGAGGAAGTATTGCGCACTTAGCTCTGTGTCAAGAATCTGGCCTTAGTTTGCACCCATCTCATGTCCCTTTGATGTATTATCCTGATGACAAAAGATGAAGGATACATCATTCTTGATATTAACGATACATATAACGAAACCTGTTTTTAAAAGACAAAAGAATAATGGTCGGCAGTAAGGATTGATTTAGTCTACTTTAAATGTTTCATTGGTCAATGCAAAACATAATAACTTGACAAGCTTTTCATTGAATTAATGTGATATAATAGAGATGAAAAGAATTATTCAACATGTATATGGTAGAGCAGTGATCACACATCTAGGCACAGAGAGAAAGAATAATATAAGGCCTAAATATTTATAGCTATATAGGAAGAAGTCCTGTGATTCTAATGGGATAATGTGAGAGAGCAAGAGCAACTTCGAGGTGACAGAAGGAAGAGCAGAAGCTCGTACTGGTATGCACATCAGTCCGAAATCCTCCGAGGAAGAGGAGAAAGAGGAGAAATGCCATCTATTTTTGAAGTTGGCGACGGGATTGACGTTTGACGGCAGCAAGACTCATTTCTGATCCGGAAGGGCTGGAATTGGGAGGGCGGGGAGTAGAATCACGCGGGGTGGAGTTGCGAGGCTGGTGGTCGGAAGCAGGAAGACGATCGAGGGGCGAGGAGGGCCTGAAGCTTCTCCCGGATGGGAGTGATTCGAGGGGGGCGCGGGAGGAGGAGGAGAGGGGAAGACTGGGCTCGTGAGAGGAGTGGACGCCTTGGTTGCGGGACTTCCTGCGCTCTTGGTCGGGCATCTTCTCGATCACCACCGCGGAGAGACGCATGCGTTTGTGGGAGGACCCGCCGGGCGTCGAGCCAGACTCGCTGGGCTGGGGTCGATGCTCCGAGAGCAGTCTTTTCCGCTTCGAGATCATCGGAATCACCACCGACACCACCGACGATTCCCGGCGGTTGCGCGAGACCGCCGAGCTAGGCACACGGGACGACACAGGCGAGCGAGACCGCAGCCGTCTGGGCCGTTCCGCTGATTTCTCAGCCCTTCCTTTCCCCCGCGTTATTTGCGGGGCTCGTTCGTCACTCGATTCCGAACTCTCCTCTCGCGCCTTCGCCTTGAGTTTCTTCGGCCGAGGCCGAGGCTGAGACTTCCGTTTCGTCTTGCCAGTCACTGCTTTTGGCGGACCCATCTCGGCTTCATCTCCATCATCATTAACAGCTAACTGACGGCGACTGGTTCCGTTTACAGCGCCATCTTCCCCAGCCGGGTCTATATTAGCACTCCGTTTCTCTAACGCAAGCCTTGCCGCACGCTTAATATCTGAAGAAAAAAAAGTTTGGCTGTCACTAAGAGTGCGGAAGATGACATAGCATCGAAAAAAGCCTTACTTGGATCTTTGGCCATCGCGGATATTAACCGTTTCATGTAAAGTTGATAAGGATCCCAGGACTTGGACGTTGGTATCGAAAGTTCACGTTCTTCGATCAGACGCTCAGTTTCGGCTTTTCTGAAACCCCAAAAAGACGATCAGCTTTAAATTTCTGTGCTAGTCGAAAATCTAATTTGTTCCAAGTGAAACAACGTGAAGAAGAGGGAGCGCACATTTGGAGACATGAGCGACCGTCGATGCCGATCAGCAGGAGTGCCAGGCCCCTAAACATGGCCCCTAGTTTATTCATCAGTGGCGGTTCGGGTTCGGGGTCAGTGGCTTTACCGATGAGCCATTGGATGCAATCGAGATGTAACTTGGCAGCGGATGAGGAATCGAATCGGGCTTTGTAGCTCATCCGGGGACCTCGGAGGATAAGAACCGACTGCAATAATCGGCAAAGGCGAATGAACTGCTCCTCTGTGTAGTCATCACTCCCAAGATATAATTCAAACGACTAAAGATATAAAACTTGTGACATTATTATGTTTGTTTATACACATGTGGACGCAAATAGGAGGTTATGACGTACCACTTTGAACACATCAGTTAAGCATGTTATCACCACACCAATCTGGTCTGGTGTATTCGAAACGCTGTCATTGAGGGCAGCTACGAGCAGCTCGACGGAGATATCGAAGATTTTAGTAAACCGAGTGAAATGCTGAATGATCACTACCGAATGCTGAAAATGTATCAATCCACATCGAATCGATTTCGCGAAGGTAGTGATCAACAGATCAAACTCTTCTATCCGGTGAAGTTCCTCGACACTGAGCACTTTCAATTCTTTTTGGAGAAGATGGTGAAAACAGGGAGTCAGAGGTGTTTTTTTTTACCGGAGGTCCTGAATATGGCAAAATGCTCAACTGGTGGGATCAGCTAGCGATGCAAGTTTAGGCTTGAGAGGCGGATTTGTCTTCGATTTTTTGCTATTCCTTGATGTGCCAGCATCATCCCTATCCACATGATTCTCCCCATCGTCGTTATATTCTTCGATCTGATTTTTTTCATCCTTTTTCTCATCTATGAAGTTTTGAATCTCGAGCTCGATGAAGCTAGCACATTTCGCCTGGGTCTCGTCGGTACATCTCAACCGCAGATCTTCTGGGATTAGAGTGCCTTGACAGAGTAAATAGGTGTTCAAGAGATGAATAAATGCCTAGGAGGAACCCCCGTCAGCCATGGATCCCAAGAGTTCCCTGGAGCGAGGAATACGTCCCCGATATATTTGGTTACTGAACTTACAGCTCGCTTGATTGACCGATTGACGCGGCTATTTGGAGAGATAGCGTATTCAGCCAAGAGATTGACCAAGTTATCCCGGGCCATAACCCCGTACTCCAGTTTAGCCGACAGGGCTGAAGTTCCTCCAGCCTCGGGCCCTGGCGGTGGATCAGCACCGATGGATGTTTCGTTTGCGAGCGTCAATCGATATATAGATGCGCTCGTCCAAGTAAAGTTTAATTGAAGGATTTCCATCGCAACCTCGACCAGCTGGAAAGAACAGATAAACCATCAATCAGGTCGCTCGCTGAAAGTGGGACTGTCTATTTCGATCAGGATGTCGTTCTTACCTTAACTTCGGTCGGATGTGCTAGATGAGCCCGTTTGGCAAGAGCATTAATCAATTCATAAGGACTGGTCGAACCTGTTGTATCCGAGTCGGTACTTTTAATGCTTGATGACATATCGCTCTGGCGAAAGAGACGAGCAATCTTCGTGAGCAGGAGGGTGAGAGAAACAATTTCATCCTCCCTCAATTGATCTTTCTCGATGTCTGATCGATTAGCCGTTAGATCCTTAAGACTTGATAGCAAAGCTCCATGGAGCTTGACAATCTTAGCTTGGCTGACATGCTCCAGAGACTTGGATTCGCTCAGCACATGTGCAATCGTAGAAGAAATCACTTGGATGGTACCAAGATGCTGTTGTTTGAGATACTGTTTGATCATCGTGTCCCATAGCTTTTCAAATGCCTGCGGTCGGGAAAGAGGATATCAACTGTCTAACCGGGGTTCAGCGAGAACAATCATAGCACTTACAGATACCATCCTCAAATCCAGATAAATGTTCAGGGACATCAGCTTGGGAATCCGGAAGACTTCGGCCAGCTTCACTGGATCAGTCATGAATTTCGACCAAAGCTTCGGCAACAAGCTGATCATCACTCGAGTCAGCTCAGCCTTGTTTTCCGGTTCATCCTCGGTGGACTCTTGCAGGCGACGAGAAACGGTTGCCTCATCCTCCGTTGGTTCCCCTTCTTCGTCTGTTGCTTCAGGGTGCAAACGCTTCTTCTTCCTTTTCCTCATCTTCATAGTTTCTGCTGCCGTCAGGGTTGAACCGAACTTTCTAAGAGAGGCCACGAATACTTCGACCAATATGTTTTCCTCTGCTTCACTCAATTGACAGGCATCGTCAATCACTCCAAGATTTGTATCTGGGTCTTGTTGAGATCCTTCATCAGCCGAGTCGTCATTGTCGGTGTTGGCCAAGGAGACACTACTACGGCCAGGTTGAACAGGTTTGGACGATGCCTGGGGGCGATTGGTTGACGTGGTGTGATCCAAGAGGAGGTACTGACAGAGAGCCTGCCAGTCATGTAGGACTTCCACTCGTGGCCAAAGATCCTCAATAGCGAAATCGATTCTTCCCTTTTCCAAATCGTTCTGGTACAGCGAGCCGGAGTGCTGACCAGCGATTTGAGGGTCATCTTCATCATGGTCAAATTCGTCTTCCGAGCTGCTCGATTGGCCGTCACCCCCTGCGGCGGTGTCTGATTTCGATTCTCGTTCCAACTTGATCAACAGATGGGCTAGACACTTAAATGCTATTTGTGTTTCCAATTCAGCAGCACGCGATTTCTGTTTGGGGTTTCTGCTCTTACTCGGTGATTGAGTGACGGCATCGAGGCGCGTCTTTCGAGCCTCAAAGGCTTCTTCGAACATATTAGCGAAGAACGCGCTAGCAGCTTTTCGGACCCTGGAATCTTCATGATAGATCAGCCGTCCAAGTTGCTTCCTTTGCCTTGAATCTAACAGTCCATGCCGATCGATCTGAGTCACGATATTGATAGACAGGCATCGTGTAGTGAAGTCGCTCTCTCCCGTTGCCATCTCTATCAGTCTCGGCCTGAAACGCGAAGTGAAATGCTGCATGACCCCGATGTTCTCTTCCTTGGAATAAAGGGTACATAGAGCTCTCAAGGCTTCGTTCCGGGCATCCTTGTGCTAACAGGCTCAAAGGGAAAAGGAGTAAGCTGGGTATTCTGGGTTTCATTCGGTGGCCAACTTACACTGTCAGTTAAAACCCATCCAATGTATCGTAGGTAGTTGCCCTCGAGGAAATAGTCCGGTACCATGGCCATCCACTGCCCGAGGGCTTGGATACAATCTACCCGGATGTTCGGATCTGCGTCGCGATATCGGTGAACAAAAACCCTGGGTGACGAAAAAGAGAGAGAAAAAATCAATCAATAACCTTGTAGTTTCGAGAGTGATAAACTAAACGAACCCATCAAAAAACTCGCTGATAAAATTTTCAAGCGCGGTTTTTTCTTGAAGCACGTGCTTTTTCCGTTTCTGCCATTCGGCTAGTTGCTCGAGTTTAGATGAACCGGCATGTTTTTTCGCAGCTTCGACTTCGACTTTTCTACTCAGGCTAGTCAATTCCTTCCTGGCACTAACTAGTATTTCGCACATTGGACTAACGAAGCCGAACAAACTGATTACAGTAGAAGTGTGTCTGAAGGATCTGAGGGTCGAAGAGCTCATCGAGACCAAATAGGCTTGAACCAGAGGGATGAAATGATCATCATACAGGATCGAATTTGACTGGGCTAGTAGAAGCAGTTGGTGGCTCAAACTGACCAGATTTTTGCGGAAGTTCTTAGAAACTGACTTTCCGGACTTGACGATGAGAGGATAAGCTTGGCTTGGGACTTTCTTGAAATTTTCTTGGATAGTATCGAGAGTCTCAGTGACTGCATCGATATCCAATGCTTTGTGCTTGTCAATACTGCAGTTGCATCCGCAACACCGTAGGATAAAGTTGATCAACTGAGAGATAGCCTGGCCCTTCGCGTCTTCATCATCTTCTCCCGAGCCTTGATAAACTTCGATCCAATCTTCGAGGGTCGGTTGGATGGCAGAAGCACCCATGCGGATCGTATTGAAGAGGTCATTATCTTGGTTGATTTCATATTCTGCTTGAGGCATCGCAGCGCGTCCTGGATTATCCTGATTGGTTTCATTGCCGTCTTGTTCAACTTGAGCATTTTGTTTCGGATCTTTCGAAGTGCTTGGCCGTGGTTTCGTGGCTCTGGGTGATTTGGGGGCTGTTCGTCCAGCGCCTCCGCCTCTGCCTCTGCCTCTGCCTCTGCCTCTGCCTCTGCCTGCTGACTTTGCGGTAGATTTTGGGGTGAAGTCTTGGTCCTCGTTAGACGAAGCGGAATGATGATCGCTCAGGCCACTTTCTTCATTATGATTAGGATGGTCGTGATCGGATGTCGATTCGTTGTGATCTGATGAATCCGCATCGATCGACGTCCTCCGGCCTGACTTCTTCTTCCTCTTCTCGACCTTCTCTTTGATCGCAGGGGGGAGTGCTTTGGGAGCATTAAGTTTTTCTTTTGATGCTGGTTGGGCTGATGAGGTGGGCTTCCTCCGCGTCGAGACTCTCTTCTTGGTGCTACTCATCGTGAAAAGAATGGGTGTTTCCTGGTGGCTGCTCCACAATGGGATCACCCGCGACCCAAATTTGGCAGCTCGCGCCTCGCCGCGGGGGTTCCCCCGGACAGTCAGTCTCCGAGTCCAAGCCCCGAATCAGACCCACTTTGTTCAAGTTTTCAACGCTTGTTCAGGAATCAAAATCCATCCAATTATGTAAATACTTCATGACTGGAGTAAAGATGATTCATACTTACTCTTGTCGTGTTTTGAAAAGAAAACGCCGCAATGATTTTCATTGATGACAAATTCCTCCGAGCTAAACAGCACGATACTGACCAACATCCACAGCAAGGGAGACAGATTGAAATCAGATAGCCATGAAAAACCTGATTGACAATATTTGAATCCTAGATAGGCATCTAAATATTAGGGGGTTTCAAAGTAGACCCGCGCGTACATGCAGGTCACTTTGCATAACCCGGTTTTGCGGGGAGACTGCAAGTCGACGTTCAACATTTGAGTTGAACGCCGGCTTGCCTTGCCTTGCAAGTGGCATGCGTGGGTCTACTTTGAACCCCGCTATTATCACACGTACTTGTAACACTCGATATCAAAAAAACTACGATGCTCCGGTAAGCTTTATTCTTTTCTGCGTATAATCCAAGGAAGCATACTGATTTTGTTGTGACCTGGTTCAGTCTTCTCGTCTGCGGCTCTCTGCTGCGGAGTAGACATCTCGCTGGAGGCACATGATCATCATCATTACCATCATCATAACCGCATCATCAGTGTTTCCGGAGCCCAACTCTCCACATAAATGGATAAATATTTCACTTCTTGAACGACTTCCTTTCCCCGGCACACATAAGTTTCCGGCATGATATACTGATTTTAAAATTCAGCCAGTGCAAACAGATTATCCTTCTGCGGACGTCACAACTATCACCGTAAATAAATAGAAACATAAAGCTAGTTTAGCAACAAAAAACGTTTGTTTTCATATGAAATTTATATACAACTGTTTGCAATCTAAGGGGACTTAGCCAACACAGTGGGTGGTCCGCACTAGACAAAACGATCGAAGCGATACATCAAGCTCACATTCTATCCCTGGCCCACACGTCATGGGCAGGGCCAGCTACGATTGACATGGAATCTAGGTGCACCATAGGTGGGAGGACAGGTTTTGGAAGTGCGCGTGTCTTTCCATTCCTGGAGTTGAGTTGCTCGATCGTAGGGACGGATACTTGGCCGGTGTGGTGCATTCGAACGTCCCAGTCGAACTTGCGATCGTAAGTGAAGCTCCGTCGGATAAAGAGATCGCGGAAGATTCCACGTAGGAGGCCATAATCCGGCTTGTCCATGAATCTGAGCGAGTTGGCGTAGCTGACCAAGAACTCGAACTCTGAAGGGAGACCGTGGCAGAGAGCTTCGACCGCCGTAGACTGCTTAACTCCTAAAATTTTCTTGTATCGTTTCTCCTTCGTCTCGGCCGTCACTCCTTGCCACGGTAAACTGCCTCGCATGAAGTAGATCAGCATGTAGCTCAGAGACACTAAATCATCCCGACGAGATTGTTCGATTCCTTGATGAGTGCGCATGGACGCGTAACGCGCCGTACCCGTCAACGTCAAATTTTCCGCGTAGGGGATATGATCCAGTGACGATGCATCCCGATATCTCTTGGAAAGCCCGAAGTCGATGATAAAGAATTGATTCGCGCGTCTCCCAAGCCCAAGCAAAAAGTTCTCCGGCTTGATATCACGATGAAGGAAGCCGCGCGAGTGGATTTGCTCCAGACGGCAAAGCTTACAACGTTCAAGTCAAATTAACAAAAAACAAAAAAAGTTATCTACGCATTGCCACTTCAAAGACGTGAAACTGCAGAAAATACTCACAAGCTGTTCGGCGATAAGTAAAACAGTCTTCAAGCTGAAACTACGATTGCAATAGTTGAACAAGTCCTCCAGACTTGGTCCGAGCATGTCCAAGACCAAGGCACTATATCCATGTTGGACCCCAAACCACCTCAAAGTGCTTAACAGAAGAATTTCAATAATCAGCCTCAGATTCTACCATGACAAAAAAGAGAGACCGCTTACGGGACACCGACCATGCCGGTCACATGCCTGTAGACATGCGCTTCTTGTGGAAGGACGGGGTGCCCAGCGGTGACACTTTCAAGCTTGATGGCGACCTCTTCACCCGTCTGGATATTATGTCCGAGGTAGATTTCACCTGAAAGAGTCCACAATTATTGGTCAGTACACTCGTTTACATAGATTCATTCAACATTCACTTACCAAATGATCCGTTTCCGATTCTCTTGGAGAGACGATATTTACTGGTGTTTCCAAACGTCAATGCCATTTTTTCTCCAGAAGAGGATATGTTCGTTGGTTCCCGGCGTCTGGTGTTGTGTGCGAGTTTCTTAAATGAGAAGGAAAGTCCTACCCGGGCAAGAAGGGAGAAAGAATCAGTCGCAACATCCTACATAGGTTCAATGTTGACCCAAGAGACAAATCTCCACAAGAAAATGACAGCCAATTGGGGGAGAGATCGTTTAACGATCGGTCGGCGTTACATGTAGCCGGTCACACCACGTACAACTAAGCAGCTAAAGCTCTGGTCGGAAAAGCACTGAGCGGCTATAGAATCAGAATCTCTCGACGAACAAAGGAGAAGACGAGCTGCATGGTAGTGTGAAAAAGCAGTCCGATATAGCTTCACAGATAGCAACACAAGCAAAAGATCCAAGACAAAATCGATGATCACCTGGAAGGGATATAGAGGCAATGTCCAATCAATCACCTATGAGAGGCTTTCGGCCTTTGATCAAGTCAATAAGCAAGAGCGTAATCCAGTACAACTTGATTCTGAGTGTACAGGAATCCTAATGAAAGCGATGAGTAGCGAACAGAGCAAGACTTGGGAGGAGGGCTGAAGGATAAAATTGGCGATGGTTATAGATATTTATTTAGCCAAGAGAGAAAGAGAGAGTCGCCTGACTGTTGCGGTACCACACATCCCCTTTCATCGCCTCCTTGGATGAATGTCCATCAACAAATCACGATTTTTTTGTTGCCGTCTGTTGCCGTATGTGTATGTACGATGAAGGGCCTGGCTCAGTCTAGCCAAGAATCGGCGGTGGTGTTCGCTGGGCTTTAGGGCAGGGTCAGCAGCTGAGGCGCAAAGGAAGACGATTTTCCAACCCAAACTCTCCGTCTTGATTAGTTTGGCCAGATATGTATGGGCCTCAGTTATTCAATCTTACTAAGACAAAGGGCAACTGCCTGCTGTATGTAAAACCTTGCTGAACGTAGTCTACATTTGCGATTTGAATAATAATGTAAGTCCTTCAGGGGCTTCTTGTTTTGTTTCCCATGTAACATCACTTTTATTCATTTATTTATGTAGAACGAACTCAGGAGACACTTCAGCCCTTAGCTGGTATATCCGGTAGATAATCCGGGGGACCGCGGATCAAGCCAGATATCTGAAACCCGAGGTTCCGAAACCTGCGGATATGGGTGGATATTTCTGGATCTGACAGGATGCAGACAAACTTCCCTCGCCTGCCGGGCGCGGCGCGAAGTGCGACCTCCCGTCAGGGAGGGACTTGCATGGAATCCCTGAGAGCATCTCCACCGCGGGTGCTAAACCGGGTTGCTAAACCAGATATTCTTACGCTCTGGCCTGGGATGCCGGTGAATAGAGAGCAAAAAGAGTATATGATTTCAATCAACAATATCTGAAATAGAAAAGAGAAAAGAAAACAATACTAGAGAGAAGTCAAAGAAATAACATCACAGTGCTTACCTGGGATGCCGGTGAATAGAGAGCAAAAAGAGTGAAGAAAAGAAGGTTCACCGGCACCACAGGGAGGAGACTTTTAGAGAAACAGAAACACAGAATACAAGCATAATCTAAGTACATATGCTAATAGTGAGATATGATCCATAACAGATATAGCACCCCAAACCCGCTTTAGCAACGCCACCGCGGGTGCCAAACACACATCAAATCTGCCAACTCGCCTCTCGGGAGCTATCTTGTTTGCAAATTTGGAAACAGGATAGCACCCCAACCTCGCGCCACCCTTGCGAGTATCACACATCTCTCATGTGATACTCTCACCTTCTCCCCCGACAGCAACACAAAACCACACATTTCACAACCGCAAGCTGCCAATCATGGCAACTCGCAGTGCAGAGCTGCCTTGCTGAACTCAAAGATTTGGCAACGCAGTTTAGAACCCGCGGTGGAGATGCTCTGATCCAAGCCGTCTCCAATTGTCCATTGTCTGCACACATTCCGAGGAGAACCTTGCTGCGGCCGCAGCTGCCAACAGGTCTCCCCGTAGGCTCCGGTGGTCCCTACCTGTCAGTAGGTTTTCACCGGGGCCAGTGTTTGAGTCTCGGCGAAGAGCCTCGAGCTTGCTGAGCTTCTTCATACCCGTGGAGTATCCCTACCTGGAAGGTAGGAGCTCCTAGGTGAGAGCCAGTATGTCTTGACGACTCTCCTCCTGAAGCAGAGAGGGAGTGGCTGCCGTTGGAAGGTGTGGAAAAGGGGTTTGGGCTACACCCTTCTACACTCTGTGATGTGCCCCACAGCAATTTGGGTGGGTGGGAGGCTCAAAAAAAGATCTGTCAGCAATAGGCCATGGAGAACTGATGAGGATGGTGCGAGATGAGTAGTGGTATGGGGCAAGAGGAGTCTGGTGCTGGGTTATGAGGGTTCTTGGGATGGGCGCACAAGCCTAGTCTCAAACCTAAACCCTCATAATCAGGCTCTAAATCTTTTGCCCAGTCCGGGCTCCCTCATTCGCGTGCTTGGACCTCGGCGACCTACCCCTGTGGGTCCAGTCACTGTCTATTCCTGGCATGAGAGCCCCGCGTACAGCTCTTTGTTTTTGCAGGTGGCCAACTTTGTGCCCCCAAAATCTCCACTTCCCAAAAGAACTGAGTCCCGCCCCGGAAATCAAAGTAAGGCCTGCTTCTCCTCTTTCATTTGGCGGCAGTCACAGGCTGATAGCACTTGTTTCATGGCCTGGAGAGCAGTTTGAAAAAGGCCTCTTTTTGAGACACATTCCTAGGATCAGGCCTTATACCAGAAGCTACAATGCCTAAATTGCATTTGAAGAAGCGCACTCCCAAGCACTTCTTAAGTCCAGAGGGGCAGCCTCAGCGGGTTTACGGTTTATTTACAAACAAGGAAAAAGCGAAAAAGCCTGATACAGGCTAATATTCCTTGGGCTCTCAGGCCGGATACAGGTTTTTGCAGGTAAGCCTCTCTGTGAGACAGAGACCCTGTGGGGCTGCCTCACTGGGATGCTTTGTTAAGCTTGGGATGCAGAAGCTCAGCAGAATAGACACGCACACAAGCCATATTCTTCACCCCCCAAGACGCCACATGGACCCCGATTTGTGCCACCATGGCATAGAGGTGACCCATGGTGATGTGGCGTCCCCACCGTGCACCCCTGGGCGCCACGGTCCCCAGAGTGGCCCCAAGGCCTGAGCAAGAACGGCCCGGCGTCCAAGGGGCGGGCCAGCGGTCGGACCCTGGGCGCGCCGGCCGGGCTGCCATTGTGACCACCACACAGTGATGGTGGCAAGTCCTTGTGAGGTTGGATGCACCCCTTGGCCACCTCTATGCCGCCCTTGGGACTAACACCTTGGGCTTCCAACAACTATCTCAAAACTTAAAGGCTCCATCCCAGCTGAGAGCCCAGGAAAACAACTCGTGATTTTTTTCTTTTTTGGACTTGAAATATTTATTCTGCATGAAAAGGGAGTCATTGATCACTACAGGCAAACAGGTGATGTTCCTGCATGCAGTTACTGCGGCCACCAAAATTAGGTGATGCTGCACGCAGGAGCAACATGTGTCTTCCTGTGGTGTGATTGTATATTTACCCCAATGTGGACAGCCCTTTATCAATGCAGCTGTCAGAGAGCTCAATGGGTGGGCTCAAACCCCACTTGTGGAGTTCTTTTTGTTGGGAGTGGAGCTCGCAATAATGTATGATTTTACGATCATAGAGAGGAAATCAGACTATGTACTGTAGCTACATAACCTGTGACAGGTGGCGCAGTCGAGAACTACCACTGTGTCACAACATCCCCGCCTCAACCAGAACCTGGCAAACAGCGGAAAAGAGAGAAAAGAGAAAGAAAAAAAAAATAGAAGGGAGAAAAGAAAAAATATGTAGTCACAAAGAAAAACAAGTAATAAATCAGATTGTTAAGATGAAAACCCTTGAACCGCCATCCCACATTTGCTATGTGCCAGTCGGCCTAAAGATTTCGTAAGGACGTCGGCAATTTGATCTTTGCCCGGGATCCATTGAAGATTGGTCTTCTTTTCAAAAATTGCCTGGTTTGTTACATAAAAGTCGCGTTCAATATGATGAGTCCTTTTGTTTGACGAGTCTTCACATCCTATCTTCACCGCCGACTGATTGTCGCAAAAAATCCGGACGACAAAATCCACACCAATTATATTGGAAAGCAGATTCCTAATCCAAAGTGTGTGGCGAGTAGCATGTCCTAGGGCCATGTACTCGGCCTGGCAAGTGGAGCTGGCTACGGTCACAAAACGAAGGGACACCCACATAATTGGCGTGCCATATAAATGTATGATGACACCGTAGGAAGACCGAGAGTTTGGCCCTCCCCAGTTGGCATCAATGTAGCACTCGACTGGGGAAACGTCGGATTTAGTCGGGTTGATTTTCAGCGGTGTGTCTTTGGAGTTTGCGAGGTACCCGAGCAGATGCTTCAGCCCCTTCCAGTGCAGTGCGGAGGGATTCACAGAGAACCGTGCTAGGTAGTTGACGCTATAGGCAATATCAGGGTGTGTCCCTACAGTTACATAGCTGAGACCGCCCACTGTAGACAAGTAAGCGGAGCTGTTGATTCCTTCATCGCTTGTGTCCGAGTTCGCTGAGTAGCCCTCAGGGAGGGGAGTGGTATGAAGAGTTGTCCCGTCCCATCGTTCCTGCAGTATTTTTGATATCAGGTTGGGCTGAGTCAATTCAAAACCTTCCGTGGTGCGCTTGATCTTTACCCCTACCATACTGGTGAGGCCCTCCTCCCACTTGATCTCCAGGCTACCTTTCAGTTGCGCCTCTATTTGTCTCAGAGCTTTGTCGGAGGAACCGGTAACTATCCCGTCATCCACATGGACCCAAATGATAGACCGGTCTTTCTTGTTGCTGAGCGTGTAGACACTAGAATCGTAGTAACTAGACGTGTAGCCAAGTTCTGCCAAAGTCCCGCTGAGATGCTTCCACCAGCATCTTGCAGCTTGTTTTGTCCCGTAGAGCGCTCGGCCTAGTAGACAGGCTTCTCCGGCGTTCACTTCTAGGCCTTCAGGGGCTTGTACCCACACTTCTTTGTTGATGGGTGCATTGAGATAAGCTGCCACAAAGTCAAAATTGTATATCGGCCAGTCGTGCCTGGCTGCTAGCGTGAGGAGTACGCGCATTGACGTGAAAATTGCTGTGGGGGCAAACGTGTGCGCAAAATCCGTGCCCTCTTTCTGGTTAAACCCTTTCGCAACGTAACAAGCTTTGAACTTGGTAGACCCATCAGCATTGGTCTTTCTTGCGAATACCCATTGCGCGCCCGGTTTTCGTCTGTTAGAGGGCAGCTTCTTCACGGTCCATACCAACTTGCGTCGGAGGTTCTCAAGCTCGGTGTGAATTGCTTCTTTCCAGTGAGTGGCGTCCTTTGATTTCATCGCGGCCTTAAAAGTCATTGGGACAGAATCCAAGTCGTCAGCACAGTTGGCAAGGCAAGTATCAACAGCTTCCTCTTGAGCCTGAACCCTGAGCTCTTCGGTGAATTTGTTCAACTTCAGATGTTTGGACTCGGTCACTTCAGGTGTGGGCGTATTGCTGGCGGGGGGAGGTGTGTCACTGGATTTTCTGTTGGTCACAGGAGCCGGTAGTGCGTTCCTGCCAAAGTCTGCCCACGCAGATGAAACCAGCTTTTTTGTCTTGGGGATCCAGAAAGTCCATCCCTTGGATTCAGCGAGGTGACCGACAACCAGTCCTTCAATTGCCCTGTTGTCCAACTTTTTCCGCTTTTCCGGGGCCACAAGGACATACGCACAAGAACCAAAAACCCAAGTCCTGTCGAGTTGAGGTTTGTCACCAAAGAAGCATTCAAAAGGTGTCTTGTCTTTGGTCACACGGTTAGGGATTCGGTTCAGAGTCCACGCGGACCACATGAATGCATAGCCCCAAAACTCTTGACCTAACTCGCTATTGTAGAGTATGCTGCGTCCCATGTCTGACACAGTGCGGTTGTATCTTTCAGCCGCACTGTTTTGGAAATGGTGGTAGGGAAGGGAACGTTCCGCAGTAATTCCCTTATTGGCAAAGAACTTACCAAGGATTTTCGAGTCGAATTCACCTCCGTTATCCGATCGAAGAATTTTGACCTTTGAGTTGCTCTGATTTTCCCAACGGATGATGGTTTGCATCAGGGCTTCAGCTGCCTCCGCTTTGGTCTTGAGGATTTTCACTTCACTGTAAGATGTAAAGACGTCCCGGATGGTAAGCGCATACTTTCCACCTGTCATGGTGGGTGTGTCAAAAGGTCCCATGAGATCGACACATGCGACAGAAAGGCAGTCTAAACATCGATTTGTCGGTCCTAGTGCTGATGTTCTGGTGGCTTTTCAGATGGAACATACAGGAAACTTGATAGATCCAGCGGGCATTGTCGTTGGGAGCCCGTAGCCTAACTGCATCTTCACCATGCACCTAATTTTTCTTAGACTCGCATGACCAAAGAGTCTATGCCAAAACAGAAGGGTTTTTTCATCTGCTGTCAGATCCTCCGCATGCCAAGTGAATTGGCTGTGTTTGACAGCATTGGGGGACTTGAAAACAGTAAGGGTCTCAATTGCACTTTGAAGAGAAGAAACACAAGTTTGAGGCAGAGAGGTTGGAGAAAAATTGTACGCCCGCATCGGTCGTGGCAGAGGCCAAGTGTTGGTCCGGGGTTCAAACTTGCTGTCCCTAGAAAGCAGGTTGATAGAGTCAAAATTACCGTTGACTCTAAACTTGGCATTAGACTTCTTGAAGGCGGCTACGGAGAGTAAAGTTGATCTAGCGCGCTCACAGAAGTAGACGTTTTTAACAACGATGGTTGTTTTCCTCATCCCAGCAAATTTCAAGGTACCCGTGCCTGTGATGAAGTCACAACCTGAGTCAGTCGCTACTTTGACTGCGATTGGCCGGTCAAGAGGGGCGAAGTCAAATAGAGCATACCTATCACCTGTAACATTGTCAGATGCTCCAGAATCCCAAATGACTTCCTGTCCAGCCTGGTCAATAGTCATTTCGCGGAGGTCAAAACGATGGCCCGTTGGCTCAGCAGAGAGGTTCTCGTTTTCAAAAACAAATTTGGTTTCTTCATCTTCTTCCGCAAAAAGCTCTGGGTTGAACTGTTTGGTCTCAATGTGCTTGGTGTTCTGTTGAGATCCTGCCGGCTTGGTCTGAGGGGGGCGCAAGTTCCTGGGTGGTCCATTGAAGGATCCCATGGGTTTGACGTCTGGTTGCAACGGTTTGATGTACGGTATCTTGTCAAAATTGTATGTGACGGAGCAGGGTGGAAAGGATGGGTTCGACTCCGGTCGGGAGGAGATTGGGCGCTGGTTGTTGGTGTTTTTTCGACTGTGCGGACAATTCGGAGACATGTGGTCTGGATGCTTACAGATGTAGCAGTACGGCGACTTAGTTAGTGCCAACACTGAGACGTTAGCTGAGTCATCCTGAGATCCTGAGACGGCTCCTGAAACGCTAGACGTAGATCGGCTAGCTAGTTCAACATTTGAGATCAATGTTTCTCCAGCACCGCTGTCTTCCAATAGTTTCTGTTCAATTTGTGCCGCATCCCAAAACCTGAGTACATTGCCAGATGCCGGGATCTCAAAGTTGTGAGTCTCCATAAAAAGGTCAACTTTACGGTCAATGGGGTTCCGCATGTGATTGTGGAGATTAGACTGCATGATTAGACTGATAACATTATCCCAGGTGAAGTCAATCCCCTGTTCAACAAATGTACGTGCGCAGCGATCAAAAGCTGTGATGGCTTCGGCAGAGCTGCTGTAGTCACTGAGGTTGATCTTTTTGAGGCTCTCCCAGGCCTGGATTTGTTTTGCGCGATTAATGATTCGAAATTTGGAGACAAGGTGATCATATGCCTCAGCAGAGCTGTTCATGTCAAGGAGATCGTACGCCAGGGAGCTATGGACCAAGGAGTGCAGTACAGACCTGGCAATCTGCTCGTGATAAGGGTCAATGAATTTGTCCGCCGTCGGGGTGAAGAAGAATTTGTCTTGGAATCGCTGGAACGCAAAGACTCCGAGCGCTTCAGTCCATTCTTGAACATTCGAGCCGTCTGGTTTTAGTATGCTCTGCTCTGTGAAGTTCTTGATGGCATTCCCGGTGATCAACGAGATTTTTGACTCCTTGTCAAGATAAGAACGTTGGCGCGCTTGGTTGTTGTCGGCTTCACGTCTTGCAAGGTAGTCCAGGTGGCGTGCGCGATCATCCTCTCGTTGCAGCCTCATTGCTTCGAGAACACTGGCGAGGTCGGCCTGAGTGACTGGTTGGGATTGTTCATCTTGATGGCCTTGTCTTGATGTCTGAGCACGGTCCTGGATGGATGTATGCGGTGCCGGTTCGGTGCGTCTCCAGTTGTTGGCCGAAGATCCAATGTTTCGAGCCGTCAGGCAGGGTTGGAATGTTGTTTCTTCAGGAACATTGTTGGAGAACGCTGGACTCTTGCCTTTATCGACGCCAATGTTCAAAGGGCCACTCTCTTGATTATTGCTCGAGGGAACGCGGCCAATTTTTTGTTGAAAAAAGTCGTTTGTCAAGACTTGGGGTCCGAGGATGTTTTTGTGGGTGGGGTTCTTGGGGGTGGTGCGGTCAATGGTTTGAAGCCCGGGAATGGGTCCAGTTCGGGTGACTGTTTGAGGAACAAAACGACCGGGAGGGAGTTTACCGTTGGACATCGTTGATGCGGAGAAGATGTGAGATGGAGGATTGAGAGATAGAAAAAAGGGAAAGGTGTCCACAGTCGGCGTAGGCAATCCAAGGTCGAGTAGAACCACGACCCGACTTTCTGGGCTACCCACAAAGTTTAAACTCAGTCTACAACTCTTTCAGCGGCACCGTGGCTATGGTTGATCAGTCCAACGTAAATATCTGCAGGATATTCACCACGGGCTTGCTTAAAGAGTAGTAAACCAAGAATCTACCCGTGAGCGTTACCACACAAGACTAGGAATTACGAGAGAACTAAAACTCCCGAGGCCGAGTTTGGTTGGATAATCGATCAGAAAGAAGAGAAAAGAAAAGAACTGTTTTTTTTTTTTTTTTTTTTGTTTGTTTTAGGGATATGTATGATTCAAAGCTTGATGACGGTTGGTGATTAAAGAAGAAGAGAAGAAACCGAGTGATGATAGAGAAAGAATGAACGGTGAGTGACTCGCCGGCGGACTACTATTGCTCGTCAAATATGACTACGATGCTCGTTTCTTGACGAAACTACTAGGAATGGACTCGTCCTGGTGCCGGCTACGGTTGATTGTGTGTGTTTTTAGGGGAAGGAAAAGGGAATTGAGCTACTCCGGCGAGAGGCTCATAACCTGTTGGGAGTGGAGCTCGCAATAATGGATGATTTTACGATCATAGAGAGGAAATCAGACTATGTACTGTAGCTACATAACCTGTGACAGGTGGCGCAGTCAAGAACTACCACTGTGTCACAACACTTTTTGTGGGTGCCAGCAGCTGCGCCCTCCAGATCAAGATGTTATGTGACATTCAATCCACAGTGACTTTGCCTCTGCCTGCTGAATGAATTTCATGTAACAGCTTTAGGACAGTGCAACCTGATTACATGAAATGAACCATTTTTGCACACGGTGAGGGAAACCCCATAGACGCTCTGATGGCAGCTGGCACCCATGGTGTGTCATGGAGATGCATCCAATGGAACCTGTAGAAAGTGCGGTCATAGCAGGCCACTGAGGCGTCTTTTCCCATGCGGGGTCAATGGGGTGCCACGGTTCCCGCCACTTGCTCTGCAGTGTAACTCTGGACCCAGCCTGATCTAGGCAAAGGAGGCAAATTGTAACAAACAGATGCAGAAATTTATTCAAGTTCAAGTTCCCAGGACCATCAAAGTTTACTTTCAATAGGGAAAACTTGAGAAATACACCATTCTTGTTTGAGGAATTCCTTACTTTTACTTTATTCTATGTTCATCCTCATACTTTCCTTGTGTTGGAATCATAAGAACCCTATTAAGAGGAGTACCCCGGTGAGTAGTAATTTTGTACACTCACCAAGACCAAATCATAATGAATATTCATTTACTCTTTATATGTGAACTACAGAGACTAGACAGATCACAAGAATCTTTGTGCTCTTGTTCCAATCAATGACACAATCATTGTCAAGACTTACAACCTAGGCAATATTCAATCACCAGGTACAACGTAAGTAAAACTTCAGATCTCAGCATTAGTTAGTCAAAGAGCCAATTTCTCTTTATTCTTTCTTTGTAAAAAACCAGATTGAATAACATTAGCAACAACCAGAGCTACCATAAAAATGGTGAACACTTGCCAAGATTCTTGTAAGTATTTTGCTATATGTTTGTTGTAGTCAAAACAATAAAGATGTTAACATCTTGATATAACTTTATCCAGTTCAAGACTCAAGGACCAAATAAGTTTATCAACCTTTGATAACTCAAAACAGCAAAACTGAGAAGTAAACTCTTACTCAATATTTTATTCAAGTAAAGTTACTTTTTTTAAAACCTTTTCTTTTACTTAAAGGCATGCTGGTATGATACTGATGCAACATGAGTTGTTTACTTTTATTAAGACAGATTTTATCTAGTCTTATTATCAGATTCAATCTTTGCTCAAACTTTGGTAATTAGCATAGTAATCAATCAGCAGATTTCATCTGCCTTTTGGTAGAAAACTCTTCTCTTATTTTTATCAGAAGATCACAGGAACATTGTAATTTATTTATTTGTCATTATACTGATAAAGAAATAGTACTTATTTCTGGAAAATTCTTTAGCTGTTTGTTAGAATATAAATAATATCTTGTAACCACCAGGAAGCTCTTTTCCGTGTGGCAAAATCTTTGTATCACTGCCAATTAAATCATGTGAATATCTTGAAAAGGAATCAACCTCAAGTTATCCAAATAAAGCCCCACCATAACTTAACGCTCCCTAACAGCCTCACAAAATATTATATCAAACTCAAATCTAAGCGGGAATAGACCTCCTGTCGAGAAATTCTGCTAGCAAGTCTCTAGTTTTCCGTTATCCCATATACCTTGGGCTTACACAAAGCCTCCTACGTCTCAACTGCAGAGTGGGTGGTAACCTCCCTGCATATCTGCAGCCCGGCTACAGATCCCACCTTCTTACACCACAAAGCACACCCAACCGTGTTCTGATGTGGGAGCTATGCACCAACCTGTCTGAAAACGTGTGGTTCAGCCCACACAAATCCAAACTTGTTTTTGAGTGGTGATGTATGACAATGGGGATGGCAATTGGGCAGGAGCCCCAATGCACCAGGAAAAAAAGTAGTCACTTGATGGCAAGTGACAATGACATGATGCAGCTTTGCTTTCAGCTCCAACACTGCTCCAATGCTGCTCCTCTCCACCAGCACATCTAGGGCTCACATGACAGGTTTCAGGAGCAAAGCACTCAATGTGACAAAACCAGATGATGCTCAGCTTTTGCCCTGGCCCAGGTGATGCTCAGCTTTTACCCTGGCTCAGCTGATGCTCATCTTTTGCCCTGGTCCAGGTGATGCTCAGCTTTGGCACCGGCCACCTGATGATCATCTTTGGCCCTGGCACAGCTGATGCTCAGCCTTGGCCATGGCTCAGTTGATGCTCAGCTTTGGCCCTTGCCTAGATGATTTTCGTCTCTGGTACTTTCCAAGCTGATACCCATCTTTATCCCTGGCCTGGCTCAGCTGATACTCAGCAAGCTGAGCATCAGCTGGCTAGCTGGCCCAGGACTGGGTCAAAGCTGAGAATCAGCTGGGCCAACTAAGAAAAGGCTGAGAAACAACTGGTAAAAAGCTGAGCATCAGCTTCGCCAGGAATAGTAAAAAGCTGAGCATCAGCTGGGCAAGGACTGGTCAAAGGCTTTATTCCAATGATGAGAGTGAGCTGCATGAAAAAGCTGAGTATGACCTGGGCAAAAAAGCTGAGTATGAGCTGGGTATCAAAGCTGAGCCTCAGCTGGACAGAACTGAGGATCAGTTGGGCTCATCAAAAACTGAACAGGACCTCCTTGGTAAATTTACGAAGTTGAGGAGATGGTTGGGAAATTGGGGTAGATAGTGGATAGATATTGGATAGATGGTGGGTAACTGGCTGGAGCTGGCATTATGTCACTTGTCATCAACTGACTATTTTATTTTGCTGGTGATGGGCCCCCTGAACCCAGCCATCTTTAGGCCAGGTTTGGGTTGGCTTTTGGGGAAAACTTGCAATATCAGCCCAACCCAACAGACCCACAAACTCAAGCTTAACTAAGCCTGCACAGGGGGGAAGTGGGAGCAAGCAGCAGAGATGTTGACATCAGTGGAGGCCTATGCCTTATGTCAAAATTCCCTGCATTATAAGTTTTTTCTTTGGTCTGAAAGCCCTCTATTTTGCCTTTCTCACCCTGTAGCTGCTTTGTTTTTCACATCCACTCAATTTGCTTCACAGACAAACAAAGTACTGTGTCTTGTTGCTGTTTTGATTTTATGTAGTTTTCTTATCACTGCTCATCATTTTCATAATGAATATTGAAAACCATCAGTTTTTGTCCTGATATCACTTTTTTGTCATGCCCAGGTTGCTTGATCCACTCACTACAAGAAAAATTCAAGCAAGTGCCACCAGTTGACACATGATAACTCTAAGGCCCCGTTATTCATTGGGAGGAACTTCTCCCTCTTGATGACCGCTTGACTGGTCATCAAAAACAAAAATAGATAACTTAACCTCTTTAAACTGGTCTCTGGTGGATTTCACCCTTTCAATGACCGGTGTGAGAATAAAAGCTGGTTAGTCGGTGGAAATGTCCGCTGACTGCCTTCTTCAAGAATATTAGTGTCCGGGCTGTGTGATTGTCGGTGACTTGGCTCCGCACTGCTACTATCCGCTAGCCTTCAGCGCTCCTCACTGAGCCTGATCTATAGCGTAATGATCCGCAAGTGAATAAAGCTCTGCACTCCGTAGGGAATAACGATTTGGACCCGGGTACCGGGTAGGTTTTTTTCCCAAAGCAGGGACCAAGTACCGCACCTGGCACCGCCTGGCGGGTACCGGCGGTACTTTGTGCCTTTTTTCACATACTTGGCGTACGGGACTGGGGACACCAATTCCCCAAAGTCCAGCTTGCCAAGAGGTATGTCTCTTGGCGAGCTGGTCAAGTCCAGCTTGCCTAGATGAATACCCACCTCTCGGCGGACTGGGCTTTGACCAGCTCACCGGGAAGAACCCAGCGAGCTGGTGTAAAAATTCAGCTCGCCAGGAGGTGTGTATTCCTCTCGGCGAGCTGGACTTTGACCAGCTCTCCAAGAGACACACCCCTTGGCGAGCTGGACTTTGACCAGCTCGCCAAGAGACACACCCCATGGCGAGATGGATTTCTCGCCGAGAGGTGTAGATTTCTCTCGCCGAGCTGGTCAAAGTCCAGCTCGCCGGGAGGGACGCATTCCTCTTAGCGAGCTGGTACAAATCCATCTCGCGGAGAGGTGTGAATTTCTCTTGGCGAGATGGTCAAAGTCCGGCTCGCCGGGTGCGATGTATTAGGCACGGGCTCCAGCCCCTGCCGCATTGGGAGGCACTTGAGTGGGTACCTCAAGCGGTACCCGGGTACCCCCCCCACTTTTCACGAAAAAACAGGCACCCGGCACCGCCCGGCGGGTGCGTGGCGGGTGCCGGCGGTACCCGCCAGGCGGTGCCGGGTACCTAGAAACGGGTCCAAATCGTTATTCCCTAGCACTCCGTAAGCACAGAATCTGCAAGTAACTCTGGAAGTGGAGGACTTCCCGCCAATCTGGAAACCCAGATTTTCCCAGATTTTGCAGGGAAATCTGGGAAGATTGAGCCCAGATTTCCCCGCAAAATCTGGAAAAATCTGGGTTCCCAGATTGACGGGAAGTCCTCCAGTAAAGATAAGGTCACAAATATATCTCCTAATTCGCTAGTATGTTTGTAAGTTGGAAGTACAATAATGAGTAATCTGTAAGATGATAGGATAATAGGATAAGGAAAGAGAAGAGAAAATCTATGAGCCCCCTTTTCCCGTCATTCACTCCATGCACATTGTCGTTCCCACCCAATCCCGCACGTCGGACACTTTCCCGCACTAGTCCTCCAGCTCTACCCACTCTTCCGCATGTCACTCTCCCAGACTCCGCTCATCTCCAACGCTTGACCTCCCACCGTCCTCTGTCTAGCCCCCGCCAGTCAGTCTCTCACCACCGCCTCCACCCCGGTTCCACCCGCTTTGGCTGTCGTGGCTCACCCGCTGACGCACCACTGCTACCAGTCCAGGTGTGTAGTCCGCTGCAGTCCAGCCCTGTCTTTTCCACTCTGATCCAAATACCCGATCCAAAATCCGTGGTCCGCAATCCGTGCATTCCGGTCCGCGCATGACTTTCCGTAAGCTCTCCTAGCGTGCTTTTCTGACATCATCCTCAGTGCTTATGTCACCGGAATGCACTCTGCCTGAGCCGCTCTGTGCATTCCCGCCCGCGCTATCCCCAAGTGGACATTCTACCACGCTTGCCTATATAAATCACCATGCCAGTCAACCGGTAATTGAAGCATTGAATTCCTCTTGATCAATCTCAATGACAGGTCAACAAGATCAAACAGTTGATCTCAATTACCGGTCAAACTAGCAATCAAAGGCTTTGGGATGGCCTGTTCAAATGATCATCCAGATGAGCATGGCCTGTTCAACTGGTCATCTAGAGGAACCTAACCTCTTGATGACCGGTTGACTGGTCATCAAGAAGGAATATATAACACCTGGATGACTTGTGTGACCCGTAATCTATTAGAAGGTGTATGTATCCTACTTCTCAATGACCGGTTGACTGGTCATCAAGATCATCGAGAGGTTGTGTACACATTGAGCACCAGTCAAACCTCTCAATGACCGGTGGCAAGGGTGTATGATATGTATGTATGTACCAGGTCTGAGCTGCCAATATATTGAGGGGCAGTAATGTAATTACAGGGAATTGGATATGTTGCTTTGCCAAACACCATCAGTATTTCACCAATATAATTGTGAAATATATTGCTGATTATATAGGTGCCAAATGGGGCCTAAATAATCTTGTGAGGGAAAACCTTTGTCATAGGTTGCCTTTGGCCAACCTTCCATTCACAGTGACTGTGCAAAAAAATGATTTTTGCTTGAGCATAGCTAGAATGGAATTTACACAGTAGTATGTCACAGGTCAACTCTAACTTAGCTAATTCCCTCCTCAGGGGAGCAAAGCCACCTCCAAAGGAGGGACTTCGGGGCTATGTGGACCCCGCAGCCTGAGAGAATTATGACTTTTGGTGGGGACATTTTTAGAATCACTCTCCCTCATGAGCCTCTGCACCATTTTTGAAATTGTTTACATTTCTGGGATGGCCCAAGCTGTCCCTATCTTTCTAATATTTTTTCCCATCCTCAGCACCTCTTATTGAGCTGTAATCAGAGTTGTAACATCATGGATTCCAGATTCTGTACAGTGCAACATGTGTGATACGGGATAAAGCCAACTAGATGAAGTTGCAAAAAAAGACATTTGAATGTCATTACATATCCCTAAAAATAGGACAATAGGTGGAAAGATTCTCCTTGATGTTCTGCATCTTTTGTTCCCCTACAACTCAATCACATGATGTGATGTGATGAAGCTAGACAGGATTGAAAAAGGCCAAGTTCCTGATTCTCTCAGGCCGCGGGGTCCACTGAGTGTATAAGACCCTCCTTTGGAGGGTCCCTGCAGGACAGAGTCCCCTCCACAAAGAGAGGGACTTAGTTAAGTTAGTTTCAACTGGTGGCACTTGCTTGAATTTTTGTTCTAGTGACTTGTGCCAGTGTAAAAAATTTCAAACTGTGATTTTATAAGGATCATTAAAAACTCACAAGATTATTTACTCCTTTAGAGTTTGGGTAGGATGAACAGCTTAGCCTACATGTAGCTCTTCAATAAACCCTGAACAGACATCCTTAAAGTTGGGAGGAAAGCTTGTGATTGCAGTTCAAAGTTTTCCTCCCACCAAAAGGGTGGAAGCCCACACTTGCTCATTCAACTTTGGCTGATGTTTTTCCTGTTTGTTTTATTGAGTGGCACACTCCCAGGAACATAGTGTAGAGATGAATATTTGGTACCTGTTGGGGGGCACCATGCACTGCTTGGCAGGTACCCCTTGCACCCACCACACACACATGCGGTACTTGGTTTTGGCTGGAAAGCAGTGAGGAAGCCAGGTGCCACCCACAAGTACCCCCCACCCCACGGGGGAATACAAGACCGGGAACCGGTAGATCCAGCTCAGAGGTGGAGTTCTCCCAGCAAGCTGGAAAAATTCAGCTTTCTAGGAGTATTCCTCTTGTCAAGCTGGATACACATGTATCCAGCTTGGCAAGGGGACTCCTCTCCATCTCACCGGGTGGAACTCCCTCGCCAAGCTGGATAATAGGGGGTTTCAAACCACCTCCAGGAATCCTTCCATGTTGGGATTTCCAGGAAGAATTCCCCCCCGCCACACTTGATGGCCAGTACAAAACAGCCATTGAGAAGCTTTGAGTCATATCAACGGCCAGTTTGTACTGGTCATTGAGCAGCTTAAGTCCTCTTTCTGACCCGTTTTTACAGGTCATCAGGAGGGTTTGATTCCTCCCAATGACCAAACAGACCAGCCATTGATGATCTTGAGCTATTGGAATGACTGGTCACCATTCATCAAGAAGCTTGTGTCATCTCAATAACCAGTTTGTACTAGTCATCAAGCAACTTGGGTCCTTGAGAAACTTGAGTCCTTGTGATTGACGGGTCAGACCGGTTGTTAAGAGGGTTTGAGTTCCCATTCTTGATGACCAGTTTTTACTGGTCATCAAGAATGACCGTCCAGACTGTTCATTGAGGAGCTTGAGTTCTCTTGATGAAAGGTCAGGCTGGTCATTAAGAAGCTTGAGTCATCTTGATGACCAGCACTAACACTGGCCATCAAGCACCTTGAGTCCTTGAGATGACCGTTCAGACCGGTCATTGAGAGGGTTTGAGTCCTCCCAATGACTGTGTGGTGGGAAGATGGCAAGAAAGAAAGTCCCAGGGGGTTCAGTTCTGTTCAAGGCTAAGGTCAAATATGGTACTGTTTCTTTGTTTTGGACTTGTTTTTCCTGATTTCCTGGACCTTGTGGATGCAGGAGACATTCCAGGAGGTGTTTATTTTTTGGAAAGTGCTACCTGGAAGACTTCCTGGAGGTGGTTTGAAACCCCCTATTATGTATCTAGCTTGCCGGGAGGACCAATCCCTTTCCAAGATGGATACAAGTATCCACCTTGCTGGGAGAATTTATTGCAGTGAGCTGGATACATGTGTATCCAGCTCACGGAGGGGACTCCTCCTGACTCCTCCTGGGGAGCTGGCCAGCTTTCCAAGGGTACTCCTCCCAGGGAGCTGTATACATTTGTATCCAGCTCACGGAGGGGACTCCTCTTGGGGAGCTGGCCAGCTTTCCAAGGGGACTCCTCACAGGGAGCTGTGTACATTTGTATCCAGCTCACCAAGATGAATCCTCCCAGAAATGTATTCAGCTTGCCAAGAGGAATCCTCCCAGGGAGCTGGATACATTTGTATCCAGCTTGCCAAGAGGAATCCTCCCAGGGAGCTGGATACATTTGTATCCAGCTCGCCAAGAGGAATCCTCCCAGCAAGCTGAATATTTCCAGCTTGCTGGGAGAACTCCATCACTAAGCTGGATTGACTCCTTCCGGCAACACTGAAACAGATACTGTACCTGCAATGTATAGGCATGTATCTTTTCATGTATCTGTATCCCAATGAAAATTATTTTCTGACCTATTCAAATTAGGGCTCATTCAATCCAACAAAGATGTTTTTTAGCTTTGCAAGTTGGCTGAAAACCCCATGATACTTTCTGTGTAAAGTATTTGTTTCAGCGTTGCTTCCGGGGAGCTGGATACATATGCATCCAGCTCAGTGCCAAAGGGGGTACCTGGGGTACCTGCCAAAAGTATTGCCGGTACCTGTTGGAATTTCACATCTCTCCCTCTCTTCTTTCCCTTTCCATTGCCTGTCACTCATTCCCTTATCCTTCCAGATGCATATTCATCTCCACCTTCTGTCTCACACCTTGTCCCACATTTGTAAGAGCTTAAATATCCAGACAGACTAGGAATGAAAATCTATCAGTTCCTGCGCCTGTTCCCTGAGACCTGAGAGTCTCTTGTAGTGAGGGGCCTTTTTCCCCTTCACAGCTAATCAGCTTAGCCCTCCCAGGCTTCCTTGTTTTGTTCCTGGCCTTGAGCTTTCCTCTTGTCTTTCCCCAGCCTCAGCTAAAAATTAATCAGTACCTGACAAGTGGTGCTGGTTTTGGCAAAAAAACTAGCAGGTACCCAAGTTTCATCTCTAACATAGTGTACTTTTTGGCACAACCAGCGGTGGGTAGTTACATTACCAATAACGGTAAACTAACAGTTTTTCAGCCTTTATTGTTACAGTTACTTGTAAAAATGGCGCACTACGTTATTGCGCCACTGCTTGTACCATTTTTTTCTGTTTGTTACGTTATCCAGGCCCACGGCGCACCAGATAACAAGCTGATTTCAGCGTCAAAACGGCCCTTGAGGGCTCATTATTGTGTTATCCAAGCAATAATGTAGTGTAATGGTGTTGGAAAAAGACCTGTTATGCTATCCATATGCCACTTAAACGGCCTGTTACTTGCAACGTAACAGGGCGCTGTGGATAACGCAGGTAGTTACTTTACACAAATAGCGCGGATAACACAACGTAATGTAACTACCCACCGTTGGCACAAAACTCGTATTACGGAGTGTGCTTTGGAATAGAGATGGCACTTGGGTACCCGTTTGCGGGTACCCGGCACCCGCCAGCAGGTACCCGGAACACCCGCTCAGCACCCGCCGGCGGGTGTTCAGTTTTTGGGCAGGAAAAAAACGGGTACCCATCCGGGTACCCGCCCATCTTGGTGGGCCAGATGGATCGGAGGGATCTCTCCGTTTGAAGAGGTGGGACTGGGAGGTGTACATACCACCTCAAGCGGAGCAATCCCTCCGCCCAGAGGTGTGTACACCTCCTCGACCGGAGGAGTCCCTCCGGTCGAAAATCTTGTGCACCTCTTTGACTGGAGGGATCCCTCCGGTCAAGGAGGTACTATACCCCCGGGACTCCGGGAGGAATCCCCGCGTCGGTACTTAAGTCCATGAGCATGAGGAATGCGGACTGAGCGCATGCAGACCGCAGGGCAAAGAGAAGAGAGGCCCAAGCGTCTGCATGATCAGTGACGAGTGATGTCTACTTGTGTCGAACTCCGATGAATAGAGTTCCCTCCCTCACCGTACCACCTTCCTGATCCATATTTGTGTCCTCAGTTATTTTGTAACCAACCGAGAAATAACTCCTGTTTCAAATACCATCCCACCCACCCGGCTTTGTATGAGGGGATGGGGGGGGGCACAGAATTGTAAGGGCGGAGTGGTTTTGCCGCGCGCTCCCCACTCAATTTAATACACAAGCAAATATCTATTGCAGTTACTTCTCTAGCCTATTGAGTAGATTCTTCGAATCAGAATTACCCAACTTTCTCCCTTGACTCGGGTCGATTGAGTGAATCAGAGATTCACCTATACACCCTAGAGGAGCCGGTGAGATATAATTAGTATGTCTCAGAATTCCCTCCTTGACACGAGTACTAGAAGTAAGTACCACAAATGCAGAATGGATGGATTATGCAGCCCTGGTTAAAGAAAAATATATGGTTATTTAGAAGTGAAAGAAGTGCGATTTTGTTATACAACAAACATAGCAAGACAGAAATATTGAGGTAAACAAAAAAAAGGCAGGTTTGCAATATTGGCTGACAGACATTTACACATCTCTCTTAAGAGATCTTACTGCGCCAAAAAAAGAAAAGGAAATAAAACGAGTGGCTGGTTGGCGAAGTGAAAAGGAATAACATGATATGCACAATAAATATATGTGCACATTAGTAATAAAGACAGTAGTTGAGAGAAATAGGGGTGAGGGTGCTCTATATCAGAGAAGAAAGGACTCGAGATTCAAGTGTACAAAAGTGATCCACAAGTGACTAAAGGAATCCAACTCATGCAAAAAACCTCAAAGTAAGGGAAATCTGCTCTTAGTCGAGAATCATTTCCCCAAAAAAAAGAATGGACGTGATGCCACCATGAGATCCACGCTCGTTTAAGATTTGTTGGCCTTGTTAGGATTGTTGCGCGGGATAACATCGGGGAACTGGAAGACAGAAGCCCCGAAGGACGCTCAGCTATCTAATGAAGGAAATGGTCGGGGGGATAAAGAAACAGAGACGGACACGTTGTTGGATAGCTTTCTGCATTTCGGGCCAGATTTGATCGCTACTGTCGCCAAAGAAATGGACAAGTTTCTTGCGTTTACGGAGATCGTGATGTCCGGAAATCACGAATTGGGGGTCGTAGTAATCAAGCAGGGGTTGGTTCTGTAGGTGGAAGGACTTCAGCCGCTCCGCAAACACTTCAACCGTATCGTCCTTCCGCTTTGTCAATAATTCGCCTGTGAAGTCATCCTTTCCCTCGATCAAAGGCGGGTTATACGTTGTCTTTTTCATTTAATAGTGCAAAGGTACATAAGTTGATCTTTCTCTTGCAGACGCATGTCATGGAATGAAGGCGGCATGATTGGTAATGGACTCACATTGTAGACTCTACCAGTGGGCGCATGGATCCATCGACCTGATGCAAAGAAACAGCCGACGGAAAATTTAACGAACGATGGATCCGACAAATAGTCCCTAACATAACACAATGAGAGGCAAAGACAGAGGGGAAAAGCTGACTAGTGATGCGCTTCATGATGATTTCATCAGGGACTTCCAAGGACACGACCAAGTTCAATTGGTCATCGAGCTCTTTGGCTAGGAATTCGTCGAGCTTCACAGCTTGCGACCGGGTTCGTGGCAGGCCATCAAGAATCCAATTCTGGGAGATCCGATCACTCAGAGTTGATTAAACCAAGATTTCAAGAAAGATATATCTGGCGTCGGATTGGACTCACGTACTCTGTGCTTCAATTTCTTGATCTCGGGCTTCACAAGCTCAAGCATAATATCATCAGGCAGCAGAGCTATTTTACATATTCCAAAAAAAAGGTCAGAAGAAGGGAAAATGAGAGGGAGGAATATACGATGTGTAAAGATTGTTTGTATATACTGACCGCCTTTACAGATGTATTCTTCAGCTATCTTACCCACCTCTGTCTGATTATCAACGTTCCACCTCAACAGGTCGCCAGTACCAATCATATTGATATCATATGTTTCCATTAGCTTTGTACAATGGGTTCCTTTACCCGACCCCTGTAGCAATACAAAACCGCGAAAATTCAGGATGGATAAAGTGTTAGTGGATGGGGCCAATTATAAATGTTTGGCAGAGGGGACTGACCGGTGCACCGAGTAAAATCATCCTAATTCTCGAGCTGGGATCCGAGTTCGAAGGGAGTGAGGGTTGGACGAATCGAGACTGATGATACTCAACCGACTCATAGTAGAACTGTCTCTTGAATAATCGGCCAGTGTGGTTTGTCGCGGGTTCGGAGAACGAAAGTCCGGGGTTGAATTGTCGCAAAGTTCGGTGAATGGTCGGTAGCCTGTTTGCCAGCATGGTTGAGGATATATGTTGTGTGCGCCGCCGGCGGTTCTCTTATGTCGGATGGAAACGGGTGTTGATGGAGATGAAGGAAAGTGATGGGCAAGGCATGGCTTCAAAGTTCATAGATAAGTACCCCGCACAGCCCCGCACTCGGGGGTTTTCAAAGCTGCTCCCCGGGCGGCGACGCCTGTTGTGCCGACCGCTCCCACCCGGGGGTTCAGGTGGGGGGGCCTCTGTGGCCAACATGACTTCCCCCAAGGATACTTGAGTTCTCTGCCAACATCTCAATCCCGCTGTTCCAGTTTGCAACCTTCCAGCCAACTCGCAAGATATGGACCAAGAATTGGCCAAAGCTTGTAATTACAATGCACATCCGGAGTACGCAAAGCATCACAATACTAAGGTGATTTTATTGGTTGTGTTTATTTTATTAGATACATTGCTTAGAGCTGATGGACCATTGCTTTCTGTTGTAACCTGACATGTCAGGTTACAGTCTGTGACACTTGCCAGCCCTCGAGACCATATTTGAGCCGGGAACAAGCTGCAGAGCTTGTTCCTCATCGAATATATCAGTTTATCCGGGTTCATCCACATCAGGTTATGAGCCTGTAAATCTCGCTCTACCGTTTTTTTTCTCTCTTCTTCATCAAAAGGTAGTTTTGAATAAAACGTAATCGACCTGAATCATATCTCTTCATCATCCTACATCACTATCGGTATCCCAGCGAAGGGTATAATTGTCCGATACATATATATACTCTTTCTCTTCATCCGTCCTGCTCTGCCGTTTTCGGGTTCCTTGACTTTGTTTGTCTGTTAGTCTGAGTTCATCCATCCGATCCCCATACTTCATCTGATTAGGCTATACAAGCACATAACGATAAAGCTAGCAGCACGCCAAAACTGTGATAGGCTGCCCCCTGGCACGGAGCAGCGGCTTAGACGTTATCTTGTTGATCCAACATCTTCTCATCTTCAAACTTTCCGGAGAACTCAGGCGATCAGATAAGTGATCTCAGGTTACTTGTCTATTTCAGTTCTAGGCTCCGGAATTTTTTTTTCTTTTTATAACTTTGCCAGTTTTTTTTTTCTTTTTCTCTTCTTTACTTGTTTATGTCCGACCCCTGACCTCCTCCTCAACCTTCAGCATCTCAACGACAAACATCTTCTTCATCTGCGTGGTCCGGAAGATCGATCACCGAACTCGAGGGACAAGACCTCATCGACACGGTCACAGCATCTATTGAGAATACTCCCAACCGACTAGCTCAAATTTTTGGGGCACACGACGACATCCCCAAGTCTGTTACCCAGCAAAACCCCCTCGCTACATCGTCTCTTCACCCATACTCTCCCGGTGACGTTACTGTCATCAACCAACGCATCCCGGGCGCCTGGCAACAAGCGCGACCGGCAACACCTGGATATCGTTACTACCCAGCACTTCCTAATCTCCCAATCACCAACAACGATCCGGAGAATATTCCCCTCAGCGATCGACACTACGCTCCTCTCCCCAGATCCACTTTTTGAAATCCGCTTTTTCCTCCTCTGGCTCCCCCCCCTCCTCCCCCTCCCCCTTCTTTTGCTTCACCTATCGAATCCTCCGACTCCGATCCCTCCTCTCGCAACATTACTGTTCCTCCTTCACCACCCTCCCCCCATCATCCGCCTCCTACTTCGTTCGTCATGGATCAACCACCACACCTCTCCGCGGCCCGCAGAGCAGCTGATCTTGCAGAAGCAAAAGCGCAACTCGAAGAATCAAAAATTGTCGGACAGGCTATCCAGGCGGCGACCAGCAAGATACCCGATGAAGTCGTTCTGGCGGTGGACGGTGCCAATTTCGAAGCTTGGAGCCGCGAACTTGGCGAAAAAGGAGGCATTCATCTGAACGACAAAGAGTTTTTTGTCAAAGCTAACGCGAACTCTGTTCTTGAGAAGATCGGTCGAGCAATCTTCTTGGCCATGATCCACGATTCTCTTTGGTCCGATGTACATGACTCTCCCACCTGTCATGGCATGTACAAAATGGTTTTCAAGAAGTTCAAGTCTGTCAGTCGAGCGGCACAACTGGACGTTTTCTATCGATTCATCGAATTCAAGAGCTCTGCGAATCCGACTTCCGCCGGGATTGCCTCAAAACTTAAAGATCTAGCGAAGGATTGGAAGAATCTCAAAATAGAGTTGACGACCGACGTCTTCATGGGCTTTATTCTACAAAGCAGCATCGGGCGGGACTCGGCTCTTGGACAAGATTTCGACAGACGTGTGGAGCTTGAACTTCAATCCACGGCCGACAATGCGACGCCGACGTTTGATAAACTGGTTCAACTGCTGGCGGCCTGCAAGCTTCAGGACGATCACACGAGACCATCATCAAAGCTGGTTCCGTCCGACAGACACTCCCCGGCACTTCTGCAGGCCTCTTCTGTCTTGCCTCCTTTTGATCAAGCGGCTTTCTTGGCGGATATTCCGGAGGCTGAATGGACGGAAGCACTCGAGTTCTACCACGTGACAGCGAACCGCTGCTGGAGCTGTGGGGACAGTTCGCACTACTTAAGAGACTGTCCGACCAGAGCAAGGTCGAAACCGGTTTTTTGACGTCAAAGAGGACCTGGTGCTTTGTCATATCGCCCTGTGGTTGCGCCTCGACAGCAATTCCAGCAGGCACCGTTCTTGCCGATGATCGGCGCAGTGTACCCACCACCAGGGATTCCCTTTGGCCAGCAATCTTTTCCCGCGGTTCCCCAGCAATTCCAGTCTCGTCCTGTCTTCAACCCGAATCAGTACTTCCATCAAGGTCAACAATCCTACCCCCCCGTTCCCCCACAGTACCAACCACCGGCTCAACTGCAACCTCAAAGACAGACCTATCGACCAGCTGACAGCTATCGACCCCAACCACAACAAACTAACCGTCAATCCCAGTTCCAACCGAGATCAAGATCGGAACACCAACGGGGGGGTGGGGCTTCAGCGAAGGAGGCGGAAGTGGCAGGTTTTCCTGATGGCCTCGCCGAGGGAGATTTTGCGGCATTGACCGCGGAGATTGACGTAAGTACTCCCGCCATTCTTGACTCTGGGGCGACCCACAATCTCACAGGAGATTTAAGCCTCCTGCACAACTTTCGCAAACTCAAAGTTCCAATTGCGCTGAATGTAGCAACTGCAGGAGCTGGAGCCACTATATCAGGCGCAGGAGACCTCTTTTTCAGAGGACCCGGTGGCGCGACAATAGTCGTGAAAAGGGTGTTGTATTGTGAGCGAGCGTCGTCCACTCTCATATCACTGGCTGCACTCAGAAAGGCTGACTGGTCTTTCGTGTATGACCGGGCGACGGACTGTTTCAATATATTTGATGTTACAGATCAACACGTCTTCTGCTGCACGTTCGATCGTGAACGAAACCGGTGGTGTATCCCGTTTCCTATGGTTTGGTCGACTCCCTCGACCAAATCGGACTTCATCGTTTCGGCGGCTGTTCCAATTCCACCTTCCTCTGTCCAAATGTTTTCCTCTTCTTCTTCTACGAATCATGTCCCCAATTCCTTTCGTCAATTGCTGTCCCCAGTTTCTCATCTTCCTGATGCGAGTGGCAATAAATCTCAGTTATGCTTGAACTCAACTGCCGATATCACTTCCCTAGTGACTGCTCCTAACGATCTGTTCATCACTCCTTTTGAGAGGATCTATCCCTCGTCATGGAGACTGGAATCTCTTACGGAGTCTGAGAAGGTGTTATTATTCTGGCACCGCATATTTGGGCACGTGAGCCTCAGGAAAATACGCTCTCTGATAAAACAACGTTTAGGTTTTGGTCTTCCTTCCGACCTGCCGGCTGGCAAGATTCATTGTCCTATCTGCGCGATCACAAAGAGCACCAGCCTGAATCCGCTGACAAGCACAATGCGCAGTCCAGCTCGACTGGAGATACTCTGCACTGACTTAATGGGCCCATTTCCCAAGGAAGCTATCGATGGGTCAAAATATCTGCTCACTTTGAGGGATGTTGCATCGGGCTACTCGTATGTGAAGGGCCTAAAGGCCAAATAAGATGCCAATGGGGTCCTCATGGAGATTATCAGGAAACTCGAAAAGCAAACAGGCGACGTTGTTAAGATACTTTGTAGTGACAATGGTGGTGAATTCGCGAACAAAGCATTCAACACTTTTTTGAAAGAAAAAGGCATCATTGCTGAGCGATCCCTACCCTACCATCACTATCAGAACGGGGTAGTGGAAAGATTTAACCGGACCGTTGCGGATATGGGGCGCACTGTCCTTAGTGATAGCCAATTGCCACGCAATTTCTGGGTATACGCCTTTTTGTGGGCAAACCACGTATTGAATCGTATACCAAACAAGTCTAGCAAAGGAAAGACGCCGTACGAGGCGCTGTTTAATCGACCACCGAGCTTTGACACCTTCAGGATTTTCGGTTCAAAAGCTTTTATCCATATACCTGTTGAGAAGCGCAACAAACTTGATGATCGGGCGGTGGAAGCCTACGTTGTTGCGCATTTGGAAGCCAGTAAAGGATGGCTGTTCTATCTGCCGTCGACAAACACATTTGTCTCTTCGGCGATGGTGCGGTTCGTAGACAGCATTCCACGTGTCACAATTCAGAAGAAGGCAGCTCCAGCTCCGGCTAATCCGGACACTTCGGCTAGCTCGATAGCTAAAGAGTTTATTGCGCGCCAAATTAGTCTTGGAAACTTTGTCAATGAGATTGAATTTGACAACCAGGAGTTCTTGGTCGACGCTGTCCTTCAGACATGCTCCTTTTATGGTGTAGATATTCCGAAGACCTTCAAACAGGCGATGAAGTCGTCAGAGAAAGCAGATTGGTCTAACGCTATCTCGGAGGAACTATCCAATCTGTTGCAGATGGATGTCTGGGTGTCGCAACTCATGCCGGAAGGAAAAAGGGCGCTAGATGGGAGATGGGTATTTGCCAATGTAGAGACTGTAAAATGAAGATGTGTCTGGTGAGAGTCGAACTCACGACCTCAGCTATGCTGAGACACATACTAGAGTGCTGCCTTTACCAACTAGGCTACAGACGCTTGTGGCTGCCAGCTGGGTGGTTGGTTGGTAGTGCTCATGGGTCGATCCGACAGCCCTCCATACTGTGGTGATACATCATGGTAGCAGACTAACAGACAACTCAACACCCCCCCTTGCTACATGATGGGAAGTGGGGATTGACCCCAAGAGAGAGTGGGAATGAGACCCAGGAAAGATGATCAGCGTAGGGATTGAACCCGTGATCTAGATGTAGGCTTATAGGGGTTTGCGTGGTCTTACAAGTAAGCATTCACAAATTCATCAAGTCTCTATTGTAAGCAAGTAGCGCTCAGGTAGCTCTGGGCTCATAACCTGTAGAGACTGTAAAATGAAGATGTGTCTGGTGAGAGTCGAACTCACGACCTCAGCTATGCTGAGACACATACTAGAGTGCTGCCTTTACCAACTAGGCTACAGACGCTTGTGGCTGCCAGCTGGGTGGTTGGTTGGTAGTGCTCATGGGTCGATCCGACAGCCCTCCATACTGTGGTGATACATCATGGTAGCAGACTAACAGACAACTCAACAGCCAAAAAGTCTGGGGCAGATGGAGGTACAACGCGATATAAAGCACGATATGTTGCGAAAGGTTTCCGCCAGGTTGCTGGGCGGGACTTCAATGAAACCTTTGCTCCGACAGCTACTTTCGTGGCACTACGGCTCCTCCTGACCATTGCGGCGCGTTTCAATTGGCGTGTGCACAGTTTTGACTTTGTTGCGGCCTATTTGAACTCCCCTATAGATGAAGAGGTCTGGGTCAAGCCTCCAGAGGGAGTTGATCTACCGGCAGGGCATGCTTTCAAACTTAAGAAAGCATTGTATGGGACGCGACAGGCAGCCCGGTGCTGGTGGCTTCACTTACGCGGTATTCTGGACAAACTAGGGTACTCTCCGTCTCAGTATGATAACAGCCTCTATATCTTGCGTCATAAAACGGAGACTGGAGTAATATGGGTGCATGTAGATGATGGAGTTGTGACAGCTTCCAACGAGGACCTTCTGCGAAAATTGGAGTTAGATCTTAAGGATGTCCTGAAGATTAAGTGGTCCAATCAGCTAGACTCAATTGTAGGTGTCAATATTCAGCGTACGCCGGAAGGTTTTGTCCTCTCACAGCCGAAGCTTATCAACGCCTTGTTAGAAGAGGAATGGGATGGTGTTCAAACGGCGAAAACACCTCTGCCTCCGAATTTCAACGCAGTGACTGAGGATGGTGATGCCTCTGGTTCGTCAAAATATCTACACATCCTTGGGATGATGAGCTACCTAGCTGTAGGGACTAGACCAGACATTGCTTTTTCAGTCAATTACCTAGCGCGTTTTTCGGCTAAGCCGGGTGTACAACACTGGAAAGGTGTTCGACATCTGGTCAATTATATAGCGGGTAGTACTGAACAACGTTTATGCCTCTTTCCAGACAGAGACCCGAAGGCGCTGAAAACTTACTGCGACGCGTCTTGGGGCGGAGAGTTCTCGCGATCATCCTACGGCGTCTTGATTCTGTTTCTAGGTTGTCCGGTCTTATGGGTAGCACGTCGGCAAACTTCTGTCGCAGCTTCTACGTGCCATGCAGAATACATGGCACTTGGAGCTGCGACACGACACACGCTTTGGATCCGACATCTACTTCGAGATGTCCTGAAAGCTGATTTTGTAGGGCATCTTTACTGCGACAACCAGTCGGCGGTGCGGGTAGGTACGGATGATTCATCGAACAAGAGAACACGACACACAGACAGGGATTTCTATATTACTAATGAGGCGCTTTACAAGAAACTGACGACTTTGACTTGGGTCCCCACCGAGGATCAGAAAGCAGATGTGTTCACTAAAAGTCTGCCGCCTGAATTGTTTCGAAAAATGAGAGGACATCTTTTGCGGCCTGGTTAATTTTTTTTCTTCTCTTACTTCTCTTCTTTTTTATTTCTTATTTTTTTTATTTTTTCTTTCTCTCTCCTTGTCTCTTAATTTTTTTTTCTTCTCCTTTTTCTTTTCTCACCCATATGAGTAGACCAGTTTGTATGTAGGGTCTCGAGTCTGGGCGAGGGGGTGGGTGTTCTAACCTGACATGTCAGGTTACAGTCTGTGACACTCGCCAGCCCTCGAGACCATATTTGAGCCGGGAACAAGCTGCAGAGCTTGTTCCTCATTGAATATATCAGTTTATCCGGGTTCATCCACATCACTTTCCACCACGGGCTGGCCAGGAGACGTACAACAAGTCAACCCTCCCCCCATGGAGAGTTGCTTGCTGCCCCCAATGACAAGTTGTGTGCTCCACCCAACAAATGTTTGCACCCTTCCCCCAACCACAGGTCACAGCCTGCCCCATCACAGCCCAATGAGTTCACAAACCCCAACCAATCACTTGAAAACCAGTCCAAGCCACATTGGGCCCGACTGAAATCCTGCTATCTCACGGATTTCTCCCCCCCCCCCCCATATCCCATGTTACCTTTGCCTGGAGGCAACCGTCAGTTGTGGTCTCCAAGCCCAACCTGCTCTCAACACTGGGTTGCTACGCTAACCATAGCGGTTAGTGTAGCGTAGCGCAGCGCGAATGCGCTATTTTTTAGCGTAGCGTTAGCGCAATTTCACGCATATGCGCTAACGCTACGCGCACGCGGTGCGCAGCTATTTTAGCTGATAGCGTAGCGTTAGCGCAGATGCGCGCAATTGCGCTAACGCTATGCATGGAGGGCGCAAAAGAGCGCGCGCTACGCTGCGCTACAGCGCCTTTAGCGGGAAAAATGGGCTTTTTTTCCGCTAAAAGCGCTGTAGCGCAGCGCAGCGTAGCGTAGCGACTGTAGCGGCGCGCTAACGCTAACGAAGAATTGGCGCGCTGTTAGCGCCGCTGAAAATTAGTGCAGCGTAGCGGCGCTAACAGCGCGCTAACGCTATGCAAAATAGATGGGCGCTTTTTTGCCGCTACGCTAACGCGTAGCGCTGAAATAGCTTAGCGTAGCGACCCACTGTTGCTGCTCTGATCTAGGGATGGCATATGGCAGGTGGTGATGTCAGAAAGCCAGGCAAATGCATGCATAAATCAAGCTACTGGGACAAATTGTGGATCATGGATTGCAAGAAGGGTGGATTGGTAGCCATCTCAGATAGGCAGAGCAGAGGGCAAGAGTGAAGAGCTGGAATGTGGCGGAAAGAAATTCTGGACTGCATAGCAGCAGTGCAGCTGAAGCAAGTTCCACCAGTGGGTGGAGGCCTCCCTGAACCTTTTTAGCTGTCAGGCAGCTATGAGCTACTTGTGGGAGGCATGTAGGCCTCTGACCCCAATTAGCCTGTGGCTGCCAGCCAAATAACCAATAAAGTAAAACATTTCAGGATTAATGACAATGCCAATATCCCTGGTGCTGGAATGTGCCCTGTCATCAGGCCTCAAAAGATGTTGAAGTCAAATCATGGATTCCAGAGGGTGCTACAGGGTCAAAAACGCAGCCCTTCATGGCTGACCCCTGAACAGGGGGCTTCCGGGGTTGACTGGCTACCCAAACCTGCCCAGTTTCATTTGTGGGTCTGTTGGGTCCGGCCAACTTCACAAATTTCCCCCAAAAGCTGGTTTGGGCGGCCCACCGGCCTACCCACCCAATTGCCATGCCTAACTATATAGTTAGTCCTGCACTATCCACCATCTCCACCCAACATCTGCATTCTGCGCTCCCAGCAACGGTGTAACCATTACGATACATGTAGCGGAGCGGCCGTTACATGTATTGTAATTGGACACAATTACACACTTTCAAAAAAAGCCTGTAGCGCATCGTAGTGCCGATGCGCTACCAATGCACAGTATTAAAATCTTTGCTACATAATCTACAAGTACGTTGTAGCGCAGCGGTCAACCAATGCAATTTTGATACAGTAACGCATGTATTGGGCTTTTTTGCACCAATTGTGTATTTTTTGCAGGCAAGCTATTTACATGGGGGAGTGAGGCTGTTCATGAGGCAGTAAGGCAGAGTGGGAAGCGAGAACGCACAGGAGGAAGTCAAAGCAGGTAAAAAATGATACATCAATATTTTGGCAGCAAAAATTCGTCATTACCTTTTTACTTTTTTTTCAATTGTTCTTTTCCTCCAGTTCTTCATAGCTTTTGGTGATAAACTCCTGGGCCGCCTCGAAATTGCCATTGGCCTGATATCCTTGCTGCAGCCATTGGTGAGAACTTACAGATCTCTCAATGGTCCTGGGGGCCAGTCTCCCGCGATCGCGTCCACAGATGTCGGCCGCAGCCGAGAAGCAGTGCTCAACACTTGCCGAGGTTGCAGAGCAAGCCAAGTAGTCCTTGGCCATTGATGACAGGATTGGGAACTCTTGGTGATGATCCTGTATGAAATATAAACCCAAAGATTAACAAAGGTTACAATCACTTGATTTAACTGAGAATAACATACCTTCCACCACTTGAGGCATTCGTCTGCGTCGGCCACCAGGATCTTGTAGATACCACTGAGGTATGTGGTCAACTCGTCTTTGGGTAAGGAGTCGGTGGCATCAGGGAAGAGGTCCACGTCATTGGTATCCCGGCGATGTTTGGATGGTGGTGGTTGACTTAAAACCGGAGGAGATGGTTGTGAAGTAGGAACTGAGTTTGCCTCCATTTCGATCTTTTATTGTTCATATTCCCTTTGAAGTAAGCCCTTGGCATATATGTAGTGCGACTCAAACCATAACGAGAAAAGAGATAGTCGGAAAGCCGGGTTTAAAATTGTGGCTAGGAGCACAGGATCACAGTTCAGCGCCTCAGCAAGGTAAGTTTTTGTCTTCTCAATCATCTTATCGATCATACTATGAAATTCGGGTTCAGACGGCACACGTCGTTTTTTCAAGTAGCTGATGATGTGTTTGTATTTGCACAACATTAGGGATGCCGAGGAATGATCTCCTTCCATCCTTTTAGTAATAAAATAGAATTCCTGTGTTGGAAATAAAGGAGAATAAGTGAAATGAATTATGAAGGATGAACGAAGGATATAAAATAAAAGAAAGACGCACGCTAAGTATATCATTTAATCGCTTGACAACATCCCAGTCACTGCGAGTGATCTCGTACTCGTGGAAAAAGTTTTTGGTCTGACCCTCCTCGCGCTCTTGTCTGTCTTTTTCGTTCTTGATGAGCTTGTCGATAACCTCTCGACCTTGGTAGGCACGGTCCCGGCTCTGCCATTTTATATTCCAGCGAATCCCGTAACCGGCGATGAGTGTTGGACCACCACAGTCAAGCTTCTTGCGCCATAGGTTGAATTCAGACCTTCTGGCGGCTGAGCTAGTGATCCTTTGAATCACAGAATTGACTTTCTTCAAGATCTCCGAGACGGTCGTAGTTGGCTCCGCGCTTTGCACCTGTTCTGCATCAGAGTCGCAATCGTCACCGCCACCATCAGAACCACCCGCTGGGAGTGGCTCACCGTCTAAGGCATCACCTGGTGGAATGTCTGCTGCGGCAGCTTCCTTGCCAAGTTCATCGATTGTTCCCAGCGCAGGGACAAATCCAAGAGTCGCGTGTCTTCGTGGGGTTAAGCCCTCAGTTGAAAGATCGATTGCCTTGAGTCCAGCCGACAAGATAAGCGCAATTTTGTGACAAAAACAACGTATATGATTTGTGGCGAGGTTGAGTTCTTTGCCGGTCTGTTTGAGGACAATTTGATCCAGTGTGGTCGTCAATGTGCGGTTATTAGAGCCAGAGTCGGTTGTTTGGCCTATAATGTATGTAGATGAAGAAAAAACAAGATTAGCAAACAGACAAGTTGAATTAAATAGAGCCGAAGAAACTTATCTTATCTTGAAGGTGAAGCTTGGTGATGATATGAGCAAAAGGGATGGCAAGATACTTCCCCTTATGAGTCCAAGCGATGTACTTAAGAGATAGGTGACACACTTTGAACGTCCAATCATCGGAAATGTATGTGAAAGAGATACCCATGAACGCCTGGTGGTTACCCTTTGTAGTCCATACGTCATGGATGAGGCTGATCTTTGACTTGAGCGACTGCACCCCACAATCACAAGAGAAAATTAGTACATGCTATTAAAATATGACTGGAATATAATAAAGGAACTAACTTACCTTTAATTTATTTCTAACTTTCTCTTGAAGGTTGATGTAAAGTTGATGGGCCTCGGCGGCAGCCCAAACACGCAAGAAGAGCTTGACTCCAACACGGCAAGTGTAGTTGTACGAGAATCCAAGGACGGCGTCGCCAATTTGCATCCAAGGTTGAGATGTTCCAATGAGCCAGATGACAATAATCTGGTTGAGAGTTCGGTTGTCGAAGGCGGCACTTTCGATGTAATTCGTGAGGCTGTTTGATTTGTTCTTCTTGGCATTGGCCGCTTGTTCCTTCAAGGTGCGTCGTAAGTTAGCCCCCAAATCGATTGCAGCTGATCTTCCAGGGCAAGCTGATCGTGCGATGTCGCCGTCCCGATGTTTGAGTAAGTTAGATCGGCTATCCTTCCCCCTTTTGTAAATCTTTGGACACCACCTGCATTTGTAATGTAGTTTGGGTCCTTCGGTCTGATAGATAGGAAGTTTAGATGATCAACAATAAAACCTAACGATAATTAAAAGAATGATTGAAAAACTTACTTCACCGTGCCCTCGAGTAGGAGACTCAAAATATAACCCGACATCATCGGTTTCTTTAGCAGCTACACCTCTGGTTTTCTTTTTCTTTACTTTTTCATTTTCTTGATTGGAAATCTGGGCAAGATCAATTGTGTATGCGTCCGGGTCTAGTTCGGATTGGTAACTGACGCAACGTTGCTTCCTTTTCTTTTGCTTTGGCTGGGAAACAGAAGGTTCACCATTTCGGGTAGTCGTAGGATCCGGCGATGATAGGCTGGCAACAGAAATTGTTTTTGAAACGTGTTTGGATCGGACCGGAGTTCTCTGGGACCGGGAGGATGGGCCAACATCGGTCCAATCTTGGTCATTTGGCCGGACGTAGTTCCCATGCGTCTTGACTGGAGTGATCACCCGCTTTGATTGACGGGATGGAGGCCGAGGGGGACGTGCGGAGGATGGAGGCCGTGGAGAGGCCGATGGGCGGGACGATTGAGCCATGGTGGATGCTCCTGGGGGATCGGCGGCGGCCCTGACTAATGGTTTCACCGTTGGCGCAAGGGTTCCCCCGATTGGTTCCCGCCCCCTAGTACCCTTGGGTCCCGCGACCCAATTCACCGCTACAGCCATTACATGACCAACTGTAACTTGCATTGAAGCAGTAGTGCATCGCCGCACCCAATACAGAGATCTGAGAATGAATGTAGCGCAGCGAGCTGCCGCTACATATAATTCAAATTACCATGTAACGGAGCGGGTGCAAGTTACGATACCGTTACAATGTAGCGGCATTACACTAAGATACGTTACAGCCCATTACACAATACATGGCGCGTAATGGTTACACCGTTGCTCCCAGGCTCCATTGCTCTCCAATGGCTGACCTCCCAAGTCCTCTGACTAATCCCCAACAGTCAGTCTCTCACCAGTGGCAATTTAAGACTAGAGATGGCCCCACCACACCTGGGTACCCACAGATTTTTTTGGCAAAATGGGACACCCGCACCCACAAAGTGGGTCAGAGCAGGTACCTACGGCAACGGTGCAACAATTACATTACATGTAATTGTAATTTTGTGTAACGTCACCATCTTTGCCGCCATTACAGTGTACTTGTATCGTAATTATTTCTTGATACACTACACTGTGATGCCTAGGTATTGTATTGGCAGCCTGTTACGATACAGATACCCTGTAGACAATGTATCAAGTACGCCAATGCAATACAAACCAATTACCAATACATCTTGGTATGTACTCAATTCCGACCTTTGGCGCCGCCAATCATGACATCATCCACAAAGCCTTGCCCCTTAACTCCGGAATTGCTCTCTGTCTCAGCCTTCAAGTCCAACTCCTCCTGACCATCATCACTCTGATTCCTCCTGACGATCACCCCTCCAAACCCTTGCTTCTTGGCTGGCATCCTTTGGCCGCCAATTCTTGATCTCCCCTGCATGAGAATGTGATGGCTTCTTTGACTGACACACCCAACCCTTCCGGTACACTTCCCTCACAGTCGCAGAACCCAAAAACGGCCCCCAATGTTCCTTTGCGGCCTCAATCCCGGCAATCTAACTGTATCGTTACTCCAGTCAAAACACATGCCAATTATGTTCGAACTAGTCGTGATACTCGTCAATCTCTAACCCGCAACAACCAGTCTGAAACCTCCAACAATGAAGAATCTTCACATCGAGCCCCCAAAAAAAACCAATCAACCAGCAAAAAAAAGAGCCAGCCACGACTATCAAAATCTTCAAAGGCTGGTCCGAGTTCGACTTCAAAACAAAAGAGAACACCGGTCTTGAAGAAGAGGAAGCGAAACCTAGCAGCTGATGAGTCTGAAGATCACTCAGAATCTTCTGAGGATAAGGAGGACGACTGCGAATCAGACTTAGATGAGGTGACTGCAGCCATGAATCTTCCCCAGGACTCGGATAATGAGAACACAAAGATGAAGAAGAAAGTTAGAGGCCCTGCATCGACCCAGTACAACGCAATTGAGTGGTATTTTGAACCTCCAGTTTATGGTGAAGGCGAAGTGAGTTGAATTTATTTGTGATATGTTGAGAATACCTTGATAATCTGAGCTTATTATTGAAATTTTTCTCATTATAATCTTCAGACAACAGGACCAAAGCTATTCTATCGATGCAAATGGTGTACTAAATTATACAAAAGGGGGAAAGATACTCGCTCGAACCTTGTGAAGCATTGAGATGGAGACTCGGGGCGGATGCCTGTAAGGGTCCGATGGACCCTCACTGGAAACGACGTGGAAAGCGGGGGCGAGGGGACGAGGCCGGAGCCTGAGGAACTTTCTAGTTCCAAACGGTGGGCTGAATTGCAGATGGGCTAGCCGGGAGAGAACAGATTCTCTCCGTAAGTACAACCAGAGAGAGAAAGAGAAGGGAAATGAGAAGAAGGCTTACCTAGCCGGGAGAGAACAGATTCTCTGCCGGACTAGGGAAGATGGGGTTCGAGCACATGTATCTGTCTGCGCAGGGGTTACATAATCCTCTGGCCCTTTGTGTGAAGCCCCCTAGGATAGGGGACTTTACAATGCCTTGCAGAGGTAGGAAAGATGCGATCAATGATGGAGCGAACTTGCCGGCTACGGTGAAAGACAAGGAGGCTGCAAAGTTGAAAGCTGCTCCGGCGAGCAAGTTTCTACTTGGTGGCTTGTTTGACAACAGGAGCCTCAACCAACTTCTTGTCATGTGGATTGTTCAGTCTGCTCTTCCTTGGACCCAAATCCAGGATTTTCTGCTTGGAGTGGCTTTCAACTATGCTTGGCAGGGAATCAGGATCTATTCTCGCACCTGGGCTGCAACCAAAGCTCATCGTCTGTACATCAGCTTGCAGGAGAAGGTTTTGAATACCCTGAGAGTCAGTCATTTCTTTGTTTTTTCTCTCTTAAATTGCAATGACCAGAAGCTGACCTGATTTGTCAAAACTAGTTAAACAAATCTAAAATAACACTCATCCATGATGTATGGACGACAAAAGGTAATCACCATGCGTTCATGGGGATAGCCGCGGCCTACATCTCCGACGACTGGATATTTAAGTTATGCCACTTGGGCATGAAGTATATTTCGTGGACTCACAAGGGCAAGTACCTTGCAGTGCCCTTTGCAAACATCATTACCAAATCGTCCCTTCATGAAAAAATAAGTCTTTTTGATTGATTTTTCCATTACCACTTTCCTATCCGCATGAATGTCTTCATAACTGATGAAAATAATCTAATACGTTCTTGCTCAGACTATAGATTCTGGTTCAAATAACGGAACAATGACTTCCGAGGTTGACCGGCTAGTTGGGAAAAAAACTTGCTTCAATCTGAACCTTTCCCAAAATCACATCAAGTGTTTCTGCCACAAAGTCGCCTTAATTCTCAGCGCGGGCCTCAAGGAGATCGAAATGGCTTCGGAAGGTTTGACTCGAGATAAAGAAAGCACTCTAGGCTTTGTACCCGAGCTTACATCAATATCAGAAGAATCCAAAGATCAAAATGATTCAAGCAAGCAACCTGCAACATTTGAATCTGACGATGAGCTCATAGAATCTAGCAGCGATGAGTCTGAAATAGCACCCGTTCACATAGAAGCAGAAAGCAACCCAGCGGCCAAACGTAAAAAACCAAACATGATCTCTTCAGTATTGAAAAAGGTGATTTTTTTGTTATTGTCATGGTAATACTCCAACGCAAATGAGCTCTGAACTTGATTTTTTTTTTCTGTCACTAAAACATAGGTTGATTATGTGATTCAGCGAATCACTTCTTCAGCAGCTAGACGTTCTGAATTCAATATCTGGGCCAAGAAACTTGAATACAACGGTCCAAGCCTCATTGCTGGATACGGAATACGTTGGAATATCAAGTGGCAAAGCCGGGACCGCGCATATCAGGCTCAAACCATCATCAACAAACTCATTGAAAATGAAAAAGACCGCCAAGAACGTGATGGCGGGAAGAATTTCTACCAAGAGTATGTGATATGTCGGGGTGACTGGGAAATTGTGAAGAAGCTGAATGATATTCTTGGTGTAAGTTTGCCATCAACCCGGCTAATCTCGATGTTTCTTTGTTGATCAACTCAATTTTACTAGGAATTCTACTTCATAACAAAGAAGATGGAGGGAGATCGTTCCTCTGCCTGTCTGATGATTGCCGAGTACCTGAACATAATCAACTTCCTCAGAGATCAAATTGAATTAACAACGGAAGTCGAATTCCGAACTATGATGCGTAAGATGATACTGAAGACCAAGACATATCTTGACAAGGCATTGGATTGCGATGCTATACTCCTTGCAACCATCTTAAACCCAGCATATCGTTTATTGATCTTCAAGGCCTGGTTCAAGGAACACCATACTTACACTGAATCATTACTTCAATCTGAATACTGTGAACAAAAGAAAGAACTAGATACAAATCAAAGCTCAAAAGATAAATCTCCGCCACTTGACCGTCAACCATCATCAAAACACCATCGCCAGGCTCTCGATGACTTTGACTTTTTCCCTGAAACAAACGAAGCCCCTATTGTCAAAGAACTTGTGGATTACATTGGAGGTAAATACAACTTGCCTGCAGCAAAAGCAGACAAAGCCTTGAACTGGTGGCAGGTATGTTGTGCATTCTCTTTTTTATATCATTGACCTATAAAAATAATGCATTGAAGTGGTTTGAATTTCTTCCAGGACCATGAGGCGGAGTTCCCAGTCTTGGCCACAATTGCCCGGGATTACTTGGCTTGTTGTGCAACCTCGGCAAGTGTGGAACGTTGTTTCTCTGCTGCGACTGATGTGTGTGGACGTGATCGCGGCAACTTATCCGCTAGAACAATTGAACGATGTGTTAGCTCAAATCAGTGGCTACGTCAAGGTTTCGAGGCCGATGGAGACTTTGAAGATTCCCAAGTCTTGGTTTCTCGAGCTCTTCAGTTCCAAGAAGAAAATAATAAGAAGCAGAGTTGTGAGAAAGATTCCAAGCCCACAGAAGCTGAGACTTAGATCATCGGGTATCAGGAGTTTCTTTTCTTTGATTCTAATTAAAATGCATGTTTATCGCCCTCCCCTCAATCAATCATGCAACTGTTATGTTACATTAGCGAAAAATATCCTAACTTGGCATTTTTTAGCGCCCTTAAGCTACCCTTTTTTCTATTGTCTTGTGTATTACAGCTACAGCTAATACAAATCTCAAAATATATCCGTGTATTTTAATCGCTAGAATTATCCTTTTTTAGCAGCTATTTGCTAGGCTTCAGCTTTTTCTAGCATTGCTAAGCTATTTTAGCAACTTATTTAGCGGTAATTATTGCTAATTTATTCACTATGTTACAGGTAAATCTCATGTGATATAGGTCTTTAATGGGAATTGAACTCTTGACCTGGTGAGTACCTATATCTATTCAAAAATGGGGGCTCACACTGCGGGCATCTCAATATCGCTGCGGACCGCAGCGACATCTGACGATTCAGTGGGGATTCGAACCCCGCGCGACAAGTAATGCAGCGACACTTGGCTGTCTGATGGACAGCCGGCCACCGGGGTATGTACACACAACGCACCTCTCGATGGCCGGCACAACGACCGGTCACCGAGAGGAGTACGCACTCCTCTCGATGGCTGGCCCAAGGACCGGCCATCATGAGGAGTCCTTGTGCCGGCCATTGAGAGTTGTCCACACTCCTCTCGATGACCAGCATAACGACTGGTCATTGGGAGGAGGAGTCCACACTCCTCTCGATGACCAGCACAAGGACCGGTCATCGGGAGGAGGAATCCATACTCCTCTCAATGCCAACACAGGCCGGCGTCGAGAGGAGTACATGCACCTCGATGCCCGGTCTGTGCCGTTCATCAAGGGAAGTGTGTATGTACTCCTCCTGATGACCGGGCCTTGGGCCAGCCATCGAGAGGAGTGCGTACTCCTCTTGGTGACCGGTTGTTGTGCCGGCCATCGAGAGGTGTCTGTACTCCTCTTGACGCCGGTGTGTGCTGGCATCAAGAGGAGTGTGGACTCCTCCCGATGACCGTTCCATGAGCTGGTCACCGAGAGGAGTGAGAGGAGTGTGTTATAATCCTCTTGATGGCCGGCACAAGGACCGGTCATCGAGAGGTTGTTATGTATTGGTGGCCGGCTGTCCAAAGGCAAATCGATCAGCCGGCCAGATGTCGCTGCAGCTGACGCTGCATTCTGATATGCAGCGTCATGATGTCGCTGCGGCCCGCAGCGACAGCGAGATGCCCGCAGTGTCATATCAAAGGTGACATGCGTGGTCAGTTGTGACGAAACTTGTCTGCCTGCTGTACACAATCTTGACTAGACTCTGCTCAGTTGCATGGGAATCTGGAGATGTGTAATAGTCCCACTCAGCTTGTCAGCTGGGTAAAATTTATTTTTGCACATGTAACTATTTCATTAGCGCATGAGGCAACTAGGGCGCTAAACTACAGCTAAGTTTAGCTTTAGCAATGTCAGGAAGCTAAACTGCATTGGGAATGAAAGCATTGTAGCAAGCGCCACGATAGGCTACCTGCTAAGTGTAGTGCTGTTCAGCTAGCGCTAATGCTAACAGCTGGGATTATTAGCGGGGACCATTAAGCTAATTTATTAGCGCTGCTAATTACTTTTAGCGTAATAGTTGCACCGTTGCCTCAATCATCTCTTAACCCCCAATTCCCCTAACAGGCTAGGAGTATATTTGTAAACTTAAAAAAATGGTCTAAAATTACCCCAGATACAGTGTTGGTATTGTATTGGGTACCCAATACAATACATCTGTAATCAAATATTTGTATCATGTAATTAATACTTTGTAACTGTATTGTATTGGACCACCAATACAATACAAGTGATCTTAAATTACATGTAATGGTCAGAGATTACAATACAGTTACAGGCCAATAAATTACGTGTAACGTAATTGTTTCACCGTTGCCTACGGATACCCGCCCCTCAAAATCATTGATTACTTTCAGTTGTTTTACAGCCATTCTTGAAAAGCTTGCAGGCTCAAGGCCAATTAAAAGCTTGCGGGCTTGAGGCCATTTTTTTTATTTCAGCCACAGGCCTGTACAGGCAGTCAAAACCCCTTTGGGTGGCTGTTTGGCTCAACCAGGGTTCCCTGCTGGCCACAGGGCAGGGGAGGGGCATGCAGCAAAGGGTCCAATTGATGTAAAATTGCTCCAGGATTCCAATGGTGCAACCCTTGAGGCCCCAAAGTTAAAAACAAAGAAAGTAGTGATTTTCTTTTAATCACATCACCGTATGCAGCCTGCTGTACAGGGGCTATACAGGCTTTGAGGCTGAAAATAGCAGTCCAAAATTTGGGCCTACCCAACCGCAAGCATTTCGGGAATGGCTGTAACCTCTTTGACTGGAAGGGATCCTTCCATTCAAGAGGTTCTGTAACCCCTTTGGCTGGAAGGAATCCTTCTGGTCAAAGAGGTTCTGTAACGTTCTGTAGCCTCTTTGACTGGAAGGAATCCTTCCGGCCAAAGATGTTTTTTAACCTCTTTGACTGGAAGGAATGCCTTTCCAGTCCTTGTGGTTGTTGTGGCAGCCGCCACATGCCCAAAAAAGAGCGGGTACCCCCTAAGAATATTCGGGTACCCGCTCTATCTCTCCAGCATCCGCACCCGAACACGCACACGCTGGCGGGTACCCGCCAGCAGATGGCAGGTACCTGCGACGGGTTCGTCGGGGCCATCTCTAAATTTAAGACAAATTGACCTGGCCCAACCTGCCCGTTTATTCTGTGGCCTGAGGCCCTGACACGGATGGTCCAAACCCACTCAATTTCTAGTGGAACCTCAAGATGGTTGACAACAGGAATGATAGATTACATGTATAGAGAAGGGAAAACATTCTATATACATGTGATGACCTAAGCAGAAAGAGGGTCTAGGTGAGACTAAGCCCTGTGGCCCAACCTGGGTCACAACAATTTCTATTCCTATGAATAGTTTCTTAGTGGAGATTTGGTTGGGAACTAGAGATGCAACGAGTAGACACAGGTACCCGCGGCAGGTGCGGGTACTGCCTGTTTTTTTTGCCCAAAACAGACACCCGGACCCGGACCCGGACACGCCTGGGTTACCAGTGGCGGGAAAAGCCTGACCAGCAAACCGGTGTGTTCCCCCCGGAGCACCAGCTGGGTCTGTTTGCCTTTGGCGCGGACCCCAATTCTCTTTAACCCTCCTCAGGACCCCTCCTCCCCCCCACCAGGGGAGGTGGTATGGTGGGTACCCGCAGATGTACCTGGTTACTGCTAAAAAAACAAGAAAAACCCACACCCAGACCCATACTTGGTACCTGCCCACCTGATGAGTACCCGCCAGCGGGTGCCAGGTACCCATATTGCATATCTATTGGGAACAGAAGCAGACAAGCGTGGAGGGGAGGAGGGGAGTGGGGTTTTTTGGTTTCTCTTCCTTTTTTTTCTATGATCTATCTTACTACTCACCATTGTACTTACAAATTAAGGATGGTACTGAGAGTATTATAAGAGTTTACATTACCTTATACTTATTAGCTATCACAGACTTGGGATTAGGGAGTGTGGATCTTCATCACTTGTGGATTATTACGCTAAATTTCAGGCTCATTCTAGAGCCCTGAAGATTAGGGGAAAGTAGTGGTGCTGAGTGGAAGTCGTCAATAATCACTCAAGCCCAGAACACCATTCTGAAAGAAGCACGGGCTTTGACATTTCTTACCAAGACCAGCCTTTATTTCTACAGCGCCAGGAAGGGTATCTTTCCCAGCCGCAACCTGCAAACAGGTGTCCAATGGAGACCTTTTTCCAATCTGTAACACAAATATCCTGCAAGCCACTCATTGACAGACTGGTGAAAATTTCCCAGGTAGAAGACCTGCCTCCTAGAGTCATAAAACTGGGATTCACAGTATCAGATACTTAGATGTATTTCCAACCATCTCCAACAAATTATAACCTGCCAAGATTCAAATAATTACTCAAGGAAAATCCTACCCTAAGAGGAGGGACGGATATATAAAAAGGACAGTTTCTCCCCTCTTTCTCCTCTTCAGCCTTTTACACACGCACAATATCCTGACCACCTTCCTCTCCAAAAAATTACATTTTTTGTGTTTTTGACTTATTTTGGCCCATTTCTGGGCCATATAATTTTGAGGGGGTCATCCTTCAAACATGTAATGGTGCCAAAGGCGCTTATAATATTGCCAGAGGCATATCTCATAATGGCGGACGCACTATTCAGAGTGCTGGACGCACTTTTGATAGTGCCGGACGCACTTTTCATAGTGGCGGACGCACTTTTGATAGTGGTGGACTCACTATTCAGAGTTCTGGACACACTTTTGATAGTGCCGGATGCACTTTTGATAGTGCCGGATGCACTTTTGATAGTGCCGGATGCACTTTTGATAGTGCCAGATGCACTTTTGATAGTGCCGGACGCACTTTTGATAGTGCTGGACGCACTCTTCATAGTGGCGGACGCAATTTTCATAGTGGCGGACACACTGTTGATAGTGGCGGACTCACTGCCGGATGCACTTTTGATAGTGCCGGACGCACTCTTCATAGTGCCGGACGCACTCTTCATAGTGGCGGACGCACTTTTCACAGTGACAGACACAATTTTGATAGTGGCGGACTCACTATTCAGAGTGCTGGACACACTTTGGATAGTGGCGGACTCACTTTTCATAGTGGCAGACACACTTTTCAAAGTGGTGGACGCACTTTTCAAAGTGGCGGACGCACTTTTCAACGTGGCGGACGCACTTTGCATAGTGGCAGACGCACCTATTGTAGTGGCGGACGCACTTTTCAAAGTGCCAGAGGCAGATTTTTTTTGTGTTGCATCAAAGGGGCTGGTATAGGGCCTGTGCAAACTCATCTGGCCCCAGAGAATCTTGCATTGGCCCTCTATGCCCCCCTTTGAGCCATTATTCGAATTTTTTCGAATATTTGAGCTTAAATTTGCCCAGGCATTATTCGACTCGAATCAAATTCGAATACGAATACTCGAATCGATTCGATTCGATGTGCTATGCCCTGCAACCACCCCTGCTCAGCAGTCCCAGCTTCATCTCCGGGGGGATCTAAAACACCCCTGGCTAGCAGGAACCTCCTTTTCTTTTATGTTTTCATTATTTCCTTTTGGAAATAAAACTTAAAACCATATATGTTCTTCCTCCAGTTAACAGTGGGCCACTATGATGTGCTAGAAATCAGCTAACCGCCAATTAAAGCGGCGCAGCTGGAAACATGATTTTCCAAACTCCCTGAATTGTGCAGTCCTAATTGACTGATCCCTCAGGAAAGCTTATAGTTCAGTCCACGCAAGGCAAGCAGTTGAATGCTTCAAAACAGAACATGTTAGCTGAACTGTCCTCAAAATGGAATTTTGGCTCTGCATCTGGTAACCAGGATGTCCTAACTCCCTGATGCAACATTCCTGCTGGAACATTTTGATCAGGCAGGCTCCTAGAATATTCTCACCAGTTTAAGTGGTTCAATGCTGGGGAAAGGGCCGCGTAATCCGCTGTTAGCTCATTTTTTGGCATAGCATAGCAGCCCACCGTTGCTCCTGTCATCTCCATCACCTGGTGTTGCCAGAAGAATTTGGATCTTAACATCACTGAGACTAACAGTACAGCTCATCAATACCATTGCAAGCTATTGAAGACCAGCTATAGTACCTCTCACAATGTTGTTAGCTGGTACAGCTAATCATCAAGAGCGTGATGGCTACCTTTGATGACCGGGTCATTGGTATGGATGTGTATCATAGCAAACACCATTGCAATAAAACATTGCTCAACTGACAGCAGTTGATGTGCAAGATGCTCCTGTCTAAAAGCTTTTTTAGTGTCAGCCAAGGACTCAACATTTTTTTTTTGCACAAATGTGGATTGAAGCTTGGTGAACAGCAACCTTTGACAAATTCTTGCGTAGCAACACAACCTTCTTTGGAGCTCTTGCATGCCAAATGGTGCCAGTTGCGCGAGTTTTCCTGGCAGTGCATGTTTGCATGCCAGAGCCACACAAGTTGCAATATGCAAAACCTGAGTTGCCATCCCAGGGTTTTAACAACCCAATCTTACCTCCCCATGATTTTTACTGTCCAACCTCCAAAATTTAAGGTGGTCCATAAACCACAATAATTCCATGGAACTTTCCAAACCATTGGTTTTCCAAGCAGTAGTTAACTTGATAGGTTGTGCACATGCACAATCTGAGGTTGATTCTTTCTGTAGTTTTCTCCCATAGTATGCTATAAACCCTACAAGATCACAGTTGCTCACAAGCTATGAACTACTCAGTGAAAAAAAATCAAGGTGAATATTTGCTATAGCAGTTTGGAGAAGTTTGGGCCCTGGGGAAATATGATGTCTACCCTGACAGAGGCTTGCATCCACCCAGGTCCCAAATATCAGGGGATTTCAAAGTGGATGTAAGCCCCCTCCTTTGGGGTCTCACAAAGATGTCACATAGCTTTCACTAGATTAGATAATCCACCTGATATTTAGTCTACACTCCCTTCCATGTTCTAGCCGGTAGAGATCTTGCCGTTCACATATCTCCTGGCTAGGTATGCTTCCCCTTTTCCTTCTTCTCTCTCCTTTCCTTCTGATTTTCACAGTTGTATATACTAACAAAGAGATCTTGCCCTTCACATCTCTCCCGGCTAGCCCTCACTTGATGCCCTGGTGATACAGACCCATGATTTAGAATCTGCCTCTTGAGGCTCTTGTGTTCCCCTTTGTGCCCCTCTTGACAACCAGTAAATGACTCCCAATTGGAGGGCAAGTGACTTAAATGCATTTTCACAAGTTCCTCTGCACAAAAAACCATGCGTACTGAGTTGTCAAAATTCATGCAGGTAGCCGGTGTTAGTTACATGAAGCCTTTTAATGAATATTGGCTACTCAGCTTGAACAGCTTTGTGTGTAGAGAAACTTGCCAAAATTCATGAAAGTTGCTTGCTATACAACATCCAGTATTTGACCAAGTGGCTCAAGGTATAGCATGTAGCTGACACCCACATCAAAGCACTGTGCAATGCAACAAGTGGTTTAACATTTTGCTTGGGAGCGACGGAATCAGTTGGTTCAATATAAATTGGGAGATCATATTTTTGAATGGTTTCATCAGATCAAAAATGATGGAATCTAATGGCAGGGGAGCACCTGTGTAGACACGGGGGATCTTGAAAGCTCATATGAAAAAACTGTCAACAATCAGGAAGCATCCGTGGGAGTTAGTAAGCCTACTGTAGTACTAGGTAGTTAGATATTTCTCTGATTGCTTTGACGTGGACCCCAAGCCACGGTCAACACATTGCACTTTTTGTGCTCAAATCCTGGAGTGTATAAACTCACTGCCCGGTGGAATATCTGATTTGTTGAGTCCGCTCAGCTATTCTCATGCAGAATGTGGCAGCATGCTATCCAACTTTCCGCGGGTTCTCTAGGACTGGGACTCGGGAGAATGAGTGTGCATGATGCTCCTTTTTCTGTTGGCTCTGATCACATCCCCATTGATTTATTAAGTTAAAAAACTGAAGAAAATATTTACAGGAATGTAACGCATGAAACCAGTCACACTTTATATAACAGCTCAAAAGTTGTTTAGGGGAGGATGTAGCATTGGTAGAATGAAGAGAAACCCAAATTGGACCTGGGCGGCACTAAGGTACTACCTTATTCCTTTGCGGTATCTTCCTTCGGAGCTTCGTAGATCTCGTTCCAGCGAGAAACATCGGGACGGCGGCGCGGCGTGCTGATTCGGGGTCCAGACCAAGTAGCAGAGCTTCCAGGGGTGTTATCCCGGAAAAGTTCTTTCTTCTTGGAGCCGAAAAAGGATGGTCGGGGGGATCGAGGCTTCGGGGCGGGAGAAACCACATCTCCTCTAGCCGTGGATTTCAACTGGTCGACCCGGCTTTGTGGTCTCGGAGGTAGGTCGTCCAAGGGGGCCTTCGATTTTTTGCCCGAGGGCTGGGCTCGTTGTTCACTAGTCCCCTGACCATCACCATTCGAGGGTTGGCAGACTCCTTTGAGGTCAAGTTTGGTCGGTTTCCGAGTAACTCTCTTCGCTCCATGCGAAAATGAGGAGGTCTTGTGCCAGTGTCTCTCCACCGCCTGAGGGCGGGCTCGATTAGCTAGTTCGTGCAGCGGGACGTATCCGCTAGGAACTCTCTCAATTGGACAGTTAGGATCTTCCAGGTCAAAAGGTCTCTCAATCGATGTTCCCCACAGCTCGTCGGAGTCGGAATCATCGTCTTTCTTGAAGCTTTTGATTTGCTTACCGAGCCATCTTACTGTCTTGGCGGATCCATCACTGACTCTCCGACCTAAAGCTGGAAGTGAGCCGGTGGATCCTCTTCGCCTGGAAGGAGAATTTTCTGAAGATGAGTTCATCGTGTGAAGTGACTTTATTTGGGAGGGTGATTCTGATCTCCTTTCGGGGCTGTAAGATTTGTCGGTGAAGGGTGGGAGAGATGTGAAGTGGAAGTGTGGTGATGGACCACTTGATGGCGGACCGGGTGGCAGGTTAAGTAGTAAAGAAAAAACAAAGGGCTCACAGAGAAACATCATGCTTTCAAGACTGCGGTCATGGTCATGACTTTTCCCGAACATTTGTGTATTTTTCTTTGTCGTTTTTACCTTGAACGATGCTATCGGGGATGGTCAGTAGTGCTGAGGTTGAGTACATGCTCGGGCTTTACACATGATGAGAATAGTTGATAGTGACGATAGATTCCGGCTGCATTCTACCAAATCGCTTTTTCCTGAGGCAGCGATGCATTCTCAAGCTTTATGACCCACGAGTGCATTCATGGAGGCTGCTTTCTTGCTTGTTGCGATGCACAACGCGTCGCGCTGCTTTTACGGACGCGCTTTTAGGTACGCTCCTTTCCCTCTAATGAGTACATTTCACAACGTACACATATGGCAAGATCGATAAAACTTATTTCGCTGAACATTGCACGAAATCGAGGTGGCCCCTAGTCCTTCCTTAGGGTGGGAAAGCGGGACAAATGAAGAAACGGAGCAGATGAATATCTACCGCTGGCGCATGGTACCGCCGACCGGTCGGACTCGAGGCGAGGGAGACCGTCGGCATTGGTCAGTGCAGAAACCAGTCAACGGGTAGGAGCAAATTTTGTGGAGTCCTTTGAGCCGAGCAGAACCAAACTGAACATGTATCCAATGACAAAGGGACGTCAGCATTCATGGTTTCTGGATCCAAACATAGAGGTAAAGTGTCAGTATGCAGGTTTCGCCATTTATTGAGTGCGTTCAAATCTTTGTAGTCAGCCTAACTTAGCATCGTCGTTGGTATGTCTCCATGCCGTCCAATTTAACAATTTAAATATATCATATGAGTGGATGACTTCCCGTCGTTGTTTAGAGAGCTCTAGATGCCCCTCTAAATCCTAAATTTAGACAGCTATCAAAAACTCAACCAGTGCACATGAAGTTAGTGATCTGTAGGGTTAGGACAACATTTTCCTTTTTGTCAAAAAATAAGAATTTGGGGTTGTAAATTGAGATCTGGGAGGCCTCCAGTCTTGCAAGCCGACTTATACGGCTCAGGAGGTAGATCATTGCAGCTGTAGTCAAGTCTTCTTGCGGTGGGCTTATTCGCAAACGGATTGAATTCGAAAGGACATGCTAATCGGTAACCAGCTTGACGTCAATGGCAATGACCTCGAACGGGGCATACCCAAACACGGTTTGGGAGATGCAGTGGTTTCCTAACTTCTAATTTCAAGTCCCCTGGGCGAAGCCGCTACGGAGAGCGCTCCGCGCGGGTCCCCCGTACCTCCTCGAGTCGCTTGAAGTAAGGCCCTCCTTCGGGGAGCGCTCCGCGCGAGGTCCCCCGGACCCTCCGTTCGAGTGGTAAGCTGGGATGAATATGCAGAATCCGAATTTCTGGTCGGCCATTGCCGCCGAGCGCGCCACCGAAAGACTGACTGTACTGTAGGACAAAGCGAATCACCCATCCCAGCCGATTACCACCGAGCCAGAAGACGATGAAGCAGATCGTGTTGCAGGAAGCGCCCCAGAAGATGTGAGTACAGGACCAGCTATTCATAATACCAAATTCTCCGGAATGTATCAACTGACCATTCTCGGGTCGTTCTAGAAAACATATCCAATTCTCCGTTTTATCTTCTCAAGAAATCGTAGCAATATCCGAATATGAATCCACTCAACGCGATCTTTATAGCATGGTTGGATCCGAGAACAACGGAATCAATGTCCCTGGTGCAATTGAACCCCTCGTCAAAAAACCCGCCAAGGGCGGTGTCTTGGATAGTAGGCTGGGGACATCCGACAAATCCGGGATATGCGGAACTTGTAATGCTAAAATGGCAGACTGCGTCGGCCATTACTCCTATATCAAACTCATCCTCCCGGTATTTCATATCGGATATTTTCGGGCGGTAATCCAGATGCTGCAAGACATTTGTAAGGTATGTGGAATATATCACCTTCCCTCAGTTTCTCTAGATTTATGGCGCGTCAATTGTTTTGGAATGATTCACAGACGTGTGCTAGGGTGCTCTTATCAGAAGAAGATCGTCGGCTATATCTCATCAAGTTCCGACGTCCTAATCTCGAGAATCTACAGCGGCAGCATCTAGCCAAGCAAGTCAACACCGCCTGTCGTAAGATTATTACTTGTCCTTATTGCGGTGCTACCAATGGTACAGTCAAGAAAGTCGGTGCTTTGCGAATCATCCACGAGAAATTCAGGGCAAAGAAGAAAGCAGACGAATTGGCGGCATTCAGAGATACCTTCATCACCGCTGTCAAAGAAACTAAAGAATTGGGACCGCACCTTCACAAGGCTCAGGAAGACATGAACCCGCTCCGGGTCCTAAATCTTTTTCGAAGAATAACCCCTTCAGTTAGCACACAATCTCAGTTAGCCTAGCCTCGACTGTGGAGCTCATTTCAAAACCTTTGTTCCCATAGGATTGTGAGCTTCTTGGTTTGGATCCTGAAGTTGGACGGCCTGAAGAATACATTTGGCAGTACATCCATGTCCCACCGGTCTGTATTCGACCTAGTGTTGCGCAAGAGGCCGCCACGTATGTTTTCATCTATACAATTCTGGAAATCTGCGTTAGTATCCACCCAATGACTGTTGTGAAACTAATCTCCGCTTAGAAATGAGGATGATTTGACAGTCAAGTTGACCGAAATCATCTTCACAAATACTCTCATCAAAACTGGGCTGGTCAAAGGAGTACCAACTCAAAATATCATGGTGGGATTATGTCTTTATCCCACTTCCTCTACTACTCTGACGTCTTTTTGGCATCTCTAGGAGCAATGGGAATTCATGCAGCTCTCTGTTGCCATGTACATCAACGCTGAGCTTCCCGGAGTCCCTTCACAAATGGTTGGTGGAAGCTTCTGTTGGTCACCCCTTTTTTGCACAATGGTTTACATCCTAATGGCCCTCTTTACATTTGCTCAGGGAGTCAAACCCATCAAAGGTTTCTGCCAAAGACTCAAAGGAAAAACTGGTCGATTTCGTGGCAATCTATCTGGAAAACGTGTCGACTTTTCTGGTCGAACGGTCATCAGTCCAGATCCAAACCTTAGCATTACGGAGGTAAGGTCATCATGATTTCCAATTCAGGCCAGGTTTAAAGCGAATTGACTTCAGTATGTAGGTTGCGGTTCCTGACCGGGTGGCAAAAATTCTGACGTATCCAGAAAGAGTTACTGCTCACAACATTGATCGATTACGACAATGCATCCGGAATGGCCCTGATATTCATCCGGGTGCCAATTACCTCGTGGCAGGTAATACATCAAACGCCAGCGGAACCGCAGCTCCTTTCAAAAGATCGTTGAAATTCGGGAACCGGAATCATGTCGCGAACACTCTGCGATTAGGGGACACAGTGGAAAGACATTTGCACGACGGAGAGTGAGTCTACTTGCTTCTTTTGTATAGTCGTTGCTTCCGACTGAAAATTATACATTAGTGTCGTACTTTTCAATCGGCAGCCGAGTCTGCACAAACTTTCAATCATGTCTCATAGGGCCAAGATACGACCATGGCGAACCTTTCGATTTAACGAGTGTGTTTGTACGCCTTACAATGCCGATTTTGACGGAGATGAAATGAATTTGCGTAAATATATTTACCTGGCTCATGTGGTGCGATGAGATTACGGCTGACTGTTATCCTATTTGCGCGACCGTAAGATGTACCGCAGACTGAAGAAGCACGAACTGAAGCTACGGAACTGATGAATATCAAATATAACCTTGTTACCCCTCGAAATGGCGAACCGATCATCGCTGCTACCCAAGATTTCATTACAGCTTCTTTTCTACTATCTCGAAAAGATAACTTTTATGACCGACAGCAATTCAGTCAAATCCTTCAATATCTGTCTGATGCTACCTTGCATATAGATCTTCCACCCCCAGTGATCTGGAAACCCGTTCGGCTGTGGACTGGGAAGCAAGTCTTCAACGTTCTTATGAGACCGAACAAAGATTCACCCGTCAAAGTCAATGTCGAGGCCAAATGTGCCACACATCAAAAAGCTGCACCCGAATACTTACCGGACATGTCGCCTAATGACGGCTGGCTCGTCATTCAAAATTCAGAAATCATGTGTGGAGTAGTCGATAAGGCCATCGTCGGTGGTGGAAAAAAAGATTCGATCTTCGCAGTAATTAACTGCGACTTTGGTCCTGATGAAGCTGTCAAAGCCATGAATAGACTTGCCAAAGTCAGTGCTAGATGGCTAGGTTCGTTTGTTTCATTTTTATCTGGTCTGCTAGCTTAATCATTTGCTCGTGGCGCACACTCACGACGCTTCGTTCAAACAGCGAATATGGGCTTTTCGATTGGTGTCGGCGATGTCACCCCCGGTGAAAGACTATCTACGCAAAAAAATGCACTTGTTGCTAAAGCCTACAAAGAGACAGACGAGCTTATTCAACAATCGAAAGCTGGAAAACTAGAAACTCTCCCAGGGCGCGACTTGGATCAAACACTTGAGGCTATGATTTCCGGAGTCCTTTCAAAGGTCAGAGATAGTCTGGGAGAAATTTGTATGGCGGAACTCACAAGGCACAACGCACCTTTAATCATGGCGACCTGCGGATCTAAAGGTGCGAGCCTCGTTACATGAAACTTGGTCAATCAGCTCAATTAACATTTCCTACGAAACACAGGTTCTAAGATTAATGTGGCACAGATGGTAGCTTGTGTCGGGCAGCAGATTATCAGTGGCAATCGTATTCCAGATGGTTTTCAAGACCGGTCCCTTCCGCATTTCCACAAGAAAGCCAAAGAGCCGCCGGCCAAAGGTTTCGTCAGAAATAGTTTCCATTCTGGCCTCCGCGCCACCGAGTTTCTCTTCCACGCCATTTCCGGAAGAGAAGGTCTCGTTGATACCGCAGTCAAAACAGCTGAGACAGGTTACATGCAAAGGAGATTGATGAAAGCTTTAGAAGATCTAGCCACTCGATACGACGACTCTGTTAGAAACTCTGTTGGTGGGGTTGTCCAATTTACATATGGAGATGATGGCTTGGACCCTACTTACTTGGAAGGAGACGGAGAGCCGGTCGAATTTGCCCGCACTTGGAGGCACACAAAAGTGAGTTGACATCAAGTAAAGCATCTTGACAAAATTTACGCTACTCAATCATCCATATATCATACTATGGCATTATCTTGTGGTGCAGGCTACAGTCTCTCATCTTGATGGCAGAGGGCTGCATCCTTACGAAATTATCAAATTGGTCACCGATGGTCTAGCGCAACCTCGTTTTGCTACCGCTTGCACGCAACGCTTCAGAGACTCGGTCTTGGATTTCATGGTTGAACGGGTTGCCAAGCCCGCTGCAAATTACAGGCAGAGCTATGGTATGTATCCCGCCTTGGAGTTGGAAGGAGATTGGGACGAATACACGGACCTGTCTGCCGGCGTGAGCGGTAAGTCGAGCCTCCGGTCTTCCTTGGCTTCCCAGAATTCCTTTCTGATTTGTTGCTACGTTAGAGGCCAATAAGAAAATCGTTATCAACAAGACGCAAGTCACCCTGAAGCAAATTGAGACATTCTTGAATCATTGTTGGAAAAAATACGTCAAAGCCAAAGTCGAGCCAGGTATGATCCATACCATCAGATTCTTCTTACTGATCTAGCAGTCAAATGACATTTTCCATCGTAACTTGACATTATATAGGTACTGCCGTCGGTGCTGTTGGTGCTCAATCGATTGGTGAACCTGGAACCCAAATGACTTTGAAGACTTTCCATTTTGCTGGTGTAGCCTCGATGAACATCACGCTTGGTGTACCTCGAATCAAAGAAATTATCAACGCCTCCAAACTGATCAATGGGCCTATCATCAACGCACCGCTAGTGGCTAATCAGAACGAAAGGTCGGCCAGAATCGTCAAGGCTCGGCTGGAGAAAACCTACTTGGGTGATGTACATGACCAGTACATGGATTGTCTCGAAGATTCTCAGCTGAAATCTTCCCGTCTCCAGGTCACATCTGTCATCGAAGAAATGTATTCCAACGATTCAATGTACCTTGGTATTCATATCGACATGGAAACCGTTCAACGCTTGCAGGTAAACTACCTATGCTCATGTGGAAGATTTTTCGGGCATAAAACTCATGAAAATCCTCCTTTAGCTGGAAATCACGCTAGATTCAATCAAATGGTCGATCATCAACGCACCCAAGTTGAAAATCACGGCTGACGTACGTTTGGCCAATACATCGTTCAATTTTCCCAAAAAGCCCAAATTGACCAGGTCTGGCTCCACAGCAAATACAAGTAATTCCCCGCAAGAATCGTATCCGGGTTTATGTAGACACCGGTTTAGCAGACGGAGAGAAAGTCCTACCGTTTTACCAGAAGTTGATGTTCCTTCGTCGAGTTCTTCCAGGCGTGGTTATCAAAGTGAGTTATAACCACTCGTGGGAGGCAAACAAACATCTTGGTAGCTGACTATATTTGTTTGGTACACAGGGTCTTCCCAAAGCTGGCCGGACAGTTATCAACAAAAATAGCAAGAATGAGTACGAACTTCTTGTCGAAGGATACGGTTTGCTTGACGTGATGACGACAGATGGTAGGGAGTTTTGTGGATGATCATGATGGTTTTCAATATTGACATTTGCATGGTAAACTTTCAGGCGTAGTCGGTACACATACTATGCCCAATCATATCATGGAAGCCCAAAGTGTGCTAGGTATCGAGGCGGCTCGAAATTGTATCATCAAAGAAATCTCGTACACGATGGACTCTCATGGATTGAAGGTCGACCCCCGACACATGATGTTATTAGGAGACATCATGTGCTACAAGGGAGAAGTGCTCGGAATCACTCGATTTGGGATTGCCAAGATGAAAGATTCAGTGAGCTACTTGTTCAGTTAAAATTTGAAGATACGTTGACTAACCACACCTGCCGGGCTTCCTTCAGGTTCTTATGTTGGCTTCGTTCGAGAAAACAACAGACCATCTTTTCGACGCAGCGCTGTATAGTAAAAGAGACGCAATCGAAGGCGTGTCGGAGTGTATTATCATGGGCAACCCTGCAAATGACATCGGTACATCAGCGTAAGTACTTCTCACGGTACATGTGCCCAAACAAACGTTCATCATATCATCAATCTAAACTATTTTCTTTCTCTCAATCCAGGGCTTGTCTGGTTTCCGAAGTACCTAAACTACCTCCCAGGCGCAAAGTCCTCTTTTATTGAACAGTGCCGACAGCATGCGGGTGTGTATAGCCTCTCCATCATAGATTCTAATACTACTTTTGTATCCAATTTCACGTGCATGCATACTCTGAATTGAAATGTTTTTGTGGGAGGTTACTTGTTGCTTGTCACCCATCTTATCAGGTGTTTAGGGAGGAGTTATTGATGATCTGCCATTCAATTAGTTGTGGGTCACATTGGAATCATATGTAATATATTGTCATATACAAGCCAAAATATTATCATACCTCTCAAAGTGGTCTAACATATAATATTCCGGAGCAATGGTCCATGTAACCTGTTGTTGTGCAACCATGTACAAAGTATGCTTCATAGATGGATGCAAAAAGAATCAATGGAGCATCTACAGTTCACCAGAAACGCTCTCCACAAACAAATTCCCAAATCTGATATGAAAGATCCAAAAACTCAAAGCATCATTTTCTCTTGAGCTGATACAAAATTTCAGATGAATGTTTTGACAAGAACACACCAAATTGAAGCTAAAATCCTCCTTCTGAAAGTACTTGGATAAAGTATGATGCAGTAGTTTATGAGAAAATGAGGTTGAAGCTTTTAGATTTTTCACATTTGATACCTCCCGCCAATCACATCAATCTACAGTCAAACCTGTGAAACCACATACTTGTATAAGGGCATAACCTCCCAAACCACATACTGATTTGGGTCCACCAAAATTTAATTTTGGCCTGTAGCTAACCCTTGTAACCACACATGTAACCTGCCAAACCACATAGCAAATTCTGTCCACCAAGGGGTATGCGGTTTCAAGGGTTTGACTGTATAAGATTGATGCTTTGGCCATGGCCATAAGCCTTCAAGCAATGAATGGTGGGCCAACTATCAGTAGTTTGGTGTAGTTCTGGTGTTCAAATTTGAACTGCATACACTCATAAATGCTTCAATTTCAACTTCATAAACTCAATTTGCAGCAATTGTAAATTTGAAATTCAACTTTGCCACAAAGTTGAGTTTATTAAAGCATGATTTAAGGCTTTGATCTTGTGGTTAAAGTGGATGGGAATGACTGTGTAAATTCTCAACTGAGGCTCCAGCCTCTGCACTGAAGAGCGGGAGCTGAGCAACCGTGTGCTTGATGTCAAGCCCCCTTCTGTGCACGGCACAGGCTGCCCCACTAAACACAATAACCAGCTCTGAGCTGGTGACCAGTAGAACGGCCAGGTACCCCTTTTGTTGAAAATGTCAGCTTAAAACTCTTTGAATTCTTGGGTGCACGCACTTTGGTGCGCCTCACCTCAGGGCACCAACAACCCTACATGGGCAATGAGTTTTCCTCCAGGTGTAAAGTAAAACTGTTTTTATGTGGTCTAGTTTTTACTACTGGTCTAAATAAAAACATGGTATTTGACAAATTCTGAAGAGAAATCCCCAATCAAACTTCTACAAATAACAAATTCAAATAATTGTGGTGCTTGCATATGAAATTTGTATCTATGAATTTTAAAAAAAATCATTGGGATCTGCTTGTAATTTTACTATTTGATTCCAGATTTATATATTCCTTTCCTAGTTTATAAGCTTTCCCTTGATCAGAATGATTGCACTCCATGTATTTTGATTTACCACTAAGATGAATTAAACTCCTAATGATGAATAAAGGGAAGTTTCAGAGTGGAAGAAGTGCCCCCAACCCCCACTTGGGTAGCCCTCTCACTGCCTCCATATTTCTCTCCATCAGGAACGCTATTCATGTAACTTGTGAATGTGCCAAAAGAATTCATGGTTGACCACAGACCTTTCAAAGAAATCAATATACATATTTTCATATAATAGTTCTTTCCCATACCAAAAATATACTTGCTGCAACAAATTTGGCATGTTCAAAATACTGAAAGAATATAGAGGACTACATACAAACCAGAAAACATTTCCAACAGACAATACCCCTCATTTTTACTTCCTGTGGGTGTTGAAATTCTAATATGTATTTATTCTAACCATCATCAAGAAGCTACTGTCTTTTTTACAAATCAAAAATGTGCTATCAGGGATAATTTGTGACAATTCTTCCCATAAGCTCATAGAGTTGATTAAACAAAACCCTACGGCCGTTCCTGTTTTCAAAGTAAATCTCTCTGATCATATATTTGGCTTGGTTACTGACTTCAATTGGGATATTTCCTCCTTCTCCTTGACTGACGTGATGCAAAAGTACAACGGCAGTCGTTCTTGTTTCCGCCGATGCTTCACTATTATTGCTGATGATTGACCTTAACTCTTGAAGTCCGCGAAACTTTTTCTGGGAATTGCCTTCACTAGTAAACAATTCTAGTAAATTTGCAAATCTAGAGTCATATCTGATCAAGTTTTTGAAACTTTCAAAAGTTACTATGCCATGCAAAAAAACCAACATCAGCCCATCAGTTTATGCTGTCGCTGAGTCCTACAGAAACAAATTGGATGTCTGTCTTACTCATGTCTTCACTACGCCCTTCGCGAGGATTGAGTATTTCTGTTTCATCAAGATCATAAAAATTCGAAAACAGTGTAACAGTTTCCATGTGGGTTGAGCAGTTGGGTAAAAAGAGCAAAACAAAACAAAAAACATTGAGATTTACCAGATATCCAAGGAATCAAAGGTAACTCCGCTGATGGACTCTTGTGCCAACGATCACATAATATTTTCAATAACGCGTTAATATATCGAGGAACGACTGCGTCTTTCGTTGACATTGAACGAGGCAGAGCCAATGTGGCATACTTCGATTGTAGACTTATCAGACCATGATGTACCGCTGCTTCTAACTTATAATTCCTAGGTTTTGAAATGCCGGTCTTCATGACGTAGGCAAATGCTTGGATCCAACTTAAGATATCATCCTTGACGGAAGAGGGCACTGTTCTATTTAGGAGAAAATGAAAAGCTTTTTTCATTAAGTCAAGCTCATTTTCCATTAAAAAGGTTCTTATCGCATCTGGGTTTTCTGTGTCACTGTATTCCAGGAGTCGTTTTCTATGATCTTGAGCGTCCTTGATGAATGCCCGCAGCACCTCATTTTTTGACGACTCGTTCAAAAAATGTTTTTCTACGTGTGTCGGTCTGACCAGCCCAACTATATACCCAGTTTTTTTAATGATTTTTTATCCTATGAGTGAAGAAAAATATACGAGTGATATATTTGAAAACGTGACACTTTTGTGCTTACATTTTTCCAAAGCTATCCTCAGTTTAGTGCAATATTTTGATTGACAGACGTGTTTTCATTTTGAAAAGAAAACAGACATCATCAATTTTGGAGAAAGCCTCATACATATCAGTTGAAGTAAAAATGGGATTTCACTGACTCTTAACATTGTATCTATCAGACGAGTAAGATTCTCTAGATGATGTTTTGATGGGGTCTTTGAGAGTCTGAGGATCCATCAAGTAGGCACCCGTAAGACTATGTCCCGTCTGTGGGATCTTATACGGTTCATGGCCTAGACTGTCTGTTAGTGTTATCTTCTCATTCACAACAGCTGGCGCCATTATTGGTCGGATTTTGTATTGCCAGTCGACACCTATCAGGAGCGTCACTCCAACCCACAGCCTTTTTGTTTGCATCGCAGATGACAATTGCCTGAATTCCAGGACCGAATTTTAATAATGACCCCAAAGGATTGAATTTGATGTATTAAGGAATATGTGATGACAGAGTCCACAAGAGAATTGGTGAGCTGGAGCAGCACTCTGGAGCAAGAAAAGCTGCAGTTTTTATAGTCTTTTTCTCTGCGGGCGCGTTGTTCCAAGACGAGATGCCGATGAATGAGAAGATAGAAGCGTCGGGGATACGACAACGTCGGCGCTGAAACGCATGCAGATCGTGGAGGCCACTGGGGAGAACCGAGCTGGACCGAGTGCTCCAGGGCCAGCACATCACACAGCAAACCAGCACATGCCATCATTGATTATTACAAAAGTCGGGTTCCAGACTCGTGTTAGATCTGGCGCGCCATTGTCTGGTTCACACTGTAAGTAGAGAAGGCTTATCATGATCTCCGGAAAATGCTATACATGAATGCAGTTGCCATTTGTGAGCGCCTGAGGGGATTTCCGTGGGGGAAATACATAATCAAGTCTCACTGCCAACAGGTGCTATATATCTGTGCTATCTTTATAATCTTCGTGCACGTACAGTGATCCAGCGGCACGCATCTCGGATCCTGAGCAAATGAGTTTGGTACATAGACACGACGCGACGTGTTTCAGTGTCGATGCACAGCAAGCTAGTCTGGTGCCGAACTTAGCACAAGGTGTTCGAGTTGGAGGCCATAACATTGCAAACTGTCTATCTACAGTTAGTCGTGTCATAGTAGCTGACGTGTCCCTTATCCTCCTGCGGGCACGTGCAGCATTTGGCTGGTCGCGAAGCAATCCCTTCCTAAGACTGGGCTGCCCTCCACTCGAGTGGTTTAGTTATGCTCGGTCTGGTACAACGCTGGCCCTCCTTATATGAGCACATGGCATACATATGGATTACGAGCACGTTTCGATCCAGGAGCGGTGGTGGTGGGCTATTGGAATCAGTATGACCAGGCCGGTGGGCATGATGGTGGTCAATCCCGCTAAGCTATCTACAAATTATAGTAGAATTGTTCGCTCCACTGACTAAAAGAGCGTTCTCCCTTGATGAGCATGTTTGTCGAATCCGAAGTTTTCCATTTGCCAGCTACTATGCTCCCACAATAATCAAGCAGACGGGCCAGGGTTGATTGATGACGGAGCCCCTTGATCAGGGAAGCTTCATTCTGATGGACACAAGCTGGCCTCGGGGCAGGAAAGACGGAACAGCGGCTGTGTTGAGTCTGATACGTGTTTGCTGTCCGAAGTGCCCCCAGTCACATGTCGAAGTCCGGTTGTCTGCTATGCCGCGGCCGGTGATCTTGACCCGGGGCCGGAGGACATATTCTTGCTCCGAAGCTGCCCCCACCCACCTCAATAGCCCTCTCGTTTCTGAGTACCAGCACTGAGCCAACGACCAGTCGGGCCCGTTTGTCCAATCAGTCTTGGGGCCATTTCTGTGCGACCAGCTCGCGCGCCACGCAGTCTATCAAGCATATGGTGCACAGGATACAATATTCTGCTTTTGCATGAATGGTATTCGAAGGGTATCAACAAAGAGAGCATTATGAAGGGGCAGGCTAAGGTTTTTTATCCTTTGAAGGAAAGAAATCGAATCCGATTCGACCGGCCATGTTACCGACGGGACCGGGCAAGCCGACCTGAGATTTAAAGCTCTCGAGGAAATTGGAGATGACGGAATAGTTGGGCTGATCATGGGATTGACCGTCCAACTGGACGCCGGATTGGTTCATCAAGTCAGCCAGTTCGCTGTGGATGGCCCGGTCGATGTCGTCCATCTCCACGTCTGAGTCATCGGAATCGTCTGATAGATCTTTCATCCCCGATCGGGACCCGCCGCCCAGGTCGGGCCCAAGGGGGTCTGCCGGAATCGGCCCACCCTTTTCCCCCATTCGTTTGCCGCGTTTCTTTCGGAGCTCTTCGTCCATCCGGTTCATCAGTTTATCAAACGTGTCCAGATCCACATTCCCCTTCTTATCTTCTGTCATCTGGTCTTCGTCATCCGATGAACTCATCGGTTGATGCTCATCTTCGTCTGTCGGCTTGTCGGCTTCAAAACGAACTGTGCGTTCAGGCTGTTTTCCTTTCGATACTGAAGATCGTGTGTTGGCGCCTTTCGAGGCCATCAAAGTATCTGGGGCCAAATCGGTATGAGGAGTTTTCTTTGGACGGCTTTCTTTCTGCGAGACTTTTGATGTGGGTGGTACGTAGGCTAATTGATAAGAAAGAGGAGATAAAATAATCAGTTTTGGGTATAGGGAAACTGAGAGGAGGAACGGCTGACCCCCTCTTTCCCTACGACTATCCAAGATAGCTTCGTATTGTGCGCCTGTCAACCCGAGCGCTTCCTGCGCAAATTTGAGAAAATCATCCCGCTCTTCATCCATGTCGATGTCTTCTACCACTTCAGCATTAACTTGCTTTTCCATTCCGCTGGGGGTGTTTGAATCGTCGCTATCTGAATCTTCCTCCGACGCTTCCTCGCACACCCCATCGTACGATTGTTTGGTTAGTTTAGGTAATGGCTTTTTATTTCTAGTGGTCGCATTGATTTTATCTGAGGCGTTGGTTGGTTGTGAATCATTAACCAAGGGCGGATCGGCATATGACTGGGTGGTCTTTTCGGACGACTGTCCCCATTCAGCATCAGTTAGACCTGGTACCAGCGTGGCCAGTCTTTCTTTCGTTTCGTCATCATATTCGCCATCAGACTTTCGAGTAGGACCTTTGTAGGCTCTCTTGGCATTCTTGCGTCGACTAGGAAAGATGTCTGCACGTAGCTCTTCTTGCTCAGAATCCTCTGCGCTAGTGTCAGCCGAATCATCTGTCATTTCATCGTCAGAATGTAAAGCACCCTCTAAGCTTCCTTGTCCGTCCACAAACTTCTCCATTTGAGTAGCAAAGGATGACATCTTCTTTATTTCACCATCACTCTCCTGTTCCTGTGTTTCTATAGACGATGAGCCAAGCGGCATTGAATGGGGATCCCCTTCCTTCAGTAGAGCTTTGAGTTGTTCTTCATTTAGGTCCAGCCATTCGTCAGATTCTCCTTTGCAGTCAAGTGAGGTGCTGTGACTATCGGATAGATGAGACTGTCCGACGGCAGAATCGAATCGAGTGATGATATCATTCGGTTTGAGGCTGTCTGCGTAGGCCTTCTTGGCAATCGATTCAAGTTCAACCCATTTCGTGCTACCCTCGACCTCTCCTTGAAAATAGCCGGCCTTCTGGAGTTTATCAAGGTAGCTCTGATATCTACGAGAACGGCCATTGAACATGGGATCGCAAGTCGTTCGACTCGAATGAACTGTCGATAGCGACATCTCAAACCCGCACGAAATCTTCATCCCGACCAATCTCCTTTTCCATTCAACGCTGTCCTCCCTAGCCACATCCATCCAGCCCACTTTTTCAAATGGCTTGGGTGGGTGAAACGTCGTCTCATGGTTCAATAAAACAGCATATAGCGGCCGAGTCATTCGAATCAAGCAATAAGGCCAGTTAGTCGCTAAAGATTTCGCAACCTCGTTGTCATCGGTGCTAGGGTTGCAGGGAGTCAGAGGTGGGAATCGAATCATTTCTCGGCATGCCTAAACCAAAGAAGAACAAAAAACGATCAGCAATCCATAGGCTGGTGAAAATCGACTTAAACCATACATTTGTTAACTCACTTTGAAACTATCCGCGTCTTTCTCGCAGAATGCTTTGACGGCTAAACCTATGAGATTTGGATCAGTTTGAAGGGCCTTGGCTATGCTAATATGAAGGTAGGCTTCCGTGTTAAAAAGGTGGCTCTCAGTGAGCACTTGGGGTGATGCTCCGCGAATGCGATCAAGAATAGTAGTGTTGATTGATGCTGAAGCCACAGTTGAATGAGATCTCGCGCGAAGGATTTCCAATGCCACCTGGGTTGGCAGACCAGCTTGTACATATGGATTTGCCGCTAAAGGAATTAGATGGAGAGATCCTTCTTGAATCCAAACCTGTTGATGGTTATGAGACAGATTAGTTTACTTCACTACGGCGACTAGTGAGTAGAGTTTCTTAAAAGGCGGGACTTAACTCGTCCTTTCGCCAGATCAGGAGTGAGCCATTTGGGGAGATTGTCGGCCGCCTCAATCAGGAGAAATTCGCCATCGTTATCATGGACCTGAATTTGGCAATCAAAAGTTTTGCTAATTTCGAACAAACACCAAACCAGGAACCATTCATCCTGCAGCGAGATTCCGTAACGTAAGGTGCCATCGAGCTGGGATGGGACAATCGATTTCAAGTCGGGCGGATTTCCACTATGCCATATGAATTCGGTCTTGCTTGAAGAATACTTGAAATGTTCAGTTCCCCAGTAGGTTTCCAATTCGGCTTGGATGGCAGACGCTTGGTTTCCCGCTGAGTAAATCGAGAACTTGCAAGTATCATCCTCGAGGCCATCGCTAGATTGTTGGAGTAAGGATATTACTTCAGAGGGATCGATTGGCTCGGGCATCATTGGTTCAAGTTACGCAGGTCCAAGGATGAGCTGGGCCGCGATTCGAACTCCAAGTCCCTCGCTGCTGCGGGCGTCTGACTCGCGAAGCGAGCGGCAGGAGGGAGAATCGCGGTCTATCGACATCTTCCAACTTTGGGCGGAAGGATTCCAACCTTTATGATTTGCTTCCAAAAAAGATAATCTCAACCTATTTCAACATCCTTCCACGGTGTGTGCTCACCAACTCAGCTTCCATAGTTCCCTCTATAGTCAAACCTGCATGGGGGGGGGGGGGGGAAATGGGGATAGAAGAAGATCTACTCTTTTCTCCAGCATGTTCTGCTGAAACTGAGCCGATCAAACTAGAAAAGTTTGCAGCAAATGAGCGCTAGAATTGACAAAGAAAATGTACCTAAAATACAATCTTGCTACGCGGGGTTGGGGAGCTAGGTTAGGACCCTGGAAACCCCCTATAGAGGTGGGTAACCAAAAATCCAAGATTTGGCCAAAATTCATACATTTTCACAAGGCATTCATACCGGTTTTGTGCGTGGCCTCAGGGTTCTGCCCAAAAATCCATACAAATTTGGTGAGTACCCTTTTGCTTGGCCCAGAAACCCCACAGCGGGCCTTCTTGCGCAGCCAGCTTGCCGTTCTTTTCACTGCATAGCATCTTATAGGCAGCTGGAGCATTTTAAGTCAAAAAAAAAAAGAAAAACAAATAGATTAAAAACCACAAAAGATCAATTGTGACTGTTTGAATTGGGAGCTCGTCCGCATTCCAAGAGGGGTGACCACAAGCTTTCTTCAAGTACTCAAGCACAACTTCAATGCCAAACTTTACACGCCAGAGATTTTATTTGCAGTTTTCAACACCAAAGACCACATCCATGCTTTTATTCACAGCATACCACATTCCCTCATCTTCTTCATCTTCAGGGATTATTGGAAGAGAGCTAAACTGCCAAAAGATTAAGTCATTTTGTGTTCCGCTGTGGTAGACGGTGTGGTGCTCCATTCCAAACCATAAGTAGTATTTTATTGCTTCTTTTTACATATATTCATCATTACATAGCCCATCTCCCCTTCACCCTTCACAAATACCTTATTATTATTACATATTCAGATTCTACGCCAAATTTCACATATAGTCACTCCTACATAGTACCCCCTTATCTTCAATGGTTCAGTAGTTATAGAGGATATAAGACCTACAGACAACCTACAGTCTTAATCAGTTACAATACTCAATTCATTAGTAACTTACTTGAATCATTACAGTACATTCCTTTTACATAATTACTTTCACATACTAAACCCTTTACATACATTTCTCATTATGTACTATGGCTATTGTATACATTACATCATTTGGATTTGTGCTTACCCTTTCCAGGAGTGCTCATCATTACAAGTTGTTACTATGTTCACATCAATTTTCCCTATTTGCACAACCTTTCTTCCCATAGCCAGAACTCTTCATTGTCTGTGCTCATCCCTCCTTTCATATAAGAACTGTCCTTCCCTCCTCACTTATACCTTATGCAGAATTCTATATACAGAAATTATAAGTTAGAAATTACTCATCACCCATTGATATCAGTGCAGTTGCTCCTGAACCCATTGCTATTGAACCTTGCCATTGCATTCCCCACTCTCATCACTCCTCCAACTCTCTTACCCTCAGTAGTCAGTAGTTAAGCTCATAGTACTAGCTCCTAAGATCAAGCAGAAATCAGCCACACCTTTTCTTCTTTTTCTTAGTGTTACTCTCATCCCCTCAGCATTAGTCAGGAAGGCAGCCTCATCAGCACCCTTGCATAGCTTACATTAGTACTATTGTTGCTATCCATTTCCCTTCCAAGCTCTATTCTCCCCTTTGAGTAGTTCCACAAGTGGTGTCCCAACAGTGGCTTTTCTATACTTCAGATATCTTCAGCTCTAGTAACACTCTTACCATCAGCTACATACTACTTTTACCTACACTCCTCATACTCCTTTCTTTATAAATCAACTCCCTGCTTTTAGAATCAACTTCAACCAACAGTAACACTATCAGCATCTCCATTATCAACCTTCAACACCTTTCAGGTTTAGATTCAACTTATCTGCTTCAATCATGTCTGCCCAAGGATCTCCCAACACCAATGTTGCTCCCAGTCTTTACCCTCCAGTGGATCCTTCCAGTAACGCTGCAGTTCAGGACTCCACCACTTCCAATGCTGGTCAGACTCAGGTTCCTCCCACTGGTCCAGGTTACCAACCTTCTTCTACTGGTCCAGGTCCACAGGCTTCTTCCAATGCTCCAGGTCCACAGGCTTCTTCCAATGCTCCAGGTCCACAGGCTTCTTCCAATGCTCCAGATCCCCAGGGTTCTTCTACTCCACAAGTCAACTCCAGTTCTTACAGACCTCCACCTGGACCTCAGACTTCCAGTATCCCTAGATACACAGGATATAGAGATACCAATCAGCCTTCAGAAGATTCAGAAGATTTAGATGCACCACCACCCCGCTTTCCTAGGTTCCAGAGCCAAAGGGACGACTCAACACACTCCACCAGGTCCAACACTCACTTTTTAAATAAGGAACCAGCTATGCCTAGGTATCAGGATCCTGTCAGCAGAGGAGTAAAGATCAAACCCATGGACAAAGAGCTCTTCTTTGATGGAACCAACATGCCTGTGGAGAAATTCATTAGAAGGTATGAAAGTGCTGGAAGAGATGATGGTGCTAACTCTAAGGAACTGGCTGGACAAATCATTGCTTTTATCAAAGGGTTGGACCTTAAGGATGAAGTGGAAGACATGTCAGGCCATGAAAACTTGGATTGGGAAACCCTGAAGAAACAGCTACTCACCAGGTTTGGAACTTCTCAGCCATTGGTCAGATATACCAGGGAGGATCTCAGGAAACTAGTCTACAAATCTGCCCAGGATGGAGGAATCAGCACCTTGGAAACCTTCAACACATTCAGAAACAAGTTTGAAACCATCACTCACTACTTGGTAAGAATGGGGTACAGTACCAGCCTGGAGGAATTCAGACACCTTCTTTTGGAAACTCTTCACAAGGATCTGGATCAAAGGGTTACTAGGAGCTTGATGAAGGACAATCAAATGCTAGCCTCAAAGGACGGAGGTGATATCTTGCCAGACACTGAAACTCTTCTTACCTACATTCACCAGGAAGTTTACTCAAGATCAGTGGTCAACAGAAGGACTGAATGGAGGGCAGAAGAGAAATTCACTTTGGACAACTCACCTAGGACCTCCAAACCCACACCTGCTACTCAGGGAGCTGCCCCTACTGCTTCTACTTCTCTGGACAAACAAGTGGAACTCCTTACCAAACAACTTGCATCTCTCACTGCTGGCAAAGGACTACCTCCCCACATGGGCAAACCTGCTAGGACCTGGCCATTCAAATGCTATTATTGTCATCAGGAAACCCATGGAACCAACAGCTGCTCTCAACTTGCCCAGGACATGTCTAGTGGTGCTGTTATCAAGGATGGAAGAGATTACAAACTTCCAGACAAATCAGTTATTCCATGGATTCCAAGCAGACCAATCAGAACCCCAGTGGAAGAGTACTCTAAAACTAAGCTCACATCTTCTTTTGGCCAACTAGAGGAGGACCCAGTCTATTATCAAACCCATAGTTATGAAGCAGACCTTGGAAAGAGGACCAGAAACAACTCTAAGGATCAGGATGAAGAGGAATCAGCCAAGTCAGACAAAAGGATCAGAAAGGAAAAACAGGACCTAATGGACATGGATACAGAGGACTTACTTCACATGACACAGCCCCCCACTCCTAGTGCTTCCAAATCCCCTACTTCAAAAGGCTCCCCTCAAGTCAGATTCCAGGATAAGGACAAGGATTCAACCACTGCACCTAAGGACAAACCAGTTAAGAAAACCTATTTGGAAAAGACTTTGGCCAAGGAGTACCCAGGAATTGAAGAGGAAGTGGCTAGTAGGATGATGACTGCAGGAAAGATGGAGTTGGCCTTTGGAGAAATCTTTGCTATATCACCAGGAGTTACTGACTGTATCAGGAAGAAGATAACCAAAAGAAGGGTCTCATTGGATGGTGTCAAATCAGCAAACTTCACAGACATGGAGGATGAAGAAGAACCAGCACAGGAGCAACCCACTACTCACTACTCCTGCCCCCTTGGATACATCACCATCACTATTGGAGGAGAGAAACATCAAGCACTTTTGGATACTGGCTCTATGGTCAACATTATTCCTGAAACTCTTGCACATAAACTTGGATTGGTACTCACTGCTAAATCTATGAAGCTCAAAGGAATTGGAGGCCACCTTACTGATATACCTGGAATTGCTGAAGATGTGGAGGTAACCATTGGGAAAGTAGTCAGGACAGTTCATTTCTGGGTAGCCAAAGGACCAGTTCAGATGATTATTGGAAAGCCTTTCTTGATGGATGTCTCAGCTAACATCAACTACAATGGAGCCAGAGGAGAAGCACTTTCAATCATGGATTCAGCTGGTCAGACTTTTTTGGTTCCAATCATACTCCCCAGTAATCAGAAGTGGGAAACCAGCATACCTTCCAATTCTGGACTGGTAAATTTTTTAGATTGAGACCAGGTTTTCAGTTCCCTTCCCTTACAACTGCAACCCTGGAAAACAACCAAAAGCAACAAACTGTAGACACTCATTCAGCAAAATATAAATCAACTCTAAAAAAAATAAAACCAGTAAACCAACCAATGCCATTATCTCTCAATCCCCCATTATCAAGGCCACCACTCTCCAGAGATCCTTACCTCACTCCTTTGAGCCCTTTTCCTCCACCATTCACTCCTACCTCTAAGATTACTCAAGAAAGGCTGGACCTCATCAACTTTGGACCTCCTGGATGGCTCTCTCCTCAAGAATATCTCCTGCTGGTATGGGTAATTGTGATTAGACAAGGTGCTTTGGCTTTTGTGGAAACAGAAAGAGGCCTTCTTAAACACACCTATGGACAGCCTTATATTATTCCAGTCATTCCCCATGAACCTTGGCAACAGAAACCAATTCCAATCCCTGCACCCATCAAAGACCAGGTTATAGAATTGGTAAGGGAAAGACTCAGCACTGGCCTCTATGAACAATCCTTTTCCAGTTATTCCAGCCCTATATTTTGTGTAAAGAAGCAGGATGGTAAGCTCAGAATTGTACATGACCTTCAGAAACTCAACAAAGTCACCATTAAGGACGCTGGACTACCACCAAAGACAGAGGAACTCATTGAATCATTCACTGGAAGGGCTTGCTATGGACTAGGTGATATTATGGGAGGATATGATGAAAGAGAATTAGCTCCAGAATCCAGACCTCTGACCACCTTTGAAACACCCCTTGGAAGATTTCAACTTACCAGATTACCCCAAGGAGCCGCCAATTCAGTTGCAGTTTACCAGGCCCAAATGATGTGGATACTCCAGGATGAACTACCTCAACATATGGGAATCTTTGTGGATGATGGAGGTATAAAAGGACCAACCTCTGACTACAATGAAGAAACTCTAAAGGACAACCCCCAGATCAGAAGATTTATCTATGAATATGCCATTACTCTGGAAAGGATTCTTTTCAGGATTGAAGAAGCTGGACTCACCATCTCTGGGAAGAAATTTGCTTGCTGTGTACCTGCTCTGGATCTGGTAGGCCATGTGGTTTGTAAGGAAGGCAGAAGGATATCCATCAAGAAGCTCAACAAAATTGAAACCTGGCCAACTCCCACCACTCCTTCAGATGTCAGAGGATTCCTAGGTATCTGTGTATATGTTAGAATGTTCATTAAAAATTACTCAACCCTCACTGCTCCACTCAGAAGACTCACCAGGAAGGACTCCTCTTGGGATTGGACTGAAGATTGCCAGGATGCCTTTGAGGACCTTAAAAGGATTGTTGGAACTGATATCACCCTAAAGAAATTGGACTATGGACCTGATGCTGGCTTAATCAAACTCTCAGTGGACTCCAGTGTTATTGCTGCAGGTGCTGTTCTTACTCAACAGGATTCTGATGGATTGGATAGGCCTGTGTTATATGAGTCAGTAGTCTTTTCACCCAGGGAATCAAAGTACTCACAATCCAAATTAGAACTCTGTGGTGTTGCCAAGATCCTCAAGAAACTTCAAACCAAACTGTGGGGCCAACATTTTCAACTCAGAGTGGATGCCCAGTGCCTTATTGGAATGATCAACAACCCTTCACTTCCCAATGCCCCTATGAACAGATGGATTGGATTTATTCAGTTATTCTCCTATGACCTTGTTCACACTCCTGGAAAAACTTTCACCTTACCTGATGGACTTTCAAGAAGACCCCCTGATTCTGATGAAGATGATTGTCCTAGCTTTGATGAAGATGAAACCTGGATCAAACCTCACCCTGGATTTGGAACTAAACATTCTTCTTTTGGCCTGCTTCTGGGGACATCAGCTAAGTTGGGGGAGGGGGTAAGTAACTTGCAGCAAGGAATTTGGAAGCACCTCCAGGAATACCTTTCAACCATGAACAAACCTCCAGGATGCAGCAGCCTGGAATTCAAGCAAATTTTGCACAAATCAGCCAACTTCTTCCTTTCCAATGAAGTCTTGCACAGGATCAACAAACCATTCTCCCAGATAGTAGTCACCTCTCCTTCAGCTCAGAAATCCATCCTCAATTCCCTTCATGAATCCTTAGGCCACAGAGGTATTGCTGAAACCTACAGAAGGATTAAACTCAGATTTTGGTGGCCAGGTCTCAAGAGAGGTGTTACCAAGTGGGTCCAGTCTTGTGAAACTTGCCAGAAGAGGAGTTCAAAATTGCCAATGGAACCCAAGAAACGTACAGGAGCAGCAACCATCTTTGGAAGAGTCAGTTTGGATACAGTTCACATCAAAGCTGGCAAATGGAAGTACCTGGTAATTGCAAGAGATGACCTTTCTGGATGGGTAGAGGCAGTTGGACTAGAAAAGATTCAGGCAAAGAAAATCTCTCAGTGGTTCTTGGACAACTGGATCTACAGATATGGAGCCCCTTGGTCAGTCACAGTGGATGGAGGCTCTGAATTTGGACAGCAATTTCAAAAATCCCTTCTGGAATCTGGAATCAAAATCAAAGTCACCACTCCTTATTATCCTGAAGCAAATGGTATGGTAGAAAGAGGACATCAGGCAATTAAGGATACCTTGGTCAAGCTCTGTGGAAAAGAAGGCAAGAAGTGGAGGAATTATTTACCTTTAGTTTTATTTGCGGACAGGATTTCCACCAAGAGATCAACTGGGTACTCACCTTATGAACTAGTTCTTGGACAGCCCCCCATCTTACCCATTGATTTAGAATTGGAAACCTTCTTTGGAGTGGATTGGTCAAAGGTAGAATCAACTCAGGATCTTTTATTGGCTAGGACTCAGCAGCTTGAAAACAGGGATAACATCTTGCAGCAAGCACACCAGCAGCTCATGGATTCCAGGAAAAACTCTGTGGATTATTGGAACAAGAAGAAAACATCAAGGCAGCCACTAAAGAAAGGTCAATTAGTAGTAGTGTATAACAAATCTTTGGACTCTCAGTTTGGCAAGCTCTTTGAAAATAAATGGAATGGCCCTTACAGAATCAAGGCTCAAAATCCAGGAGGGTCTTACATCTTGGAAGAATTGGATGGCACAGAATTGGCCAGAAGGTTTGCTGCAACTCATGTCAAGGAATACCACTCCAGATAAAAACAATAAATAAGGAATAATCAATTCATTTCTCTGCTCTTTTCTCTTTCTCATCTTCTTACACAATAACATAAAAACAAAACAAAATCAAATCTATAAAATCAGAAACAAATCAATATAAATCAGCTTCAAATACACTCAAATAAAAATAACTAAAATAAAGTCAAGCTCACCTCTTCTTCTTTTATCACTACATCATCTTCTTCCATTTCTCCTTCTTCTCCATCTTCCTTTTTCTCTTTTCCCTTCTCCTTATCTGAAAATTAAAATTAAAATACATAAAAGAAAATTAAAGCATAGCATTAGTAAAATTCTAAATAAAGAAAAAAAAAAAAAATAGAACTTACCCTCAGCTCTTATCCTCTCCATTTCTGCTTCTACTCTCCAACCATCTTCCTCTTCTTCCACTTGGTCCCTCACCCTTAATAACTCCAGGGCATTCCTTTCCTCAGTTTCCTCTATCATGGCATCTATGATTGAATGGGTATCCATCTATAGAAACAGGGAAAAATATCAGTATTATAATCAATCTTCTTTTTTTCAAATTCTTATTCATATACATACAGAATCCATTCAACATACATGTGTAAAAGCGTTGTGGAACCGGCTATACAATTTAAGGCGTGCGTTTCGTGCGGCAACCGGGTCGTCGAGGTCCTCACGAGCGAAGGCAAGGAGTCCTTGTTGGATATAGTGGCGCAAGGCATTGACTTCTTCGGGCTTAAAAGAGTCTCTCATACCAGTGTTGTACGCGTGAACGTTGTCGACGAACGAGTGCGCTCTGCAAATGGAGAATGGGATTTCGTAGGAAGGCCTAATAGCGGCCTCTTTGTCAAGTTGAGATGAAGTTATGGATGTGTTTGACAAATAATCTAATGAGTTATCAAGGTTCTCTTTTGGTGACGAGGGCGTGGAAGTGGCGCTGGAGGAAAACATTACGGATAACAAACAGCGATAACGGGAACTTTCTGTTGACCAATGACCTAGACATTATAGAAACTATTCCTTCCTCACTTCATGACGTCACTATGGACGCATTCACCTTTCAGAATCGGTTGGCGCGGTTATTCTTTCATTTCTTTAATTTTGACTCTGGTGTTCGACCCAGTTTAATCTACCTTTTCCGATATCTCTTGGCGCGTAAATACCGCGATCATTTCATCTAACACCCTCTTCAGACGATTGGCCAGCCTCAGGAGTCCATTTGGACAGTCCCTTGGCGGTACCTTTGGTTCATTTCATTATGTATCCCTTGGATTTCAAACTTCTTTGCGGCGGAAACCGCGGAAATCGTAATGAAACTTTGGAGTGTTTCAATAACGATTTGGCTGGCCTCAAAATTCATATTACACCTTTCCAGTTTCATCTTTCCGATCTTGGCCTTCGTTTGAACTTGGTTTTAGCCGATTCTATCGAGCGGTTTTGGAATTATAAGCGCTCGAAGCTTTGTTAGGATTTACGCGGCCTCATTTACGGTTTTCATTCAGCGTTCACGGCCGCCCATTGGCCGAATTAATCTTTCATAATGATTGGTTTTCGTTTCATCTCCTCCTTCTTGCCTTTCTAATTAACTCAGAATCAGAACTTTTCATCAACGGAAAGCCGAGTTATACCCAAAAACATATTGCCTTCTATTTACGCGGTGTTATTACTACGCGCACCTGCGGATCTCGCTTGGATCCTTAACCTACCCTACACAATCAAAACTAAATAAGTAGTATATACCATTTTAATCTACGGAATCGGCCCTTTCGAATGAGCTCAGTTTCAAGAAAATTCATCGAGCCGTTCCGAAGATACAGGTCGACCATTTCCTTTCTTTTTTTTTTTTTGGCGTTCCGCACGCGCGCCCCCCGCTTGGAGCCCCCGCTCAGACAACAGGACCCCTCTTTCGACATTACACGCGCATGGACACATGTTCCATTCCCCATCTGGACAAAATTCAGCCATTGATCCATCCAGTCATTCATTGAATTCCTCGATCATCATCATCATCATCCTAAATCATTCTTTCTGAAAAATCATCATTCATTGATTCCTAAACAATCAATCATTCCTCCATCATCATCTTCACCCTGTATTCTAGGAATTCTTCAGCCAACAAACCAACCTTTCATTCATTCACCATTATAATCAATTTCTTCCAACACATTGCAGCTCAGAAACCACCCAATTAGAGCAAGAATATTCTTTTGGACAGCTTATCAGCTTCCCTGGACTTCAAATTCTCTTCACAGAACTCTACATTATATACTCAGATACTCAGAAATTCAGCCATTCAACCCCAAATCATTCACAACCTTCAGAAACTACAATTATCAACCCCATCATTCATCATCAATCATTGCATTCTTCCATTGGCCTCAGTTAGGCAGGAAAATTATTGTATTCTTCAGAGTGGAATTTAGTCTAATATGTGTCTGTCTCAAGGATATTGCCTTCAGCAGAGTTAGATCTTCTTAAACATTCACCCCTCATTGATAATTGGACCTTCTTTTGGATACTGGACTCTTTGGATTGGATACTGGACTATGGATACTCTGGATACATAGGACTATTGGACTTTGGATTGGACTTGGATACCTTGGACTCAGATATACTGGACTTGGATTATACTTGGATTCTATTGGCTTTGGACACTGGACTCTGGATTTGGACTACTACTCAGGACTTTGGACTTCACCTTCTGGAGAAACACTGGACTTTGGACTCTTGGACTCAACATTCTTCAACTCTTTCTGGATCACTCTTCACTTTGGTGCATTGCCTGGGGACAGACAATAAGTTGGGGGAGGATGTGGTGCTCCATTCCGAACCATAAGTAGTATTTTATTGCTTCTTTTTACATATATTCATCATTACATAGCCCATCTCCCCTTCAACCTTCACAAATACCTTATTATTATTACATATTCAGATTCTACGCCAAATTTCACATATAGTCACTCCTACATAGTACCCCCTTATCTTCAATGGTTCAGTAGTTATAGAGGATATAAGACCTACAGACAACCTACAGTCTTCATTAGTTACAATACTCAATTCATTAGTAACTTACTTGAATCATTACAGTACATTCCTTTTACATAATTACTTTCACATACTAAACCCTTTACATACATTTCTCATTATGTACTATGGCTATTGTATACATTACATCATTTGGATTTGTGCTTACCCTTTCCAGGAGTGCTCATCATTACAAGTTGTTACTATGTTCACATCACTTTTCCCTATTTGTACAACCTTTCTTCCCATAGCCAGAACTCTTCATTGTCTGTGCTCATCCCTCCTTTCATATAAGAACTGTCCTTCCCTCCTCACTTATACCTTATGCAGAATTCTATATACAGAAATTATAAGTTAGAAATTACTCATCACCCATTGATATCAGTGCAGTTGCTCCTGAACCCATTGCTATTGAACCTTGCCATTGCATTCCCCACTCTCATCACTCCTCCAACTCTCTTACCCTCAGTAGTCAGTAGTTAAGCTCATAGTACTAGCTCCTAAGATCAAGCAGAAATCAGCCACACCTTTTCTTCTTTTTCTTAGTGTTACTCTCATCCCCTCAGCATTAGTCAGGAAGGCAGCCTCATCAGCACCCTTGCATAGCTTACATTAGTACTATTGTTGCTATCCATTTCCCTTCCAAGCTCTATTCTCCCCTTTGAGTAGTTCCACAACGGAAAAGTGGAAAAATAAAAACGTTTTTTCTATGCCACACAATTACTCGGCCTCAAGATACCACCAAATAGACCCCAGAAATGGATTCTACGGCCAATTTCGCCCCCAGTCACCACTGGAAGCACCCCTGGGCCCTCACTAGTGTGCAAGTTACACCTCATGGACACCTATCACACGGCCAGCCCCAGTAACCCAGCTGTCACTTGCCTCAACCCAAGTTTCACAGTAGTACACTTATACGTATCACATGATACAAACATAAATCTTCCTGTCAAGCTACACTCATTACATATTACCTAAATACACTCCTTCATATACATAGTATGACATCATTTACACTGTTTCTGCAGCCTCAGACTTTGTGTAAAGACTAATTACCCCTGTATGACAGCTCATGCAGTCTGCTGTCACCTTATGCATGAGTTAGAATGTTCTTTTGTATATTCTGACTTCATGTATGCACCCCTGGTATATTTAGAATGTTCTGTGGTATATTCTGACACCATCCATGCGCCCTTGGGGGGTCATGACATCATTTGTATCTACTCTCACCAGCTAGAATCCCTCACCCTGTTGTCTAGATTAGCTGAAACCCTAACCCACAAGCCCCTTTGGGGCTCCACTTTTGTCTATAAAAGGAGCTCTCTCCACCCCCAGTGGTCTGCTCCCCAGTCCCTCACCCAGAATCCACAAGTCACCCAACACTCATCCACACTCAAATCCTAAAACCCTTATAACAATAAATCAACCCTTATAACAACAATTCAACCCTTTTAACAAATTAATTAAAACACTTACACATTGCCAGTAAAACAGATTTCATCTGGAACAGACCAGACCTATCACTTAATAAAACTTGCCAAGCTGAGCTTGGTGGGTCTTGTTGACTGATAAACAGAAGGGCAGAGCTTGCAACTCCATCATACCCTTTGAAATTCAGCCAAAGGGTTTCATTACCACTTTTGAGTCTTACACCGCGAGGTATCTGTGAATCTGATAGAGACATTGAGAAGAATTTGTCAAACAGATCTGGAACAATAGTATTGACCAACATTTTTACAAAGATGAATTAAACTTAGATGAGCTCTGATTTGCTCTGATGAGCCTGGATATGTTTCTACCTTTTTTAGAATTAGCTTGAATTTCTGTGTATTCAAGTAGAATCTAGATTAAACAGGATTAAGCCAGCTACTAGTTGTGGGCTCTCTAACCCCCTAGAACCCCTCCTCCTTGCCGGCGGGCAGTTGAAAAAAACAAATTGTTGGCTGGCCTTGGCTCGCTGCCGAGGGGGGGGGGGGGTTTCCGGGGTTCTTTTCTGCTCAACCCTGAACTTTCATACAATCTTCGTTACCAACCCCCAAAAAAAGTACATTTTCCGTGTGTACCCTCATGCCAAAAAACAGCCATTCATACATATTTGGTGAGTACCCTTTTTGGTTTTGGCCAAAAAATTCATACATTTTGGTTACCCACCTCTATAGGGGGTTTCCAGGGTCCTGCTAGGTTCTAAGTTTCTCCTGATTGAGGCTCACTTCGCCAGTTCCAAAGTCTCAAGGGACTTTTTTAAGTTCGGCCGCAATGCCATGTCCACGGATCACAGTCCAGAAGAAATTGCTGCAAATTTTGTTCGTGGTGGCTATGCTGCGGCTGGGCAGGAGACTGGCCCCTCAACAGCCCACCGGTTGTACAAGGCTGCCTGGTTTCAAGCCTGGCGGCATCAGGAAATGAGCATCTCCACCGCGGGACCTATCTTGCCAATAGGACCTGCTGGCCCAAAGGCCGCTGGCAAAGTAAAGATGCTGCCACAAGTTACGTTGAATCACGTCTTTGCCATGACCATCAACAAATGCCAAGGGCAGTCACTTGAGACCATGGGTGTTTTCTTACCTGGGCCTGTTTTTGCACATGGACAACTTTATGCTGTCAATGAATTAGGTATAGCTTCTGTGCCTGAAGGCAAGGACACTGTCAATGTTGTCAATAAATCTATATTCGCTGAACACTTTGATGATCTGCAATATCATTGTTCACATAGGGCCTTTCTTTGACCGTTAAAATTTTAACAACCACCAGCAAATTTGATAGATCTATTTTACAAATGTTTATGTGGCATATGGTTATATCATATGATACTGGGCATGAGTGTCTGTGGAATGACTTCAGATTTTTCTGCCTATTTGTTAGGGAGTTGAAAAATCGACTGCCAAGAATTAATGAATTGACTCCCAAAAGTTGTTTACGTCGCACGGACCGCCTCTGGACGTCTGTCCCCGGTCCGCGGGACCAAAGTTTGACCCGCGCGCATTTTGGGAGTCGGAAAATTAATTCTACCCTCCAGAATGGGAGTTGGAATTTCAATTTCACAAAAAATGACAGAAAAGAAAGAAAAAATTATACCTCCGCACTGGGGCACCTAAAGCCCCGCAAAGTTTTACAGCGGCCATCAAGCACTCTGAATAACACCTGATGAGCCTCAAGGCATTGGCGCACCCCAGGAAAGGGGTGTGCTACTGTGGGTCTAATTTGGCAGATTTCCTTAGTAGGAAATCCGCCAAAGCCTTAGCTAAAGTGCGCCAAAGCCCTCCAAAATTTTACAGTGGTCATAAAAGCCTCTTAATGGCACATGGTGAGATTCTTGGCAGTAGGAAACCCCAGGAAAGGGGTGTGTTACTGTGGGTCTAATTTGGCGGATTTCCTACTAAGGAAATCTGCCAAAGCCTTTGCCACAGTGCCCCAAAGTGCACCAAACTTTTGGATCATGAAATAAAATACTCTGTAAACAAATGGTTAGCTGCAAGGCAGTAACAAACCAGCATAGAATAATTTTGAGGCAGCAGGGGCTTTTGGTTATATCTGCTACTAATTGCCTCTTGTCAGCTGGCTGGGTACCACAAGCCATCGTGACAAACTTGTAAAAAATTAATTAGAGACATTATTACTTATAAGTTAATAAGCGCCTAGCGCGCGCAAAGCAGAAATACCTTAAAACTCTCTGACTTACCTCTTGCGCACCGCAGCGAACACCTCCTGCGCACTGTGGCAAATAAGAATAGAGCTCTTGCATCATAAACTGTCACAGCACTGTAGTACCGAGGACACTAGACAAACAAGTGACATATAATCAAATCTAATGACAGGCCTCTACACCACCTGTCATCAAAAACCTTAAAAAACCAGTCATACTCCCAAGATCAGAAGGAGTATGACTTATTTCCAAATAAACATTCTTCCGGCTGAAACCTCCTCCGCAAGAAGAATCTCTCCAAGGGAGCCAATGGGATATTTAAGGAGGCGAGTTTCCCTCATTCTTGGCTCCTCAGCTTATTACACCCACTCAAAAACCTGCCCGCCTCAACCGCTAAACTTCTTGATACCTTTTCTTGTCAAGACTCAGCCCAACAGCGCCTTCAGGATCTCGTTGTCTTAAGCACCCGCACCTTCTCTCCTCTCGCCAAGCACCGCATTGCAACAGGAAGGACTTATTCAAGTAAGTAGAAATCCCTTCCACCGCTCCGACGCGCTCTCCACCTCTCTCTACCATCTGGGATCACAACCACACCTGCTTCGCAGGCCCCAGTCTTATCTTAGGAGGGATCCAAAGCACCCCCGCTCCGTTGGGCCCCTCCTTTCTATTGCCTTTTACTCTTTATTTCTTTGAAATAGAAACCATCCCAATTCCAGACTATTCATCCGCTTTTTATCCATCAGCGGGTGTCGCCAGAAGAGATATCCTCTTAGCATCACCCCGCCTGACACCTCTGCAACAGATAATAGTGCCTCTGCAACAGATGATAGCGCCTCAGAGTTAATAGTGCCCCCACCACAGCTAATAGTGCCTGCGCCACAGTTAATAGTGCCTCTGCCACAGTGAATAGTGCCTCCGCCACAGTTAATAGTGCCTCCGCCAAATTTAATAGTGCCTCAGCCAAAGTTAATAGTGCCTCCGCCACAGGTATGTTGGGGAAGCATTATTAACTGTGGCGGACGCACTATTGATTGTGCCGGGCAAACTATTAAATTCGAAAGAGGCACTATTAACTGTGGCAGATGCACTATTAACTATGGAGGAGGCACTATTAACTGTGGCAGAGGCACTCTCAACTGTGGCGGAGGCACTATTAACTGTGGCGGAGGCACTATTAACTGTGGTGGAGGCACTATTAACTGTGGCGGAGGCACTATTAATTGTGGCGGAGGCACTATTAAATGTGGCGGAGGCACTATTAACTCTTGCAGAGGCGCTATCAACTGTTGCGGAGGCACTATTATCTGTTGCGGAGGCAATTAGTAGCAGATATAACCAAAAGCCCCTGCTGCCTCAAAATTATTCTATGCTGGTTTGTTACTGCCTTGCAGCTAACCATTTGTTTACAGAGTATTTTATTTCATGATCCAAAAGTTTGGTGCACTTTGGGGCACTGTGGCAAAGGCTTTGGCAGATTTCCTTAGTAGGAAATCCGCCAAATTAGACCCACAGTAACACACCCCTTTCCTGGGGTTTCCTACTGCCAAGAATCTCACCATGTGCCATTAAGAGGCTTTTATGACCACTGTAAAATTTTGGAGGGCTTTGGCGCACTTTAGCTAAGGCTTTGGCGGATTTCCTACTAAGGAAATCTGCCAAATTAGACCCACAGTAGCACACCCCTTTCCTGGGGTGCGCCAATGCCTTGAGGCTCATCAGGTGTTATTCAGAGTGCTTGATGGCCGCTGTAAAACTTTGCGGGGCTTTAGGTGCCCCAGTGCGGAGGTATAATTTTTTCTTTCTTTTCTGTCATTTTTTGTGAAATTGAAATTCCAACTCCCATTCTGGAGGGTAGAATTAATTTTCCGACTCCCAAAATGCGCACGGGTCCAAACTTAACTAAGTCCCTCCCAAGGGAGCCCAAAGGACCCCCTCTGGGAGGGACTTATGCCTTATCGGTGAAATTTGCCTGAGAGAAATGACAATAATCCTCACCTTTTTATGCTAAGGCCCCTGCACAGTGCTGCCTTGGTGTAATCACCCTCTACATTTACACTTAGACTCTTGAGATGCCTGACTATCTCCTGCCACCTTTGTGTACATTTTTCTTCTTCCCAAACCCAAGATACGAGGCATGTAGTAAAAAAACTTCATGCTGGCAAAAACAGTCGAGGTATAATTGTTTTTCAAATGAGCTCCCTCGGAATCTTGAGTGAACAGGCCCAAATGCATTTTCTCACGCAGTTGGTTGGCAAGGCTGGACATCAGTCCTGGATACCTGTCATTTTTTTTCTCGAGGAAAGCGTATGGATTTACACTAAAATGATGTTTTACGGACCTCAGGCTTGGCTTTTGCAACCCACCAACTTCAATGTGTTATTATGAGCAAGGAATGATGAAATTTGATGATCTTAGAGCATCAAAAATTAGCCAAGATGCAGGGCTTTCTTAACATCCAAAAATATTGGTGAAATCTTCGGAGTTAAGGGAGCTATTGCAACATTCGTTGAAAATGGCGTTTTTGGCCATTCCTCTCAGGCCTAAATCACCAATACCGTATAAGTCCCTCCCTTCGCGCCTCCACCCTCGGACTTAGCTACACTACGGGTGCACTCTGACGTCTAGCCGACGTCGGCGCTTGCGTCGGTGAACACCCTGCCGACCCCGCACTAAGCCAACGTGGGATCGACGTTGGGGTGAAATTTGTCGGACGCGTCGGCATGATCCCGGCGTCTGAAGGGGTAGTCGGATGGCTCCCGGCGTCGAACTGAGCAGTCGGTTCGATGCCGACGACAAGTGTGATGTGTACCCGACCTTTCCGGCGGGTGGGTTGTACTGGCCCCGACGGCAGCGATGGCAGCCAATCCCATCCTCATCAAGCAAAAAGGACCACCACCCGCAGGAGTCGAGCTCACTATCTGAAGCATGGGATGGTCACATCACATATGCCGCACAGATACCACTGTACCAATTACACTTTAGAGTGTAAGCCTGTACAATGGTATACAATCGCACTCTAACCCCTTACCGAGCAAAACCTTCCTGAAATTTGTGGTAAAGTTAAACCAGCTGGTTTATTTTTTATTTTTATTTTTTCTTTCTGTGTATAATCTGCCGATACTCTTGCAGATCATTTTGGTATAGGTCAAGGGTCCCTTTTTTCAGGTGATTTCTTGACCTTGCCAACGGACAGGTCGGTCCGACTGAGCAGGAACCAGTCAGATTGAGCTGTCTGAGGGCCTTGTCAGACAGGTCGGCTTGTTTACTCAGACCGCCGACTGGCTGACAACCTTTTGGGCGAGCCGACGCTCGTGCCCCACCCGTCGGGACTGTCGGCTTGATCCATGCGCCGGGCCGACCCTGATGACCAGCGCATCGGCATGGTCGGACTGACCTTCCCGTCGGCAAAGGTACTTTGGCGTCAATTTACCCCGGTCGGACTGGTCAGGCTGACCCTTTGGCGTTTCCGACGTCGCGCCCGGTCGGCCTGACCATAATCCGACGCCGGGGGAAAAACGACGTCGGCACCGCTCAACAACTGGAGCCGTAGTGTAAGTTTGGCGCGGGTCAAACTTTGGTCCCGCGGACCGGGGACAGACGTCCAGAGGCGGTCCGCGCGACGTAAACGACTTTTGGGAGTCGATTTATTAATTCATGGGAGTCGATTTTTCAACACCCATTTGTTATTGATCCGGTTGTCTCCATCACAATCCTTGATCACTGTTACTGATTATTGGCCTTGTTCTGTGTATTTCATGTTCAGCAGCTGACTGACACTGACAGGCTTGTAGTCGTATTTAAATACATATTTAGATACATATATACATAACTAGGAGTGTCGAGCTGCCTTCCCGGTCTCGACCCGCCGGCGCCCCCCATCCCCCCACCGGACCTCAGGCTCGACCCGCCGCCTAACATGGAGAGAATCTCGCTACCGCCCAACCCGCCACCAGTGGGCTCCCCGGCCTCGGTATCGCTCGCGGCCTATTTCGAGGTATCTTTACGTCCTCCGGATTTGCCTTTTGCCAACGCTGGTTTCAACTTGCTTATGATAAACGTTTTTGCGTCGTCCTTCTTACTTCCGTACTGCAAATGGGGCCCCATATTGGTCCCCCCAAAACAGATCATGTCACCGGTATTACAGCAATCCCAAATGAGCGGGACGTATACTTGTGGTGCGGCAACCATCATGGCATTGTTCGTTGCAATTCCTTTTCCAGTTTTCTTCATACCATAATTTCAAGAATCATAAATCAAGAATTATCCTTTTTTATACAAGTATGTAGGAACCAGAGAATTGTACTAAGAAAACTACTTACCGCGCTACATTTGTTCTGCGGGAGACCGGCTTGATAGTATGGATTTCCAAAGAGTACTACGGCCACAACTTTACCAGCTGGTAACTCTTTGGAGGCTAGAATCTGAGTCACGACCATCGCCTTCGGATAAAAAAAAGGCGGAGGTGAGGATGAGAATCGTTCATGCATGGTTAACACACAAGTCTATTTCATGATGTGCAGTTATGGTAAATCGGCTTACCCCTTTGGAGTAACCCATCAAGACGAAAACCATCTTTGGGCAATTTTTGACCTGCTCTTTGAGGTATTTGAGGCCGCTTTGCGCTCCTTCTTTCGGTGTTCTCATGTACTCGGCTGAACTTGAGTATACAATATCGTGGAGAACTCCGCCCGGAACGACGCTGATGATGTCCTTTGCCATTGATGTATAAGCCATCGAGTTTCCTTGGGTCTCCGTGGTACCTCGCGCACTAAAAGATGATCAAACAAAGGAGTTGGTCATTCTGGTACAAAACATGCACGACAAATAATCGTTGCCGAGCTTTTTTTATCGTGATTGAAAAAAAAGGAATATGAACTTGCCCCATCATCATGTAAGATTTACATCCACCACCACCCACATCTGGCAAACCACTACCGCCACTACTACTACCGCCACCACTGCTGCCGCCACCACCACTACCGCCAACACCACTACCACCCGCGCTTTTAGAAGGTTTAGGGACCATACCGGGAGATGGGGACTGTCGAGAATGAATCGAATTCTGAGAGGAGATATTACGGAGCTTCAAGCTATTTATCCTATCCGGTAGGTTTATAAACAATAAAAAAATACCAATACTAATAAGGTTACCGACTATCATTCTCGCGTGTTAAGGGTTCTTCAGGGTATCTGGGCTCAAACAGCCAGTCGCATGTGTATCCGAAATGTAACAGACGCGAAAGCGACGGACGTGAAGTTCATTTGCCGGCAGAGAAGGAGAAATACTTATAGCCAACATGACTGCTTCGTAGGAATAGCGGATGAAAAATCACGATGAGAGTTACCACGGCGGTTTCTCAGCTGATGACGATGTGCCGCGCCCTCGGGTCTTGCAACGCAGGCCCACATCCATCAGGCCGGAGCAAGCGACTCGCTAGGCGTTGTGAGTCGGGGTACCCAACCACTGTGTTGCACACCACCTGTGTACCCCGTGACGCTTGTCATCAGCCCCTTGGGGCCTCGCTACCCCGGACTGGGCCCGGAGGCGCCTAGGGTGTTCAAGTATGCGTCGGCGTCCCCTGCCCAGGGGCGACACCCTAGGGGCGGCCCTGGCTCGGCCTCCACCTTGCGCCGCGGTCATGACTCGGAACCTTGGTGACCTTTTGAGACCAGAAGACGATGAAACCCGGGATTGCTCGCGCCCAAACCACAGAAATTAGACCCAACATCTGGTCGAGCTTAACTCTTCCTCTCCAAGGAGGCGCGAGCAAGCGGGAGGGTGCTCGCGCCCCGCGGGCACAGGGAAGCACTTGTGTTAAGTTGGACATCTGGTACATGCATATAGAGGTGCGCCGTGCGATCCTCCTCAGTCTGACTCGCACCCGCCGGGCGCTGCCGCGTGCTCTGAAAGATCGGTGGTACCCGGGTGCCAATCCCGGGACCTCCGAAATCATCCGGCCAGGGCTGGCCCGCTGGGGCCCGCGGGCAGGCATCCACCATGCGGCCCAGCACCAAAAAAACGCGGCGCAGACCTGAAGTGATGATGGTTTGTGAAACATTGAAACTGCGGCACGTTTTTCGGGTGGGGGACAATCTCAGCCGTCAAGACTGGATCGTCTCGGCCATTGAAATTTCATTGGTGAGCAGGGTTATGAAAACTGGTGGATGAATGAGGGTGTGGTGAAGGATTGAGGAAAGAAAGAAAGGGAAAAGTTGGGAATTGGAGATAATTATTATTATAAATATCAAACAAAAGCATATACTATTGATATATATATAAAAGGATATTGTGAAAAAAGTGTATAAAAAAGATATCGACAAAGAAGAATAACAACAAAGAGGTTTTGAAGAAGTGTGTGTATCATGATTAGGGCAGGAAAGGTGGTTGAAATCTGTGTGTAGGGCTGGAGGGAAATGGGAAGGGAAGGCAGAAAATGAGGAACTAACACATGGTTATTTACGTACTGCTGCCAATATTTTTTACAACCATCATATGGAAGATGAAGAAACTGTAAAAAAATTGAATATATGTATCGATGGGGGTCGGGCGAATCGATGGCATAAGGCATAAAAGAAAGCGGAAAACAGGGATGGGGTGTGCGGATGGGATGGGTTAGTGGGGAGCGTTTGGTTCCAAAGTGTATTGTAAGAAAAGCGGAGACTAATCTCGAGAGACGATCGTGGGAAGCGAGGGAGGATGAGGGGCGGGGGAGTCAAGATAAATGCAACAAAAAGCACACCAAAACAAACAACAGCGGCAAAAAGAAAACGGGTGCAAGAGTCTGAGATTACAATGATGAGAACATCATTTCAGACGTATGTAAAAAGAACTAGACGATAGGGTGAGAGAGAAGAGGCGGAGGAGGATGCGAAAGGTGCAAGGAACATCTCAGGAAGCGATGAGAAGAAAAAAAGAGGATAATCATCCGCAGCGACAGGTCAAGAAGTCCAAGATTTTCAACCCGATCGACCGAGGAGGGGCCTCGTTATCGAGAGTTTTGGGAGGACGTTTCTGGCCGTTGTGGGGGTCAGGGGAGGACTGATTAGCCTGAGCGGCTGCTTGCAGGCCAGGGTTTCCTTGGCCGTTAGCGTAACTCGCGCGTTGGTTGGAAGGGTCGAAAGGTTGGCCGGTGCCGTTGGCGTTGGGGTTAGGGGAGGCGTAGGGGTGGGTGGAGGAGCGGGAGGGGTTGGCGTCCTGGCGGTTGACACTCTGGTGGCTCTGGCGCTTGCCGGAGGAGGACTGTAAGATCCCGTTATCCGGCGCTGGCACGCCTTGGATCGCCGCGGTGGAGCTGTTGCCCGTGCCCTGCGGCATCCCGCCCGGCATTTGCTTACCCATGCTCAGATTCGTCGACGTGCGCTCGGGCTTCGATCCCTGTCGCGTAAGATCTGCAGGAGGGGGAGCAAGGACTGAGCTTCGTGTGTCATTACCAACACCCTGGGCGAGCTCTCGAACCCACCATTGGAATACTGCAAGGCTGCCTGCGAGGCTTTCAATGCGTGGCGCTCGGTACGCTCACGTTCCCGATCGCGGGATGACCGGTGATGACGGTTGTCATACTGATGGGCTGCTCCACCAGGGTGCAAGTGACCGTGGTTGGTCTGTAGTGCAAAAACACGGATAAGCCGGATAGCACGCGGAATGGACAAGAAGAAAGTTCAGTGTTGCTTACGGAGCTAGCCTCCCAACCTTTCCCATTGTTCAAAATCATCCAATCGTAGACTCCATCCTCAGTTTCGCCTGTATTCTTCAAGACCTTTGTGAACAATTCTCTTAAAAAGTCGTAATCGGGGGTTTCTTCAAAGCCGAGTTTCCTGACGTAGTTGAGATAGATACCAAATTCCTCTTTGGGTTTTTTCAACAGATGGAATGTGAGAAAGTGTGATTCAGATCAGGTTGGGGCGAGCAGAGCAAGCTCACCAGGAAAGTTTTCACAGAGCTCCTTGATAGCCGTGCTTTGCTTCTTCTCGCCAATCTTTTCGTACTTCTGCTTATTTGTAGCAGCCTTGAGTCCTTGCCAGGGCAGTCCACCCCTGAGGAAGTACATGAAGACGTGACCGAGCGCCTCAAGATCATCACGCCGAGACTGTTCTCGGCCCAAATGGGTGTTGATGGACATGTATCGCGCCGTGCCGGAGAGGGATTTGCGCTCCCGGTAAGGAATGTGCACCTTGGTCTTGACGTCTCGATACAGTTTGGCCATTCCGAAATCGACGACGTGGACCACATTGGCGGCCTTGGTACCGGGCCTACCGATCAGAAAGTTGTCGGGCTTAATGTCGCGGTAGATCAAGTTCTTCTCGTGGATGGTTTGTACCCTAGTAAGCTGATCGGTCAAGAAGAGAATCGAGAGTCAAGTCAGAGGAGACACACATACATCGGGTGAAAACATGTAAGGCTTACCATCTGCTTAGCAGTCATCACCACGGTCTTGACACTAAATTTGCGACCACACATGTCGAACAGATCTTCAAGACTGGGGCCAAGCAAATCGATGACCAAAATGTTGTGGAGACCTTCCTGACCAAAATAATAGACTTGCGGCACGCCAGCTAAGGGAGAGAGGCAGATGGATGTCAGTTGCTTGCGTGCTGGAGAGGCAGGGAGTGTGATGCATACGAGAGCCGGCAAGAATCTTGTAGGTGCGGTATTCGTCTCGAAGTTGGGGAGCATCTGATTTTCTAGGCTCGAACTTGATCGCCACGGTTTGGGAGTTGAGCAGGTTGGTTCCCTCGAAGATTACGCCAAAGGAACCCTCTCCGATCTTCTTTCCAACCCGAAAGTGGACGCCTGTGGAAATAGTCAGTTCAGCACACACAGATAACTTGCAGACTGGGCTGAAGACTACGGTTCTTACCTACGACGTTACTGCTGGAGTTGTGGGAAGGGTGGGCAGCTGCCATGGCTTGTAGGTTTGGTTGTTCGGGTGGAAGAGAGTGACTGGGGTGGGCCTAGTAGCAGCGATTGGTGGACAAGAGACAGCTGGCGGAGCGAGCTCCGGGCGGAGTTAGTGCTGGGGGGGAGATAAGAGGGTACAGAAAGCTGGCAGGAAGGATGTTGGTGGAGCAGATAGGAAGGATTATCAAGATTAGGATACTTTCGAGAGTGATGCTTGTGAGGATGGAGATGGGAGCAGTGGGTGTGGAGAGTGGGGGAGGTGGGGAGGCTGTTGACCGTTTCTGGAGGAGGCCACCGCGGATTGAGAACTGGGCTAATCCAATCAGCCCGCGGTTTAAAACACCTTTTTGTCTCGGCAGAAAACCATCGACCGAGCGCTGTGCTGTGGGAACTCAGCTTCAAACAGAAGGGACACATGCTAAACAGACCCCTTCAAAGCGGGCTCAGACGCTGAGGTATGGCCTTGAGGGGGTCTGGTGTGTATGTACATGGCGGATCGACCGAGCCCAGTCCACAACTGAACCTCTTCTCCACTTCCAGCCCTCTCCTGAGTGACCCACTCGACACACACACACTGTCTAGCAACATCCATCACTTGCTTCACTTCCCGTTTCGCCTCAGCCTCCCTCACCGTTTCCGATCGTTAATCCGAATGTGCGCCCGAGGTACATAAAAATGTCATCTCCGCTGTACAAATTACATCCCCTTAACCAGCACTGCCGGCAGGTTTAGATTGACTGCGACTGTCAAGCTAACACAACAGAAAAAACCCTTGTCTCATAATTAACCGTCAAGTTTGTTGAGGGACACGCCTTGACTTGGGGGTACACATTTATTTACTTCATACTTCGAAATAGTTGAAAAAAACAAGCCTCTCCCAAAATCTCAGTCGTCATCCAGCTCTGTTGTGGACGGCTTATACGTAGGTGCACCTTAACACCATGAACTCAGAATTCGGCGGCTGAAATCTAAATCCGACGGAAAAAAGAGAGAATGTATGTAGACTATGCAAAGCACACTGACTAAAAGGACATTTTGCATCGAGCATCGGTTCGTCATCTGGACCAGCTTGGAGATGGATATTTGCACGAGGAATATAGACAGTCATGTCAGATGGATTGTGTATGTCAGGCCACGTCAATCGGCTGTGCTTTGGGGCAGACGCAGAGAAAGGGGGAGGCCGATTTGGAGCCCAAGCCATCACGACATCTTGATCGACGGCCGATGATGTCGACCGACTCTTACCGCGGTCCTATGTCCTACTCCGAAAAAATAGGAATTCTTACATCAGCTGTCTTGTCAATTTCGTCGTCATCAACCCTCTGCTTTCATGAGGCTTTCATGGCAATCCGGCGCGTCGCGACGAACCCTCGAGGTTGAAGGGACTTTATTCGTCGCGACGCGCCACATGAATAGGAGTCAGAGGATATTGGCAATCTTAAAGAAGGCTACCATTCATTTTGGCTCATGCATCTCCAACAAACACTCTTGCCAAATAACTGGGACCGATTCCATCATTTTGTTTTCTGTGGGGCGCAAAAAAACCCTTCTTTTTGTTGTGATGTGAGCGCGCACAATAGTGTCGATTACATGGAGAGAGACAGAGAACTATATATATGTCTATGTACAAGCATATCTGCGCCGTAGTCGACTACATAGAGGATAATAGATATAAGCATGTCTATGTCCTAACACTTTTTACATATGTGCAATTCTTTAGGCTGGCTCTTCATCTTGACTGTTGATGCTGATAAAGAAAATTAATTTTGATGGTTTCAAGGGAGATAGGTCCAAGGGAAATTGCCAGTTGTCTCCACCATCAAGAAGGATCCACCAAGAATAACTCCAAAGGAGGGTTTGAGATGATAACCATTCCCTCACACAATATTTGAACAACCAACCAAACTGGCCATCCAAGGAGGAGTTGAGATGATGAGTTACAGCCAACCCCACACAAATTTATAGCAATACTTTCAGTACTTGTAGACAGTTGTGGTCCAAGCCAAGGTTCTGATGCAGGGTTTGGGAAGGCAATAAGGGTCAACACAAACCCCAGACGGGGAACCTATAAAAACCCTAAGGAAGGCAGAAGAGATACCACTAAACTAGTGGGCATCAGCTCTACCTGTACAGGTAAAACAACAGACCATAAGAGGCCTCAGATATGCCCTGTGTTTTACCATTTTTTGGTGGGCTAATATTGAGATTCACTGCTACTTTGAATGTTCATAGTACACACTGTCAATTTGAAATTGCACTTTTAAAAAGGCAAGTCTTGATATTGCAGATACATGTCTTATGATGCTTTGAAAGGAAAATTTGGCCAACTCATAAATATGTACCCACATTGGGAGTATACAATATGTAAACTAAAATATTTCATCAGTTTCAAGTGAATTCATCCACAGTTTCAAGTGGGAATTCTACAGCACTTCAATCATTGACACCAAGTGAATTCTGTGAGAATGCACGCCTAGGTGAATGGCATCAATCTCATAAATTGAGAGAGATGCCAGGATCTCAATCAGCTGCGGACAAAGGTAAGCAAAAAGCAAACCTTTTCCGCAGTCCAAGACTGCGCAAGCGAAGTTGAAAAAACTGATCCACCTCTGGTGCATGCAGGTACAACATACACAAGCCAGACAACTAGGCTCAAGGATATTCCCAGCCCCAAGACACTTGGAGAAAGAATCACAGCAAGCACCAAAGGGTAAGCGGCTGGATTCCTAACCAAGATGTAGACGAGATGAGAGTTAACCCTCTGTCTTGATCCTTTAGGCAAAGTCAAACAGACAAAGACCTGAACCGATTCCACTCAAAGAGTTGGAGAGACAATTGGTAAGACCCCTGTGTCCACTGCTAGCTAGGCACAAAGAGAAAAAAGGCTGATGAGGGCAACAACCAATGTAAACACAGAAAACGTTGCTCAAATCCTCAGCTGTCTTTCCGTAGCGCCATAAGCCGGATCAAAAACGGGAAACAGACACCATGGGAGTTTGCATGGGACTTGTGTGCAAGTGCCATTGCACAATATTGTTTAAGAAACCTGTTAGATATAACCTGGAACTTGAGGCTCAATGTATGCTGAATTTATGATTAACTTATGCTCAATTGAGCTGAAGGCACTTTGGAAAGGAGTTGAATTCAATTGAAAACCAGCTCCAACTTGAATCTAGTTATTACTGGAACTATTTTAGAACACATTTTCAACTACCTTGCAAAGCAATATCTCTAATACTTGGCAGAAATAAGGTATTTACCACGGGAATAATATGTTTCTAGAGCTGGCCCCTATCATCCGTTGGCAGGTACTTGGCACCCACAGGCGGGTACCTGTGGCAGTGCGCAGGTATCCTCCGGCGGGTGCAGGTGTCCAGTCTGGGTCCAAATTCAGGTAGGTACCTACACACAAATTGCCATTCTGCACAGCTCTGCTTGCCCCTAGTGCCAATTGGCTGGTACTAGGTACCTGTGGAAGTACTCAGGTAAAAGCCAGCGGGTGCCGGGTATGGGTGCGGGTGTCCATTCTGGGTCAAAATTCAGGAAGTCACCTGCACCCGCTGTGGGTACCCGGGTGAAAAGTGCCAGCTCTATATATTTCATTTTATCATGTGTTTATGATAAATCCCAAAAAGCTTGAAATATGTTAGTGTTAAACAAAAAGATACACATGTAAGTTTGTGTGACACATTCTTTAGTTGCTGAAGTTTTTCACAAAATATTTGAAGTTCTGGGAAAAGTCCAGCGGAAAAAAACCTCATATTAATCAGGAGTTGTGTATGACTTCAGAAAATATCCCCAAAATCATTTGTGTACATATGGCTGAACTTTATAAACAATTTTTGAAGGGTCGACCTAAGCCCCTGGCTCTGCATGGTCACTCAGGCTGGCATCAATTGGCTCAGTGATGAAAAATGTGACACACCAGCACACATGTGTAAATTTTTGTGGCACATTCTTCAGCTGCTAAATTTTGTCCCAAGGGAGTTAGAATTCTGGGACAAGTCCAGGGGAGCCTCCAATTACCCAGGGTTTGTGAATGAATTCATAAAATCTCCTCAACAGGATTTCTGTACTGATGGATGAAAATCAGATACAATTCTTAAAGGATTCAGCTGATTTGCCCCTGGGATCGCGGGGCACTCATCTTGGCATGATATGGCTGGGTGATGGTCTACGTGTCACACAAACGTGTACACGTACGTTTGTGTGACACAATGTGTCACAGAAACCGGCACAGGTCACATGGTTGTGTGACAGCTGGCCCCACAGCGCCAAAGTCAAACCGTAGTACCAGAGCAAAATCAGACCTCCCACTAAAGCTGACACTTCACACCCGGGTAACCATGGCGGGTGTGGGGTGTACTTCCATGGGTACCCGTCCACAGGTACCTAGTACCTGCCAATGGGCACTAGGGGCAAGCAGAGCTGTGAAGAATGGCAATTTGTGCGCAGGTACCTACCTGAATTTGGACCCAGACTGGAAACCCGCACCAGTACCTGGCGGATACCTGCGCACTTCCACAGGTACCCGCCAAGGGGTACTAGGGACCAGCTCTACCTCCCACAGTATCACTACACTTTATCCAAAGCTTTCACCATGTGTAATAGACAGAACTTAAAAAGAACTGGCAGCTTTTTGGTGTGTGCCCCAAAAATAAATACAGAAACCGTTTCAGAGAAACCTACTGAGTATGGGTTTCCAAAGAGGTCAAAAATCATGATAATTGAAATATGAGGAACTTTGGTCAAGCTTGAGGATCAAGTAAAACTTATCATTAAAATGGCCTTGTTTTTGGCATAGGTGTAGCATACATTTTGCACATACATTAAACAATAAATCAAGTATTGTTCCAGGTCATTTCAGGATATTTTGTGGCAGACATGAACCTAGCCTTCAAACCAGCATCTAAGTGAGATCCAACCAAATCTATAAATGAGTTAAGAGATGGCACTTGCACGCAAGTGCTGAGGAAACTCCCATGGTGAGACAAATCAAAACACCACTCTTGTTTTATCCTTCATATATTTCATACTTTGTCAGAGTGGAAAATCACCTGCTCTTAGGTAATTTTCTTTCCTAAGAGCTTAAGATCAAGACTTGTATATAGTGGCAATTAAGATTCTGACTCAAGAAATATGCTCTTAGTTCTCTGAATTCTTTCAAATTCATCATCACATTCAAAGGTGATGTACCACTTTCTCTTTCTTGTGCAGCTTCCATCTGGTCTAGCAGAGCAAAAATTAGGGTGTTCAAAGTTGGGATGTATGAATTGTATGAACACTTGAGTCACATCATATAATCAACTTGCAGGCAATGTTGGGTTTTGAATTTTCAATTACCTGCAAATTGTAAGAATTTGGACAACTAAGATTTATTTCGATGTCAGAAACTATTCTAAGGAACTATATACAGTGTATTGTTATTTATGATTATGTTAGTATGAAATGATTGAGATGGTTAATCACCTAAGAGCAGGCAAGTTTGCCGTGCTTCTGAGCTTTAAGATAGAAAGAAAAATAGGACACGAGGTCTACAGAGAAATGCGGAAGGGAAGGGATTGGCTTCGTTCACAAGAGCGATGGATGAGGCTAAGGCATGGTGCACATCATGTCAGCATGATTGTACTTGATCGCATGGGCGACTATGAGGTATAAGCTGAATACCTCTTGATCTATGCTCGCTCGTGGTAATTATACCGATGACTTATTGTCTTGACGAGTTGTTCCTGTTTAGGTTGGAAATACATTGTGCTCATGTCAGTTCGTCTGATCTATCTTGTTGACATGGCTTGGATGACTTACTCGTCGGTCGAAGGACTGATGCAAGCAGTTAGGCTTTTGGGGCAGCTGGTTATTCTTTGTGATAGCGATCTGGATGAGGGAGTTTGTATGTTAGTCTGGTGCTCCTCTTCACTCGCTGAGCAAGGCTGCCTTTTATGCTTACGGGGATGAAGACCCTGGAATTCCATCTGCTATGGTGTCGCTGTCTCCTCCTGGTTCGGCTTGCGCCCTCGGAGTCTCGTTGCTTGCTTCACCTGTTGTAGATAGGATGAGACAGGTTCGGGGTTAGCGACCGTTTCTCTCACTTGGTTTGAGCTTGTTTGTCTATGGGGGAACTTACGTTGCTTTGCACCGTAGTCTGTATTTCCCCTGCGCCTCTTGGCGCTTTGCGCAGCGGAATCAGTATTCCGACAGGCTGGGTTGCCTTGAGCAGGTGTGCTCAAGGCAGATGAAGGAGCTGCGGAAACGCCTATGGCTTGCAGGGCTCTTCTTATCGTGCATCTTCCAGTTGGTTTGGTTAGGAAGTCGGCGAAGTTGTTGATTGTTCGAATGTAGTGAAGCACAATCAATTTGGAGACGACTAGTTCTCGGACAAAATGCAGGCGGATGTCCATGTGTTTTGTGCGGAAACCGTTTTGAGAGACCTCACTTTTTGCTAGATCAATCGCTCCTTGATTGTCAACACCTACGTAGGTCTGGTTTGGATTTTAGTTTAGGTTGATTTCTTTGATAAGACTTGCCAGCCAAGCTAGTTCGCGTCCAAGATCTGAAAGAGCTTTATATTCAGCCTCAGTTGAGGACAGCGAGACGGTCAATTGGCGACATGCCTTCCAGGAAATAAGTTGTGACCTTGTGAGTACTGCATATCCAGTCGCGGATCTTCTCGTGTCGGGGCAGTTGCCCCAGTCGGAGTCTACATGTGCTCTTATTTCTAGGCTGGGTGACTTTGCGAACAGAAGGCCCACGTGTTTCGTGCCAATTAGGTAGCGGAACACCTGTTGCGCGGCATGAAAGTGCTGTATGCCGGGCTTCTTGAGATGTTGAGACAGAACACTGACGGCATAGGAGATGTCTGGGCGGGTTAACACGCTGAGGTAGTTGAGTGAGCCAATCAATGCTTGGTAGTTGACATTCAATTTTGTGAATTCTTCAACTTCAGCCGGTGTTGCTGCTTTGAGATGAGTTCTCGGGTTCATTGGACAAGAGGCCGGTGTTGAGGTGTCAAAACCGAATTCAATTAGCTTCCTCTCAATGTATTGTGTCTGATGAATGTGGAGGTGACTATCGGATCTGTCGATGTTCATCCCTAAGAGAAAAGAGGCTTCTCCGAGGTATTTTATGTCAAACTCATGCTCCATTTCCTCTTTAAATACAACTGGATCGCTGCTGATGATCACAATATCGTCCACGTGACAGTACAGCCAAGTTGCTGCTCCTGATAGACGGTAGAAAACACATGGGTCTGATACCGAAATCGTGAAACCGATTTTCACAAGGTAGTCGCTGAGTCGCTTGTACCATACCAGGGAGGCCTGTTTAAGGCCGTAAATCGCTTTCTTCAGTTCAAAGACGGTGCCGGAGGGACAATTGTAGCCTTGCGGAGGAATGAGGGTGACCGTGTCTTCCAGAGGGCACGTAAGAAAGGCGCTTCTTACATCGAGTTGGTGGATCTGAAGATTGCAGTTCACAGCAAACAACAGTAGAAGACGAAGAGAGGCTGGTTTCCCCGTTGGGGCATATTTGAGCTCGAAGTTGACTCCGAAGGTTTGTCGGAAGCCTTGGGCGCAGATTCTTGCCTTGTATTCTATGATCTGATTGTCGGGCCCGAGTTTCTTTCGGTACGCCCAGGTTGAGGCAATCGGGTTGTCAGCCGGTTTTCTGAGTCTCTCAATCCAGACTTGATGTTTGCGCATGTTATTGATTTCTTTGAGTTCGGCTTTGATCCAGTGCTGACGGTCTTGACACTTCATCGCATGATGATGAGATTTTGGATCAGTCAAAATGGTTATGTAGCAGACTGGTTTTTGCTGTCGTTTTCCTTCCACGATGTTGCTGCTCGACACACTGCTTGTTATGTTTTCTGCCGGGGTGAAGTCCTTGACGTAGACCCATCGCTTGCCAGTCTCAGGGCTCACTGGATGTGATTCTACGGGCGATTGCGCAAAGTCGTTGTCCTCATCATTGCTTGTTTGGGAATCTTCGTGGTGAATGTCTTTGGTTTCATCAAAAGGAAGGATGGGTTCTGAGTTGAAGATCGGAAGGGTCGACTCGGAATGTTCGAGACTGCCAAGGCTTTTGTTCACCGCTGGACATACTGGAAAAACGTTCTCTTCGAATCTGGCCTGTTGAGTCACCATGATCGACTTGTCTTCATGCCGTAGGATTCTGTACGCGGAGAAGTCGTTGGCATAACCTATCAGAGTTCCTTCCCACGCTATGGGATCGAATTTCTGGTCTCTTTTGACCTTGTCTTTCAAGACCCAGGCGCGACAACCGAAGGGTTTGAAGAAGTTGATGCTGGGTTGAATCTTCAGTAACAGAGTGATGGGCGCGGTCCGAGACTTAGATAGAGACGGTAGAGAGTTCGTGATTGCGGTGGCTGTGAGAACAGCTTCTCCCCACCATTCTGACGCTAGGTTTGACTGCAGCAGGATACAACGAGTCATTTCAATGACGGTTCTGTTGGCTCGCTCGGCGATCCCGTTGTGCTGAGGAGTGTAAGGCGGGGATATGTTGTGCTGAATTCCTTCCTGGTGAAGGATTTCACCGAGAGCCTTGTTGCAAAACTCACCACCTCCATCAGTGATGATTTTCTTCACATTGTTACCGGTTTGCTTCTCAAACTTCGTCTTGAAGTCAACAATTGCTGCGGCGGCGTCGGATTTCTCCTTCAACAGGCTGACGTGGATGAATCCGGTGTGCTGATCAACCAGCGTGAGGAAGTATCGGAAAACGCTATTGGTGGCTGGGCGGATTGGTCCGACCAAGTCGCCATGGATGACCTCGAGGGACGTTTCAGTCGGCGTGAAGTGGCCTTTAAAAGGAAGTTTGATCATCTTCCCTTGCATACACGCTGTGCATGCGTTCCTTTCTTTAAGGAGGTTCTCCTCTCCAATGATTGCCTTGATTCTAGCGGCGCTAGCGTGGCCGAATCGCTGATGCCAAGTCATGAATGTGTTCGCCGGGGCAATGATCGTTGTGATGAGTGCCAAATGTGTCGGAGCTTTAACACCTTTGATTTGAAAGAGATTTTCATCGGTGTTTACTGACAGACTGTGCTCTTTGTTCAGCTTCACGATCATCCTGCCGTTTTTGTTGATGATTTCCGCGCGCTCCTTGATTAGTTGGGCGAAGGAAACCAGATTGGTGGACAGGTTTGGCACAAAGAGTGCATTTTTGAGAATGATGGTTGGACCGTTCTCAAATTCAAGTTTGACAGTTCCTTGACGAATGGCGACCATTTCTGGCGTTTCGTTGCCAGAGCCAGTGACTATGGGGACGTTTGTGTCGTGCGTTTCAGTGAAGTATTTGATAGAATTGAACATATGCTGGCTTGCGCCAGAGTCGAGGATAACAGAATTCTTTTTCGTCTTTTGAGCTGTGGTTTGGTATGCATAGCTCTGAGAGGTTGTTGCCTCGCCTGTGGTGGTGTTGAGGTTTGTCGCTTTCTTCTTTGGTCGAAGTTCAGGATGGAGGGTCCAGCACTGATCTTCAGAATGCAGTGCATCAGGATTGTGCCGTCCTTGTTTGCAAGCGACGAAAGCTCTCTTTCTCGGATTCGTCGTGGTTGATAATGCTGTTCCGGATGGAGGGTCAGAGCCCGGCGCTCCTGAGCTAGTTTTCAACCTCGTAACTTGCTCGTGATTTGCAATAAGTCTGAGCTTGTCTAACAGGAGAAACGGGTTTTGTTAGATCCAAGCCGTCTCCACTCGTCCGTCTCTGCACACGTTTCCGGGATGACCTTTGCCGCAGCCGCAGCAGCCAATGGTCTTCCCGTAGGCCTCAGTGGTCCCTTCCTGTCGGTAGGTTTTCACTGGGGCCGGTGTCCGGGTCTCGGTGGAGAGTCTCGAGTGTACTAGGTCTCACTACCTGCGGGGCTTCGCGACCTGTTAGGAAGGAGCCCCTAGGTGGGTAGTAACCCAACTCGACGACCCTCCTCCTGAAGCAAAGAGGAAAGAGTGGGAATGGCTTCCCTTGGCCGAAGTTGAGAAGGGGTTCGGGCTATGCCCATAACTCAGGGAGAAGCCTGAGCCTGCCAAACCCCCAAACTTCGACCCTCAATCCTCCCGGAACACCAGATTGGTTCTCAAGGAAAAGGCAGAGAGTTTAATCACGCGATGACTTCCGTAAGTCTAAAGTTCCTAAAGCTGCAAGAGTTCTGGTTGGGCGCTTTCATTTTCTTCTGTGTAGCGCAGAGGGCATCGCGCTTCGCCAAGCTCTCCAAAACAGTTCCGTTTTCTTTCCGCAAGCCGGTGGGCACCCGGCGTCGTGATCAAGGTGCTAAGTTTTAAGCCGTGAAGGCATTTTCCCAGTGTCCCCGAGCAGATATCATGAGCGAAGGCGGTAGCCACCTCCAGAATCGGTAGACGCGTGTTGTAGTAGCCGGAAGTTCAAAGCGCACGATGCTGGTTTCCTTTTGAAGGAGAGGAACTTTCTAAACCGCGCAAGTCAGAGCCGCGAAGGGTACTTGCTTCCCCGCCTTGTAGTACTAGGATATCCGACTTTGAGGTTTTTCGAAGGGTGTGACCCAAGGAAGTGAGGTCCGTAAAAATAAATGAAGCTGTCTTCATCGTGAATAAGCACAAACAAGGGAGGGAACACATGTTGATAGGGGCAAGACGGCAGAGACAATCAGATCAAAAAGATTATCTGCGATAACAAATGTTTCAGGTCATCCGGAATAGGAACAATCAACTGATGTTTCACCGCCTGGCCCGACCGCACTCCCCTCGACAAGGCATCCGCTTTATTGTCTCTGGATGTCACCCTCCTTGCTACCAGCTCCACCCCTTCCTTAATTAGGATTTGCTGAATCATGATCCACAACCTCCAAAGCTGTGATAGTCTTAGCTAACTCGTCCATAGAGTACGGCCTAATGTAAAGCTTGTAACAAGCCGATCTCTATCGGCCGAGCGTGCAGATGGCCGCAATGTCAACGCCGAGCGCGTTACGAATCGAAGCACCACCTACTCGGAAGGAGTGGCCTGAGACTCCAACATGCCCCAATTTTGCCCAGACCTGAGTCAGGCGCCCTACGGCTGCATTCTTAGTTAGGTTGATTCTATCCGACGACGATTGGAAACCAAATAGGGAGTCGCCTTCCGATTGGCAGGTGAGTAGTCGTCTCTTGACCGCCTCGAGTGGACAGAGTCGATTTCCTGTCGCCGTCAGACGTAAGTGTTGAACCCCAAGTGGTCCGGACGTTTTAGTAAAGCGCAGTGAAATGTTAACTGCCGAACCGTCAGCTGCGAAGACGACGTCCGACTTCTTTACCCCTCCGTCGAGGGTTGGCTTGCCAAATTTCGAAGGGTAGGTTACTTCCCCTAGCCTTGCCAGGCCCCAGAAGGCCACCAGATCCAAAAGTGCTAGGTCGAAGTCATCCCCGCCTGAGAGTTCGTCGGTCAGCGCGATAAGGTCGTAGATCATAACGGCCTTTTTCTTCTTTTCCTTCGCGCGGAGTGCGTCCCGTTTGGCCAAGCTTTTCAGAATCAGTTTTAATCTTCTCTCGCAAACCGGTGGGTACGCTGCTTCGTGATAGAGGTGCCAAGCTTTCAAGCCGTGATTTTTCGAGTGTCACGGAACAAATCTCTTGGGGAGCCATGGGATGTACCTATTTCCCTGCCCACAAGCAGAAATGGTAGATGTCTTGCGTAGTGGCTGGAAGATTAAAGGGTATGGCGTTGGTTTCTCGTTTAAACGAGAGGAATTTTCTGACCGCAGAGTTATAGCTGCGAAGGGTGTTTGATTCCCAACCTTGCAGCACCAGGATGTCCAGTTCGGAGGGTTCTCTAAGGGTGTGGCCCGAGGAAGTGAAATCTTTAAAAAAGAAAGCAGCTGATTTCATTGTGAGAGAGAAAACACGCGAGTGAGAAGGAACATGCAACTCGATGCCAGGGTAGCGGCGACAAGCTCAAATCAAAAAGATCACTTGTGATAACAAGTGTTTCAAGTCTGCTGGAATCGGGACGACCAGTTGGTGTTTCACCGCCTGGCCTGAACGTACCCCTCGCGATAAGGCGTCCGCCTTATTATCCTTGGACGACACCCTCCTTGCGACCAATTCCACTCCCTCCTTGATCAGGATCTCCTGAGATATTACGATCGAAATACGGAGTAAACGATTCTCTGATGTTACAATCGAAATACGGAGTAAACCCAACATCAAAATGATTGGGTAGAGAGCCTTTGATGAACATGATCGTCGTTTTATCAGCGGGTCTCTTAGCTACGTTGACTGCAGGATTTATCGCATCACTTGACGAAGAGCGAAGGATGTCCGGTTTATCCGGAGCGGTCAAAGACGTCGCATTATCCATCTTTCCGTAGAGACGTAAAAAGAAGTCAGTTGATTTCTTGTCGCCCTTTGCGAAGGCCTCCATCGCTCTTTCCCAAATCTCTTGACGATCCGACTTCTCTTGCGTATCGCTCGTGACTTCGGGGGTAACAGAAGAAGCTACGACAGCGGTGGCCATCGTGTCACCCGCACTAGAAGCTTTAGGTGGCTCCGTCACCGAAACTGCTCCTGGTTCAATTATCAACGGCAAGTTCGACAGAATAGCTTTGTATCTGGATGCCGTGTCCCGCTCTTGACCATCCTTCGACGGATGTCCACTCATTCGGATATTCAAACCCAATGTAATTGCCGTCCTTCTCATCTCCTCTAGATCTACGATTAGTGTAGTAGTGAATTGTGTCACGTTGCCAATTCTTGTCGAACATAGTCAACGGAATGGGACCCCTGAATTCCTTAATGTTTTTATTGAAGTACGGAGTAAATCCTACATCGAAATGGTTCTGCAGGGAGCCCTTGATAAACACTATCGTCGTTTTATCGGCCGGTCTTTTAGCCACGTTAACAGCCGGATTCACCGTGTCACTTGAAGAGGATCTGAGTATGTCTGGCTTGTCCGGTGCTGACAGAGACGTCGTGTCACCCATTTTCCCATAGAGCCTTAAGAAGAAGTCCGTTGATTTCTTGTCACCTTTTTCAAAGGCCGCAGTTGCCCCCTCCCAAATCTCTTGGCGATCGGTCTTGTCTTGAATAGATTTATCCGAGACTGGGTTGGATATGTTGATGGATTCAGAAGTGTTTAAGACCGTCCCATCAACTCTGGAGACTTCAGGTTCTTTAGGAGGTTCTGTGACATTAACTGCTCCTGGTTCAATGATCAACGGCAAGTTCGATAATATGGATCGGTATCTGGAAGCCGTGTCCCGATCTTGACCGTCCTTCAATGGGTTAGGGATTTCTGTATGAAATCGAGCAAATTACGATTAATTGACAAATTATAATCCATCATTATTAACATCATATCGAGCAATTTACGATTGATTACACATATTGAAAACCATCTCAGCAACTTTGAGAATGGCTAACATTTTGAAACTATCTTCACTGTTTGTATCATGGGACAACGCGGTCTCCTTCCCGAGTGGTTCACCTTCAAAGACGCGATGGATGGCATAAAATAACACCGTATGTATCAGCGCTAAACCATCTACTCAGGTTGCATGAATATCTCCTAGGAGAACTAACTACTTAAGTTCTCCTGTTCACGTCTCTCTTCATCGACCGGTATTGGTAAGCCTCGATCTTCAGACATTTCCGATGTGGCCGTAATCTGACCTTGACCTGCTGATGCGGCTTGGTTCTCGGGTGATCTGTTAAGTCGCTTGTTTGCACGTTTAACCATTTCTTTGACCATGTCCTTCAGTAAATGCGATGCTACGAGTTCAGAAGATGAAAGCGACGTTACTAGTTCGGAATTGATTATGTGATTATTGTCTTGACGATATAATTCAGTTTGAAAAGATTTTGAAAAGGAAACTGCCGGTGCAGAGCCAATGAGTTTCAGAGAGATGATGGAGAGAGCTTGGGAGGAGTCTTTGTGCGGGGACAGGCGAGTCTCAAGGAGCTAGATTATGAAGGTTGTTGTGACTGGCGCATGAGCCCGGTCTCAAACCTAATTGCTCATAATCTAGCCTCGACTCCCCCGGCCTGGCCTGGGCGCCCTCCTTCGCGTGCTTGGACCTAGGCGACCTCCCCCTGCGGGTCCGGTCTCTGTCCATTACCCGTATGTTGGGTATCATATGCTTGTATGTAGTTATGCTTATACTAAGCCTATCATATCCACGACTTTACCTGTTCTCTTCCTTTTCCTTTCCTTACTGAAATACTACCATATTTACTCATCAAGTCAAACCTGTGAGTCTTGACAGCTCAGGTTAGTTTCAGTCCCTGGTGTCCCTCAACAGGTTTGCTAACGTCTCCATATCACCGAGAATTCTTTCCATGATGATAGGTCTTCTCTTGGTTATGGTTTCAATGATACTGACGCTGATTAGCTCATTCATAACGTTGAGACCAATAGTGCTGATTTCGGCTAGCGCGGCTTCAACTTTTATTATGTACTTGAGTAAGTCGTCGTTGTAGGAAATTCTGAGATATTGCGACCAGACGCGATAGATTCCGTAGATTGTCGCGGTAGCGTAATTGTTCTTCAAGCGTACCCAGATCTTGTGTGGATCGCGTCCGCAAGTGCTTGATAAACTGGTCAAGATCTCGGGGACTATCTTGGAGTTTAAGATCAACCAAGCTTTGAGCTTCTTTTCCTTGATCTTTTCGTCGTCCAAATTTTCAGTGTCCTTTTCGACAACATCCCAGAGTTTCTTGTACTCTAGGTATGCACTCATGGTGTTCTGCCAGTTCGCGTAGTTACTGCCGTTGAAGGTGGGTATGACAATAATCTCCTTCTCCTCCTTCGTGGATTTCATAGAGGTGACAGCAGTTCCGGGGTTAGTGATGCTGATTGGGGGTAGCAATCCTTGACGAGTGGCAGACGGCATTTTTGATCCTGCTCCTAGTTGCTGAAAGTTTGGTGAGGTCGTTTGAGCTTCGAGACTGTAAATCTGTAAGAATTTGGACAACTAAGATTTATTTTGATGTCAGAAACTATTCTAAGGAACTATATACAGTGTATTGTTATTTATGATTATGTTATTATGAAATGATTGAGATGGTTAATCACCTAAGAGCAGGCGAGTTTGCCGTGCTTCTGAGCTTTAAGATAGAAAGAAAAATAGGACACGAGGTCTACAGAGAAATGCGGAAGGGAAGGGATTGGCTTCGTTCACAAGAGCGATGGATGAGGCTAAGGCATGGTGCACATCATGTCAGCATGATTGTACTTGATCGCATGGGCGACTATGAGGTATAAGCTGAATACCTCTTGATCTATGCTCGCTCGTGGTAATTATACTGATGACTTATTGTCTTGACGAGTTGTTCCTGTTTAGGTTGGAAATACATTGTGCTCATGTCAGTTCGTCTGATCTATCTTGTTGACATGGCTTGGATGACTTACTGTCGGTCGAAGGACTGATGCAAGCAGTTAGGCTTTTGAGGCAGCTGGTTATTCTTTGTGATAGCGATCTGGATGAGGCAGTTTGTATGTTAGTCTGGTGCTCCTCTTCACTCGCTGAGCAAGGCTGCCTTTTATGCTTACGGGGATGAAGACCCTGGAATTCCATCTGCTATGGTGTCGCTGTCTCCTCCTGGTTCGGCTTGCGCCCTCGGAGTCTCGTTGCTTGCTTCACCTGTTGTAGATAGGATGAGACAGGTTCGGGGTTAGCGACCGTTTCTCTCACTTGGTTTGAGCTTGTTTGTCTAAGGGGGAACTTACGTTGCTTTGCACCGTAGTCTGTATTTCCCCTGCGCCTCTTGGCGCTTTGCGCAGCGGAATCAGTATTCCGACACAAATTAAGTTTATGAAAGTGAAATTTAAGTATTTATGAATTGATGCAGTTCAACTTTGAGCAGCTTAAATCTAATCAATCTCCTGCCAGAATGGTTTCTCTATCTTCATTGGAGTTAGCTTTGAATCCAACCCAAGAGAATCCCACTAAAGTACATAAACACAGCTTCAATTCAAGAAACCCTCCTGTACCCCCACTTCTTTTTACATACCAAGTAGTCAAGACATATTGAAGAATCCAATAGTATCTTTGGGCACAGAGACTGAGACACCTCTGCCAGAAAATGGTCCAGTCAAACATTGCCCAGCTATCTTGCCTACCAGGTGACCCCTTCAGGAAATGCCACTGTGTTGGTTAGTAAATGAATATTCTAATGTTCCACCCATATTTGAGCCAACTCTTGCATTTTCCCAGCCACAATGTCAGCCAGAAAGGCAGCTGTGTAGAAAGAACATCAACAGCTGCTTGTGAAGGCCCCAAACTGGTTACTGGGCCCAAGCTCACAATAAGTATGTCGGAATGCTGACTAAATCCCTCCAAAGCTCAGGGGGCAATATTCAATCGCCGCCGTGCTCCAATTCATAACTGAGAGTCCTGAAAATTTTCTGACAGAGAATCTAATTAACCAGATTCTCAATCAACAGAACTCGGTGGAAAATGTCTACGCAAGAGGGGGGAAGGGTGATGAATGCAGGCAAGAGGAGACACAGAATTTTCCAGACAAGGAACATACCCGCATGTACATAATCAAAGCGGGTCCTAGCGGGTCTATGTATGTAAATAGGTGAAACCTCACGTTAATTGTGTATGGGGTTTACAACAAAGGGGGGGGATAGAGAGGCGTTTGAAGGATTGGAAGAAAATGACATCTAGTGCAGCCTGGTGCAGCAGCACAGCAGTGGCTGCAGTCTGCATATAAAAAGCAAGGACAGGCCTGGCGCCCACACAACTCGCCCATTCTCATCCCAATCCCATCAAATATCATTGAAACTGAAAACATCACCAAAATGCGCTTATCGGTCTATGTTCTACTCTGCCTGGCCGCTGCGCTGACCATCATCCAAGCGCAACAGCTATCGCCATCGTCAATCACGTGCGAGGAAGCTCCAGGACCTACGATCATCAAAGACGACTGTCAAAAGTCAGCCCCCCCCTCTGAAAAATTACAAACGTCAAGCGGCTCGGAAGTTACTCACATCCTCACCAATCTATCTTTCTGCAGGAGCTTGCGCCAGTTCCCTACTGAGGCGAACGTGATTTCCTGGGAAGGCGGGCACAACTTCCGATCTTGTGGAACCTGCAACGTACGTGGCCCATGGAATCGTACCCCTTGCTTTTCATTCCAACTGACCATTGATTTTGGCTTTGCGAAATAGATAACTATCACTGAACCCAGTTTGCCCTACACTGCATTGCGTCGCACCGCGTGAGTTGTTGGATTGTTTTGAAATGCCCAGCGGTGAACTGACAGCAAGAAAATTGATTATTGTATGTCTCGTTTAACAGCTACTATAAATATGTGTTGACTGCGATGACCCATGGCCTCGATAAATGTATGGGAAAAGTAAGCCAAAGTCTTTGATCTACATTTAAGCTAGACAACATCAGTCATCTCACCTGCCACCCTTGCCTCTTTGCGGAAAATCCCAGTTCACCAACGCGACAATTGGTACCTCTGGGCGCATTTCGGTCTTATTGGCCCCTGGCAACGGGGAAAAGTGCCGAAAACACTAGCGCAGAAAGCCTGTATAACTCGCTTGTTTCAGGAAGGGCCGAGCCTTTTGTCGTGCGGTCAACTCTTGAACCCAATCATCCGACATCCTGATCCATAGACATTGTCACTTTTCCTTTGAGTGATACTTATCCAGGAAATACCTTCCAGTTGCTCTTTTGAAAAACAATCGTATAATAACAGAAAATAAGTTATCGAGTTTGCAGACAAGAGATAACAATAACCTGGAGGGCTTAAAAATACCCGTGATAACAGCGGTTACAGGCTGTTTTTTGACAATACAGCCTGTAACACATTATAACAATTGAACATTCAATGGTGCTCAAAGTTGATTTATGCATAACTCGTAAACTCATAAAACTGTTTCAGTGGGATTACATAACCAAACTTGTTTGCTCCCCTGCAAAGAAAGTTTTATGAATTTATGATTTATACATGCATAAATCAACTTTGAACACCATCAGTATGAAAAAAAAAAACTCAAGAAACCACTGCCAGTTGACATGCAGCATACTTGAGTCAATACTCAATTGGAACCAGGTTCATACAAATGAATCCCAGGCTGGAACAGCCTGGAATATTTGGAATTTGCTCAACATCATTCTAGTGCACAGTGCACTAGACAAGACTGAGCTTGGAGGCAATTACTCAGCTGGGATCCATGGTCTCTGAGGCAAATGCTCAGGAGATCCATGGTTTGCCAACCTGGGCTTTTCAGCCAGCATCAGCCCCTCCTGCCCGGTCAACAAGACCACACCCTTGTTGACCGGGTGGAATGCCTCCCCCTCAGTGTTGACTAGGAAGAAGCTCCTGGTCAACAATGGGAAACCATGTTGACCAGGAGCAGACAGCAACATACAACAGATGGCCGGGGGAAGTACCTCCCGGTCAACAACATCCACCTCTTGATCAGGAGGAATCCTTCCCGGTCAACAACACCATCCAGCCATTGATTGGTTATGTACACAACCCCCTTTATGACTGGCACAAGCCAGTCATCAAGAGGTACACAACCCACTTGATGACCGGCACAGTCTGGTCATTGAGAGGGTACACAACCCACTCAATGACCAGCACATCTGGTCATTGAGAGGGTACAGAACTCACTTGATGACTGGCACAAAAGTCATTGAGAGGGTACACAAACCCTCAATGACTGGTGTGTGCAGGCATTGAGAGGGTTGTGTACCCACTCAATGACTGTTGTGCCAGTCATCAAGTGGGTTGTGTACCCTCTCAATGACCGGATGTGCCGGTTGATGACCTGTGTCAACAGTGAAACAATCCGGGTATTGGCCAATACAGCGTATCATATTGTTTTTTGGATGCATAAAAAGTTGAAACCATGTATTGTATTGAAAAAGAGATACAATACACTGTATCATATTGAAACAAAAAATACAGTGTAGATCTCCCCAATACATAGAATATGGGACTGTATTGGCAACCCAATACACATGTATTGGACCGTATTGGATTGTATTGGCAACCTGATACACCGTATTGGATTGGATCAGCCAACCAATACAATACTGATACAATGTATTGGGACCAAAACCAATCCAATACAGATAAATACCAATACATATATTAGATTGGTTGCAGCATTGCCTGTGTGTGCCAGTCATTGAGTGGGTTGTGTACCCTCTTGATGACCGGACTGTGCCGGTCATTGAGTGGACTGAGACCCACTTGATGACCAGATTTGACTGGGAGGGGTTGCTCCTGGTCGACGCGCTTGTACCCAGTCAAAGTGGATGGCCTCTCTGCTGGGAGGGAGGCGTCCCTGAGGTTGCACCATGGACTTGTGCAGTCCATTTTCAAGGCTGAGTGTCTGAGGACACCTGGAGGCACAGTGCTCAAAATTGAGCACTGTGTGGATTAGCACCTGGCCATGCTGAGCTAGGCTGGAAGTACCGTACTAATCAAAGTACTAGCATGGTAACTGCATGTCAACTGACACCAGTTTCTTGAGTTTTTTTTTGTAGTGCATAGTTTTTTTTTGATAGAAATGACAATTTGGTTTATATAACTGCCAAATTAGCCCATGCATTTATGGTGTTCAAAGTTGAAATCATAAAATTTTCAATACATAAAATCATAAAACTTTCAAGTGATGATTTTATATGCACCATTGTAGAAATATTGCTCTAATTTGAGTGCTTGGGTGGAACACATTTTTTTCAGCTTAGAATTTTATGATTTTATGCAAGACAACTTTGAACACCCTAATTACAGACTTTGGCCCAAATATAACACATTGCAACAGCCACCATTGTCAGCACCACACCGTCATGACTCATGTACAGCTTGGCAAAAATTCAAAGCTTTGACCATAAAGGCCTTATATTTACCTCCAAAGCTCTGTAAATTTCAATTGTGAACCCCTGGACAAAACTTTAGGATAACTTTTAAGGTGTTTATGAACATTTTTTTAAAAACAAATGATACTTTGCACTGATTGATCAGTATAACCTGCTGCTTTGCAATGCATCTTGCCAAATCTTATAATTCTGGTCATAAAGGCCATAAATTGAACTCCAAAGTTTTATAAAATTCAATCATGAACCCCCCTATTGCATATGCATGTCTAATGATTTTCTATGTATATACTGCAACACTCCAAATTCTGGACAAGTAGACTGCAACACTTGCAAAAAAAAAAAAAAAACTGAAAACCCCAAGGGAATTCATCACCAATTTCCAAGGTGATGCACCCCTTTCCATTTCACATCCTCAGCTCTTGTAGTTGAGGCCCCTTGTGGACAAATCATAACTGTAGGTGTTATATCACACAAGTCATTAAATAAGAAACAAACCATTAGAAATTTGGCACCTGATCTCTCTGTCAGGCAAGCTGAACAACTGAGTACCTCAATACAGGGACCCTCCAAAGGAGGGAATTATGTGCAAGTCAACCCCACGACCTGAGAGGATTAGGAAAATGGCATTCAACTTGTTTTAGCAGAGCCAATTTTCATAAAGTGGTTGTGCAAAATCCTGTATTCTATCAGACCGCGGGGTCCATATAGCCTGGGCCCTGTAAGCTTCCTCCGGTTGGCACAATGTGTTTTACCACTCTGCGATTAGGAGGGAGGTACTTGGTTAAGTTACTTTAAATCAAGGATGCTAAAAAGTCTCAATTGGGCAACTGATCGTCGATCTTTGGGCAACAACATCACCATTCCACACCCAAAGACATCGAAAGAGACTACTTCTTTGGATGATTTGCCGTGTCCACAAGTACATAGTTCCCAGAGGAAGAAAGTAACCGAACTCAACAAATGCAATGTTTTTTAAAAAAAATATACTAATGAAATAATCATGTGACAAGATAGTGAATAGATAATTATATATAAATCTATATTGCCGTGGTCTTTGTATGTAATTGCAGGCATGTTTGTTCTAGTACACAAAATTTGCACGCAGATAATGTGAGTAACCACTGAAAACACAAAAGAAACTAAGCCAAGAACTCCAACAAACACACACACACGAAGAAAAAGGAAGACTCCCACGAGCCGGGGGGAGGGGGGGGGGGGGGGGGGGGAACGACGAGGTTGTGGCCGGGTTAATGGCCGCCGGAGCCCGACTGATCGAAAGACGTAGACTTGAAATCGCTGATGATTTTCTTGACGACGGCGACGGCCTTAGGCTCGAGGTCGACAGCATAGGTGAGGTGTTTTATGGCCTCACGATGGTTCTTCAGGCGCCCGTAGATCTTGCCTAGCAGGAAGCGGACATTGAATTCGGTCGGGACAAGGTCGATCAACTTGATGAGATCTTCTTTCGCGTCCTTTGGTTTCCACCAAGCAAAAATAAAAATAAAAAAAATAAGTCGTGGCAGGAGGTGGGAGAGGGGAGAGGGCACGTACTTCTAGGTGGCCTAGTTCGAATAGGATCTTGGCGCGAGAGAAACGGACACTAGCGACGGAGGAATGGCCATGATCGATAGCGAGGTTGAAGACGTTAAGGGCCAGGTTAAGGTTGCCGACGGCCTGATAGACCTTCGCGACGCCAGCGAGGATGAGGGGGTTATGGGGGTTGATAACGCGGGCATGGTTGAAGAAGAAGAGGGCGAGTCTGAAGCGATCTTGCTTGAAGAAACACTCGCCCAAGCCGAAAAACGCATTGTAGTTGCTGCGCGAGTTCCTGCGGATCGACTCGCGGAAAAAGACTAGGCTGCGCGAGTATTCGGAGAGCATCAGACTCTCGTGCCCCGATAACGTGTATCCATAGGACTCCGTCCGCGATAGTTGCGTCGATCGTTGGAAACATTTCAGCGCGTTCGGGTGGTCGTCCAGCCGACTGAATAAGTTCCCCGTCGCAATCCACGTCTCCGATGCTCCCGGATTGATCAGCTGGAGCTCCTGCGATAGATACGAGAGCGTCGTTGTCTTGCGTAAGTGCCAGAGCAAGGTCGAGTAGATGTCCATGTGAGTGACCAGGTGAGGGAAACATTCTCGGGCTTTTCGGAACGCAATTTCAGCCTATAAAACACATTGATCACTAATAATCAGCTTCTGCACAATAAAGTGGTTGAAGAATTTGAATGCTCACCGATTTGTAGTCCAGCATTTCGAACCTGGCTCGACCAATGAGACAGTAGATTCTCCAGCTGCGTTTCTGTTCAGTAGGGAGAGCGGCCAGAGAATCGAGAGCGTCCTGAGATTTGAAACGGGCGAGGGCGAGCTGGGCGGCGGCGAGTTTGAAGAGGAGGTCTTTGACCCAATTGATCGCCTCAATTTTGTCGCGTCTGAAGCGCGAGGCGAGGGGAGCTGCGGGGTTGAAGGATGAGGAGGTGTGGGGCGGGAAGGATGACGGGGGCCGATCGGACGCGACGCTGGGAGTCGATTGACGGTCCGGATGCACCAAGTTAGTACCGCTTTTCACCCGCTTGGTTTCGCGAAGGCCGGCCACCTTGAGCAGCCGGCCACTGTCGATCATTTCGCGTCTCGACAGCAGTCTTCCGTTGGCCAGCTTAGGCGTCTGAGGTTGGGTCGTTGCCGTCGTCGCCGTCGCCGTTGTTGATGTTGTTGGTTGGGAGTTCACCTTCGAGCTCCCATCGCTTTGGGTATTAGTCAAATGAATCTCACTCGACGTTGCCGTCGAAGTGGGTGCACTGGTCGAGCTGCGGGATAGATCTTGGGACTGGGTCTGGGAGCGCGTTCGTTTGACGCTCACCAGTCCTCGGCCCTGCTGATCCATTGCCGGTAACGGAGACGGATAGTCGCACGGACTTTTCGCGTAAGGGTTACCAGTGAATGATAGGGGCGAGGGCGCAGGCATCGGAGGTGGATGGTTGGCAGAGCTCAGATGATTATGCTCGAAGCCGTGTCGCAAGTTTGGTGTCGAGGAGATTGGCACGGGATTGTAGACCGAATCCGAGCGGTGCCGGGGTGGTTCTCCGAGGGCGAAGTTGAAGGACCTAGGCGGGAGGGGGCTGCCGTGATTCAGGTTGGGTGTTGAAGGGAGTTCCATCTTGGTATGGTTCGACTTGGGCTGAGGAGCACGTTGGTTGGGCGGCAGGATGGGCTGTTTGGGAGCATAGCACGGGCGATCGAAAGAGTTGACGGCAAAGCTGCTGTTCCGACTGCTCTCGCCAAATGAGTTGTCGATCAACATCTGTTTGTGGCGGTAGAGGCCGTTGTTGCCCATGATTCGGAAGGCGTCCTTGGGGGCCAGAGGGGGTGGTTTGGGTTTGATGGGAGCATTGGAGATGATCGGAAGACTGCTTGGCTGTCGGGTATTTGTGGAGGCTTTCGAGGTGCAGATGATGTATTGGTCGTCTAGTTCCATGTATCCGGGTAGAAAGTGTTCGAAATCTTTGACACAGAAGATCTCCTCGGGATCGACATCCTCCTCAGCCGAAACCGTCTGGCACAATCCTTCGAATGCTTCCCAGCAGAGATGGCCATCGGAGGTGGCCTCGAGTGCCTTTCGATAGAACCGGTTGGCTTTCTCGTATTCATGCGACTGGTATGACAGCGTGGCCAGGTGGGTGTAAGCGGAGGATGTAGACTGGTCAGAGTTGAAAGTGGAGTTGAGCATTGAAACTGGCGTAAAGACAAACGTCCTAGGTTAACGTCATTGCTTCGTCTTTCTGTTTTGTTGTAGATATTTTGGATTTTGACAAACCTTCTTCAGCAGAGGACATTCCGAATTCGTCTATTGCTTGCAAGTACACTTCCAGGCCTTCCTTAGGTCGATCGATGAGGCTACACGCTTTGGAGTAAACGAGTGCACATCGGGTACTAGCCAGATTGGCAGGGCGCTGAGTGCCTTTTGGTGACTGATCAAAGATCGAGTTGTCCTGTTTCTTGGGGGCTGGGGCGGGTGAGCTGTGGAAGTTGAATGGGTCTTCATCGAGTAGCTTCCCTTTCCCCTTCTGATTCCCTGAGTTTGACTGTTGTGGGTGTTGTTGCTGTTGATGATTTGAGGCTGTGGGGGGTAGGTTCGGGATGAAGATGGGCGCGTTCCTGAGGAGGTGGACCGTTGCCTGGTAGTCCTTGGCCCTGAGAAGACAGAGTGAGAGTAGCCAGGTTGCTAGCTCTGAGGATGGGATGAGTGCATGGAGTCTTTCGGAGAAGAAGAGTGCTGATTGGATGAGGTCCGATCTGAGTAGGTTGATGATGATGGAGACGAGCAAGTTGATGAGTGAGTTTGATGGCTGTTTTGGAGTTGTTGCTGTTGCTGTCGTCGCCGTTCTGAGTGGGGTCTGGTTGGTGGTGGGTGGTAGCATGTTGCCGTTTGGATGGTTGCTGGCTGGGTTTTCTCAAAAATTTGAAAAATTAAAGACACATATGTAGTGGTAAACCCCGGGGAGACCGGTTCACCGATCGGTCGGCGCATCCGGCCCGGGTAGAGCGTGTCCGACATTTTGAACTTTTCAGTGCAAAGCTGAATCTATTTAGAAGCTTTGGAATTTTTGAAAACCAACTCTGAACCTTGACAATTGTCTCACTCAAGCATGATCAGAATAGCCATGCTACCCGGCGCATCGGGCTTGGGTGGAGCTTGTCCGACATTTTTTCTTATACGGATCGTCAGCGAATCCTCCGGATAAGGTTCCGATCCGGTGCCCCGGGTTCGGGTATTGCCTTCCCGAGATCTGAGCCCGGCGTGTCCGGACCTGACAGCGGGTACCCGGCGGATATCACCAAAAAATGTGCTTTCGAGGCTCAAGTGTGTTTGGTGGGAATCTGAGCTCTTCTGGGTGAATTAACGCTCAACCATCGCTTCCACGACCCAGAAATGGCCCCAAAACGCGCCGCTAGTGACGCTGCACCCATTGATTGATTCAGCCTCGGAAAACAAACCACCAACACGGCCAGTTGATGCTGAACCCAAAGCTTCCAGTAAGGAAAGCTGGGTTTGGCAATATTTCAAGACAACAACCACAAAAAA